>NC_143395.1:421307575-421607575 GCF_052110815.1 Crocodylus siamensis | reverse complement strand
CCCATGGTTCCGGGCTCCACGCAGACGGAGCCCCTGGCTCTTGGCTGCGGGGGCTGCCTGTCCCTTTTTCAGGCTCTGGGGCCCGGGAGCATGGCCACCTCCCCGTGCGGGGTCTGCTCCCTACTGGGCTTTCTGGCGCGCCAGCGGGAGGAGCTCCAAGCCACAGTCCAGAGACTACGTGCCATCACGGACTGTGAGCAGGAGATTGACTCCTACTGCCAGGCCCTTCTCCCCCGGGAGCCACAGGGGAGAGCTCCGTCTCCCTCCGCGACTAAGGAGGACTCTGGGACCTCCCGCTCTGCCCAGTCAGGGGCATGGACCGAGGCGGGCAAGGGCCTCAAGGCCCGCCGCACCAAGGCCCCTGCCCCGCCGGAGCTTAGCAACAGGTTCGCACCTCTTGCAGCCCCACCAGAGCCCACGCAGTTCCCGGCTCCCGCAGGCAGCCCAGGCTCGACCGCAGCTACTGGCCCCGCTCTCCCCAGGACAAAGCGAAAGGTGTCTGTTGTGGGAGACTCCATCCTACGGCCACTGAGGGGGCAATCTGCCGCCCCGACCCCTTAGCACGGGAAGTCTGCTGCTTCCCGGGGGCCTGCATCCGAGACACTGCGGAGAGGATCCCACAGCTCCTCCGGCCCACAGACCACTACCCCATGCTCCTTATTCACGTGGGCACCAATGACACGGCTCGGAGCACCCCCAGCCAGGTCATGAGGCGCTACAGGGAGTTGGGAGCGGGGCTTAGGGGTCTGGGAGCTCAGGTGGTGTTTTCCTCGATCCTCCCAGTCTCGGGCTATGGGCTGAGGAGGGAGAGGAGGATCCACGCGGTGAACCAAAGACTGCGGCGCTGGTGTTACCGGGAAGGCTTTGGCTTCCATGACCACAGCCCGCTCTTTGGCGAGAGAGGCAGCGAGCTGCTGGGAAGAGATGGCCTCCACCTCTCTCCCCTGTGGAGGAGGCTCTTCTCAGCCGGGCTGGCTGACCTGCTCCACCGGGCTTTAAACTAAGCCCACTGGGGGATGGGGGGACGACTGCCACTGCTGGCCCGCTGAACGGCCCTTGCAAAGCCAGCGGACCAAGGCACTTGAGGGAGCCCACCCCTGCCCCAGCCCTGGCACAATCTGTGGGCAAGGCAAGAGCCCCCAAGGGCACTCTTGCTTGCCTGTACACTAATGCCAGGAGCCTGGGCAACAAGCAGGAGGAGCTCGTCCTCCTGCTCAGTGCAAAGAAATATGATGTTGTTGGGATAAGAGAGACCTGGTGGGACTCCACCCATGACTGGACCACGGGTATAGAGGGCTATACCCTGTACAGGAGGGATCGTGTTGACAAAAGGGGGGGGGGGTGTAGCTCTCGATGTGAAGGAAAGCTACATGTCCCTGCAAGCTGATGTTGGCGACCGGCATGGACAGCTAGAGACCCTCCGGGTAAAAATTCATGGGGAATTCGGCACAGGGGACACGACGGTGGGAGTCTACTACAGACCTCCCACTCAAAGTCCTGAGCTTGACCAGGAGTTCGCCCGGGAACTGACTGAGGCCGCTCGCTCCAGGACCTTGGTTGTCATGGGTGACTTCAATTACCCGGACATCTCGTGGGAAGATCACTCAGCTAAATCTGAGCGGGCGCAAAGCTCTCTCTCGTGCGTGGATGACCTCTACCTGACTCAAGAAGTCTATGGGCCAACGAGAGGCAAAGCGCTGCTCGACCTGGTACTGGCTACGGGGGACGACCTAATCGGCGACCTAGTGATCGATGGGAAGTTGGGTGACAGCGACCACGAGCTGATCACCTTCACCATCCGCCGTAAAGCTGGCAAGTCAGTCAGCAACACAGAAGTCCTTGACTTCAGAAAAGCCAACTTTGATAAGCTCAAGAGGCTTGTCGGTCAGGCCCTCAGGGACCATGACCCCAGGGAGTTGGGAGTTCAAGAAGAGTGGTTGCTTCTCAAGGAAGCGATCCTCAGTGCACAAGCTAAATCTATTCCAGCACGGAGGAAAGGCAGCAAGAAGGCACAGCAGGCCCCCTGGCTCTCCAGGGACCTAGCGGACCTCCTGCGGCTAAAAAAGAAAGCCTACAAAGGATGGAGGATGGGATTCACCTCCAAGGAGGATTACTCCTTGCTGGTCCGGTCCTGCAGGGAGCAAACCAGGAAAGCCAAGGCTGCAACTGAACTCCAACTAGCTTCAGGCATCAAGGACAACAAAAAGTCCTTTTTCAGATATGTGGGGAGCTGGAGGAAAAGCAAGGGCAATGTTGGACACCTGCTAAACCAGATGGGGCAACTGGCAACTGACGCCCAGGAAAAAGCCAACCTATTAAATAGGTACTTTGCATGAGTCTTTCATCAGTCACACGGGATGCCCATGCCTGCTATGGGACAGGGAGATCCGGCTGACGGGGATCCCCTACCCTCCATCAATGCTGACCTCGTGAAGGAACACCTTGAGAAGCTGGATACCGTCAAGTCAGCCGGCCCTGACAGTCTGCACCCCAGGGTACTCAAGGAGCTGGCGAGCATTATAGCCAAGCCCCTGGCACGGATCTTTCAAAACTCCTGGCACTCTGGTGTAGTGCCCGAAGACTGGGAGAAGGCCAATGTGGTGCCAATCTTCAAGGAAGGGGGAGAGTGGATCCGGCTAACTACAGGCCCATTAGCCTGGTTGTGATTGATGGCAGTCACTCATCGTGGTGCCCTGTGACCAGTGGGGTCCCTCAAGGCTCTGTCCTGGGACCCATACTGTTCAACATCTTCATTAACGATGTGGACATTGGAGTCAGGAGTGGACTGGCCAAGTTCGCCGATCACACCAAACTTTGGGGCAAAGCATCCACGCCAGAAGATAGGCGGGTGATCCAAGCTGACCTGGACAAGCTCAGCAAATGGGCAGACGAGAACCTCATGGTGTTTAACACCAAAAAATGCAAGGTTCTCCACCTTGGGAGGAAAAACCTGCAGCACACTTATAGGCTTGGCAGTGCTACGTTGGTTAGCACTACAGAAGAAAAAGACTTGGGGGTCAGAAACCATCAGAAAAGCCAATGGCACTTTATCGTGCATCAGGAGATGCATGACAAATAGGTCCAAGGAGGTGATACTTCCCCTCTATCGGGCGCTGGTCAGACCGCAGCTGGAGTACTGCATGCAATTCTGGGCGCCGCACTTCAAGAAGGATGCGGATAACCTGGAGAGGGTCCAGAGAAGGGCCACTCGTATGGTTAAGGGCCTGCAGGCCAAGCCCTACGAGGAGAGATTAGAGAAACTGGACCTTTTCAGCCTCCGCAAGAGAAGGTTGAGAGGCGACCTGGCGGCTGCCTATAAGTTCGTCAGCGGGGCACAGAAGGGAATTGGTGAGTATTTATTCACCAAGGCGCCCCCGGGGGTTACAAGAAATAATGGCCACAACTAGAAGAGAGCAGATTTAGATTGGATATTAGGAGGAACTTCTTCACAGTTCGAGTGGCCAAGGTCTGGAATGGGCTCCCAAGGGAGGTGGTGCTCTCCCCTACCCTGGGGGTATTCAAGAGAAGGTTGGATGTGTATCTAGCTGGGGTAATGTAGGCCCAGCACTCTTTCCTGCTTATGCAGGGGGTCAGACTCGATGATCTATTGAGGTCCCTTCCGACCCTAGCATCTATGAATCTATGAATCATTGACCACAAGATGAACATGAGCCTGCAATGCGATGCTGCGGCTAGTAAAGCGACCAAAATGCTGCCGTGCATCCATAGATGCTTCTCGAGCAAATCCCGGGACGTCATTCTCCCCTTGTACTTGGCCTTGGTGAGGCCGCAGCTGGAGTCCTGCGTCCAGTTTTGGGCTCCACAAGTCAAAAAGGATGTGGAGAAGCTTGAGAGAGTCCAGAGGAGAGCCACGCACATGATCTGAGGTCAGGAAAACAGATCTTACGATGACAGGCTGAGAGCCACGGGACTCTTTAGCCTGGAAAAGCGCAGGCTCAGGGGTGATCTGATGGCCACCTAGAAGTTTATCGGGGTGACCACCAGGATCGGGGGGAACGTTTGTTCACCAGAGCACCCGAAGGGATGAGGCGGTCAAATGGTCACAAACTCCTGCAAGACCGTTTCAGGCTGGACATAAGGAAGAATTTCTTTACTGTCCGAGCCCCCAAGGTCTGGAACAGTCTGCCAGCGAAGGTGGTTCAAGCACCTACATTGAACACCTTCAAGAGTAAATCGGATGCTTATCTTGCTTGGATCCTATGACCCCAGCTGACTTCCTGCCCTTTGGGCGGGGGCTGGACTCGATGATCTCCCGAGGTCCCTTCCAGCCCTAATGTCTATGAAATTAAAATCTAGAATCTTACACTGATTTGTGTCTATTTAATGATCACGGAAATGAACATTCAAGCATCCAGCTAACAGGATCCCACCCTCTGTTCCCATGAAGCCAAAGGCATATACAAGCCATTTTCTGAACTTCAAGACTAGGCAGCTAAAGAGCAAATGTCAAAAAAAAAAATCTTAGAGACCCTGTTTGCCATTGGCTACATGAACAGTGTGGCATGCACAACAAAACCTTCCAACAAATATCCAACAAGGAAACCTATATAGAGTACTTAAGTGCCATAAATTATTGGCCTCCTGGGTGAATAAATCTATTATGCATCAACATGTGTCAATGCAGCACAGTCAGACCTCATATATAGTTCAGAATCACAGACATGCAGCGAATTGTTGTTCTACCCTTTCTGGATGCCACATGTGGAGGCTTTTTAAAATCCATGCACAGCAGGGACCTGCCTGTTGTTTAGGAGCAAAGAGACAGGGGAACCCACAGGGGAAAGGAAACTTTCAGATGTGGATGCCCTGCAAAGCCTAAGCTTCTCAGCCTGTTCACCTCTGCTGGTCTAAATTACATCTCATTTCAAGATAAGAGTGGAAAAGCAGCAGAACCACCACTGTCACATTTCTGCAGGGCCTCCCAGACAACTCATCTAAATAACCCCTGAAGGAATAAACCCTGCTTCAAAAGGACCACAAAGATGCAGTTCCCTTTCGGAAGCAGACTGGCTGCTACCTGGCTTTAGGGGTAATATCACAAGGAATCTCATATACAGACTATAAGAATCAAAGCTAGCAACCTGCAGAGGTTTAGACTAGCAACCTGCAGAGGATGAACCAATTGCAGCATAAACTAATTTATGGCAAGTCCTAAAAAAGGGGAAAAAATTTTAGAAAAAAAAGAAATCACCACACTGTCAATGGAATAGCATCACAGCTCAAAAAGCAAGCAACAGATTCCTGATCTTTGTCAAAGCTTAAGATTCAAGAGATCTGTCATTAATAGTCACTGGTGAGGACAGGGTGAAATGACTGGTTACTAATGCAAATGAGAGCTACCACATGGGTGCAAAAGCTACAGTACAGGAACCAACAAGAAAGATGCCTCCAACCCTAACAAAAAAGACTCTTAACAAGGCACAGAAGGAGATCTGTGCCTGCAGCAGCCCTTTTAACCCTTGCTCTCCTCACTGAGGCTACTGAGTGCCAACGTAATGTCAATGTTTGCCTTTTGGGAAGCAGACTGCCTGCCAGGTTTGGGGGTATCCGATGGTGAACTTGAGCGCAAGAAATCCAGCTTTCTGCAGCCCCCACTCCCTCCCAAGTCCCTGCCAACACCCATTCAAGCACTCCCTTCTCAAAATACAATAATTAAGGAAACTATGGTGGAAATTATGTCCATGGAACAGGACTATTTTCCCTTTGAAAAGGTATCTGGTTTGTTTTAAAAGCAAAAAATTGAAATTTTCCAAACAAGTTTGCATCCAAAATTAAAAACGAACTGGGAAAAAAAAAAATCTCCAAGCGACGAGAACCTGGCAGCCACTTTGACATGCACAGATTTTGGGGGCTATTTAAACCTCACTCTATAAGCTGTAGGATGATCCTGCAACATGTCCTGTCCTAATTCCTGAAGATTTTTACCCGACTGAAGTGCAAAAAAAATTAAGTTTAAAATTTTTACAGATGGGGACTTTTGACCCCCTTTAAAACTTTCCCTGACCCTGAAAACTTGCAGGAAAAGGATCATTTCTTTGCCATTTCTCCATAATTCACAAAAAAAAGTTCTGGATTTCCAAGAGCATTTTCTTTTTTTTTTTTTTTTTTAAACACTGCTATTTACTATTGACAATTTATTGGGGGGGGGGGGCGGCTATTTAAGACCTTCAATGCCCTCATCCCCTGCCTTTCGTCGGACTTCACGCCTGCCCAAAGTTTCACGGTTGCGAGCGGAGGACGCGGATGAGACAGCGGCGCGAGGGGCGAAAGCCTCACAAATTAAAACTATATCCCCCAAACGCAGGATTGCCCGTCGTCGCCAGCCAGCAAAACCACTCAGATATAAGCCCCTTTCTGGGGTGGGGGGGGGAGAGCCGCTTTCTTACCTGCGATGGCCGTCTCGTCCAGGTGGGACCCGGGGGGCCTGTCCCCCCGGCCGTGGTGCAGCAGGAAGCAGCACAGGACCCAGACGGCAGCTCTGGACGGCGGCTCCATGGCTGGAGGCGCTCAGAGGCTTCCTGTCAGCTCCTCCTCGGCATCCGCGCCCCGATGTCTGAGCGCCGTCTACCCCAGGCACGGCCACACGCACAGGACGGCGGACGGACAGCGGCGCTTTCCCACGACGCAAAGGCCCCCAAAGGCTGTGGTGGAGCCGAGGGGCGCACTGGATGGAGCCTGCGGGCAGTCGCCACAGGAGAGGAAGAGAAAAGCGGGCAGAGAGTCAAGTGTCAGGTGGGCTGAGGGGGGGGATTGACAGCGGCTCCAAATGGGGCAGGTGTGGGGCGGCCTTGCGCTGCACTGCCCCGCGCTGCGGAGCCCCTGGGCCGACACCCCGCGGCAGCAGGACGCGGGACGCACCGCCCGGCCCGACCCGCCCCGACCGCGGCTGCGGCCAGACTGCCAGCGCCACGGCACGGCTTACCTCAGCGCACCGGAGGAGCGAGGCGCCGGCGGGCGCGGGACGGAGCGCCGCACTTCCGGCCCCAGCGCTCCTCCCATTGGCGGGGCGGAGATGCCGCTCTGTGCTGCCGGGCGCCTGCCCTCGCGTGCCCGACACTTCCTGCGCGTGGGTTCAGGGGGTGGGGAGGTTCTTTTTTTTTAATGCATTTCCCGCCCCAGCATCTTTATTTCCTTTTTTATGTTTTTTGTTAGGGAGTGTGATTACTTTAATTATTTATTCCCTAGGTTTTTTGAGGTTTTTTCTATTTTCATAATTTTTTTTGTTAGGGGGGTTGATTTTATTTTCTTTTTTCCTGGGGGTATTGTTTTTTGGTTTTTTTGAGGATTTTCCATTTTTGTTAATGTTTTTTGTTAGGGTGTGATTTTTGTTTTTCCATGATTTATTTCCTGGGTTTAAGGTTTTTTCCTTTTTTTTGTTAGGGGGGTTGACTTTTTTTCTCTTTGTTTCCCGGTTTGTTTGTTTTTTAGGATTTTCCATTTTTTTAATGATTTTTTGTTACGGGAATTGATTTTTGTCTTTATTTCTTGTTTGTTTTGTTTTTAAGGATTTTCCATTTTTTAAAACTTTTTTGCTTGGGGGGGGTGATTTTGTTACAATTATTTATTTCCTGTGGGTTTTTTCCTTTGTTGTTGTTGTTAGGGAGGTTGATTTTTTTCATTATTTCCTGGGGTTTTTTAGTATTTTCCTTTTTTTAAAAAATGTTTTTTGTTAGGGAAGTTGCTTTTTTTAAATGTCTTTTTTTGTTAGAGGCCTTGCTTTTTTTTCTTTATTTCTGGGAGCGGGGAGTTGGTTTTTTTATTTTTTTTTGGGAGGATTTCCATTTTGTTAATGTTTTTTGTTGGGGTGATTTTTAAATATTATTTATTTCCTGGTTTTTGAGGTTTTTCCATTTTTTTTTATTTTTTTGTTAGAGAGTTGATTTTTTTCTCTCTTTATTTCCTGTTTGCCCTATAGCGTCTATCCTCAACATCTTGGTGCATTGGCTGGGAACTCTTGACAGTGGCCTAAATCCATCGGATGGACCTACAATGGACAAAACGAAGGTGCTACAGCAAACATTAAGCCTAATGGTGCAAATACTGCAACATCAGCAGCAGCAAGCCACCCACCAAATAGCCCAAATGAGAAGATTGCCACGTGGCCTCAGGAGGTTCCCTGTTAGTTGAGAAGACAAGGGGAATAGAAGCTCAGGGCAGGAGCAATCTCAGATAGAAATGATGGGTTGTAGTTTGGGTGAAGCTATACGGGACCTTGTGGGAAAAGCCCACAGTATGGGTGAGAGTGGCAGGGAAACAGGTGATTAGGAGCATGCTCAGACCTTGATTAGGGCTCAGATCCTAATTAGGGCTTTGCTTAGACCCTGATTAAGGCTAATCTTTTCCATGCAGAAAAGGTGGGAAGACCTCCCCTGTTAGAATGATTTGTATGTATGGCAGGGCCTCTACATATGAATGTAGGAAGGTCACAGTAACTACTAAGAAGGTGATGTGAGAGATATGCATAGGAGTGGCACCAGAGTTGCCCTATCCCATGGTGTTGCGGAGGGAATGCCCTGACATATGTGATATTCTAGAAATAATGCGTGGCTGAGAAAAATATCAGGCTGGTTTATTAGGAGAAGAAAATACCGAGACAGTTGATAAGGAGGAAGAAGCCCATTTCAACCTGGAGGAGTTAACCAGTGGTGCCCAATTTAGGGAGGCACAAAGGCAAGAACCAACTTTCCAAGCTATCTGGGAGATTGAAACTGCAAAAAAAGACCAACAGGTAATGAGACCAGAGTTGCGTGGGAGGGTGCCTCCATGTGAGGTGAAGAATGAGCTACAATGCCAGATGAGGAAGGGCCAGGGAAAAGGGGAAGAGGTAGTCCAGATGTTGGTCCCACAACCCTTCCAGGCCCCATTATTGCTAACCCTCAGGGTGGCCATGTGGGGAAGGGGAAAATGGAAGCTCACTTAACAAGCTGGTTCTTCTGGTCCCATTTGGATGAGGAGGTAGAAACCTTTTGGCACCTGGCACAAAATTGGAATCGGAAAAAGCCTCCTAAAGTACCGCTGCCTGTTGTTGCAGAACCATTTTCTCAGGTTGCTGTTGTTGTCATCAGGCCACTACCTAAGAGCTCTAGCGGGCATCAATTCATATTCCTGTTTATTGACTATGCCACCTAGTACCCAGAAGCTATTCCCATCTGGACGATTACAGGAACTTATAAAGTGGGATGCCTTGGATGGGGATACCCAAGGAGATTGTTACAGACTGAGGGACTAATTTTATGTCCTTAGGAGCGCATGTCAAGTGATGAGAATTCAATACCTTAAGACCTTGGTTTACCATCCCCAAACTAATGGGTTAGTAGAACATTTTAATGGAACTCTGAAAGGGGTGCTCGGACGATGCACCTAGGAAGACCCAAGGAGATGGGATCTCTTTCCACTTGTTGTTGTTTGCAGTTTGAGAGGACCCCTCAAACTTCTCTGGGCTATGCACTGTTTGAGTTAAGGTTCAGTGGCACACCCCCCCACTTCCCTCCTCCGCAGTTTGCTTGATGCCATTGCTGAAAGCTGGGAGAAGATGGGACCAATTCTACTAGGTTTGTAACTGCTTTGAGAGAGACTTCAGTCAGCCAGTAGGTTACTGGTATGAACTTGCAGAGTGTGCGGCGTCCGGAGAAGGCACAGTACAATAAGTGGGCTACGGAGCAAGAGTTCCAGGTAGGGTGGCGAGTCTTAGTGCTGCTGCCCAGTTCCACCAGTACATTCCTTAATTGCTGGCAGGACCCTTTCGTAATTGCATGGCAAGTGGGCTCTGTAAAGTATGAAGTCCTGGATATAAAGAAGAGAAATTTATCGTGTCCATTTGTTAAAGTTATGCGTGGAAAGTAGGTTTATGAATTACCCCGTTATCTGAGAGGAGTTTCGTCACAACAGAGAGGGATGTTGGGACTATACTAGTGGAAGACAGGGTAACTAACCGAAGGAAGATGGCTCTTAGAAGGGCAACATGGACAGCTAAAAGGCCTTATTAGAGTTTTCTGATGTCTTTAGTGAAGCTCTGGGGAGAACTCGGGAAGTAATACATAAGATCCTGACTCCAGAAGGGAACGTAAGGAAAAATGGCATTGGATCCGGTACCATAAGTATCAGCCCATCGAGGAGGAATTGCATAAGACGTTGCAGCAGGGAGTCATTACTACATCCCTCAGTCCCTGGCTAAGGCCTCTGATAGCGGCTCCTAAACCTGGTGAGACAATCCGTTAGTGGACTTTAGGAAGTTAAACCTTATTACAGGATTCAATGCCTTCCCCATGTCCCAGGTGGGGGGCCTCTTAGAATGAATAGGAAGGGCCAAGTTTATCTCCATGTTTAATCTGGCCAAAGGTCATTGGCAAATTTCATTGAGGGCATTTGATTCAATCGAGGAAAGTCAGCCTTTGGAACCCCTTGGGGCTCGTATGAATTTAAAAGGATGCCCTTTGGGCTGAATGGAGTGGCAGACACTTTTCAACAGTTTATGGATTGGATATTGGCCCCTCACCAGGATTATGCTGCAACATATATTGACAATATCATGGTTTATGCAGAGGGATGGGAACAACACGTACTGTTGATAAGAGCTGTACTGCAGGAGCTACGGCAGGCAGGATTAACAGCTAACACCAAGAAATGTGCTCTGGGCCAGGACGAAACACAATATTTAGGATTCGTGGTGGGACAGGGCCGGATAAAACCACTGGCAGATAAAATAGAGGTTATAAGGAACTACCTTCCTCTGCAAAGTAAGCAACAAAATGAGAGCATTCCTGGGACTGGCCAGTTATTACCATCGGTTTATTCTACGTATTGCAGAGATCACAAAACCCCTCATTGATACCATGCAGAGAAGAGGGAATGGCTCCATAACAATGGACATAAAACATCAAGAAGTCTTTGATGCAGTAAAGGTGCCTTTATGTTGGGATGTGTTGCAAACACCTGGTTTTTCACATCCTTTCATTCTCCAGGTAGATGCATCAGGAAAGGCTATTGGGGCAGTCCTCTCACAGGCAATAGCTGGGCTCAAAAGACCAGTGGCTTATGTGAGTAGAAAGTTGAATGACCATAAAAAAGGTATGCTACCATTGAACACGAATGTTTGGCTGTTAAATGGGGCATCGAATATTTTGGGTACTACCTGCTGGGTAGAGAATTTCAATTATTTGCGGATCATGCCCCATTGAAGTGGCTCCAATCAACTAAAACGGACAATTTCTGCATCATGATGTGTGCCTCGGCCCTGCAGCCATTCCAGTTTTCTATTAAATACAATTAGATTGATCCAGGACGAGCTGTGCCACGTACTTTGGTTTGGTAAGGTGCAGCCCGGGGGAGAGCCAAGCATCATGGAAGGAGAGGTACTGGGGAACTCCCCTCTCCGTGCATGTCTGCAGCGAGCGGAGCCGGAGAAAAGTGTTGGAGCAAAGGGGGTTGGAGGACCTTTGTCAGTGGAGGTCCTGCGGCAGGAGCCTGGAGCAATGAGGTCCTGAAATGGGGGAGCCAGCAAGATCAGCCCTCAGAAGGCAGGACAGCACTTTGGGAGCTAAGAGAGAGTGTCTGATTTTATTTTTATGTCCTGGGTTTTTGTTTTTTTGGTTTTGTTGGGGGTTTTTTGAGGATTTCCCTTTTCTTTACCTCAGCTGACAGCATATGTTTTTGTTTGGGGGTCTGTAACTGAACTTCCCAGCCTAACCTCAGTGGGGCTACCTGGAGAACTGGGATCCAGCACCTTGGGTCTGGCAGAGCACCTGCTGACCTAGAGCAGCTTCTGGCAGCAAGGCTTGAGCACAGCCTGCAAGCTCAGCAGGTTTTTGGTGGGTTGGGGCTTGGATGGGAGACTGGATGGGAAGACCTAAGGACAAGCTGCTAGCTTTGATGCATGTGGCTGGAGGGGTCTTCACCCCAGCACGGGGCATGGCTTTGTGGCCATGAGGCCACCAGTGCCAGTTCAGTCTCAGGCACCAGCAAACCAGGATGGGACAGCCTCAACCTAGCCTATGCAGTGGGGAAGGAAGACTCGCCCCAAAGCTGTAATGATGTAGTTGGCTGGTCCTGCTTTGAGCAGGGGGTTGGACTAGATGTGACCTCCTGTGATCCCTTCCAGCCCTCATTTTCCAGGGTCCTAAGGCTTATCCAGTGGTAAGTGCCAGGTAGCAAAGAAGAGGAAGAGACCTGATTAATCACTGAAATTCCAGTGCATTGGAGCAGACTTGATTAATGAAGTCTTGATTAATCAAGTCTGCTGGAGCATGGCAATTGCCATGCTCCAGCAGCCTCTTACGCTTTGTGTGTCAGCGTCCCTGCGCTGAAAAATGGCAGGGGGGTGCTTAAGCTAAAGCTCTTGAAGACACGCTAATTAAAATGCCGCCTCCCTGCACCAGTCACCGGAGCATGTGTAAAAGTGCCCTGAAGCATGGAGAAGTCCCCAGAGGTACTAGATTTAATGTGCATTAACTAAAGCACATTAATGAACATGTAGAGACCCAATATAAACTAGCCTGATTCCTGCTAAAATCTTCATTCTGCAGATGTTAATGCCCATCTCCTTTAAAATGGTCTTCTTGTTCTGCTAATCAGACTAGCCTTTCTTCTGCATTTCTGTTTGTTACCTACTCCTGGAAGGCTGTCTTTAACTCTACCTGAAACCATTCACTCAGGTGTGGTAATAACTTTCAGTGTAGCACTAGATACTCAGGAGGACTAGATTTATTTTACGAATCTAGTCCATTTAATACTAATGAAGCCACATCTTTCAGTTTTTGCCTTGTTTGTGGGGTTGGGTTTTTTTATACATAATAGATGATATAGCAACATCTTTTATTTTTTGCCTTGTTTGTGTGTGTGTGGGGGGGGGGCGGTGATTTATACATTATAGATGATATAGCTAATTATTGTACATTCCAATACGTTTATATTTGTGTTTGTTCCTATCTTAAACTGAATGGTATAACCCTAGGCCAATAGCCTACATTAAAGCTTCCAGTTGCTGTTTAGCTTGATAAAAACAGGTGTTGCGTTATGTGCAATAATGCACTGCACCACCTGCACCCCCGTTTCAAATCCTAGATCCTCCCACAGACCGTGAAAACAGGCGGGGATAGCCCCCAAACCTCCAAATATGCTTCTTGAAGAAGAGGTGCCAAGGGAGAATACACCCCGTTACCTCGATAGGGCACAGCCTTAACCAAACATATAGACCATAAGCAGGATTACACCCATAAGGATGCTGCCCAGGCTGTGATGAGCAAGTCAGGGCCATGCATGCTGGGTATGGGCCCATAGATAAGACAGACAGAGCTCAACCTGCAAGCCTGATGGGATGCAAATGGGAAGTGCAAGGTGGAGGCTGAAAACTGGGCATGGTGGGGAAATGGGAGAGGCTCCAGGTAGTTCTCCCGAGGGGAGGAGAAATCTGGGGAACCAAAAGCCTGGGAGCTAGCATCTGAGCTGCTGCTTCATGAACTTCTAGCAGCCCTGGGACCAGGAGAGGTGCCCCTTCTTGCTTGCAGATGGTGTACATGAGAAGGGAAGGACTGCAGGGATTTCTTCTGGTGTTTCTAAAGTACACTTTTAACGAGTCTAAACTCACCATCTGCTCTGCATATCGGTGTACCCCCTCTCTGGGTCTGGAGTCCCTCCCTGGGAAAACCCATGGCCCATGCTCCAGCAGCACTGCATGGGGAGAGATGGCTGGATGGGACCAGAAATTAGCCTTGAACACTAAGGCCACAGGCTGGGAGCCTGGGACTTGGATCCCTGCAGGGATGCTGGGTCCTTGGCACAGCAACCTACTGCATTCCCCTCGCCACGTGTGCCCCAGCAATCCCATCTATGGGGTGTTTGGGCCCAAATCAGCGTTCAAATGTAGGGAGACTCCTGTTGCCCCATCAGAGCCATGCAGTGGCCTGACCTATGGGGCAGAGGGGGTGTCCTTTGGGACACGGGGGCTCGAGGCACAAGGTCCGATACAGAGCTTAATACCAGAGGCTGCAAGGAAGAAAGGGACAGGGGAAACCCTGGCAGACCCAGTTCACACTCCCTATCTGTGGCTGCTCCCTACCCCTGTGTGGCCCAGGTCTTTTAACATGTCAAAGGGAAACATAGGCCTAGGCCCACCAAGTTAACTCGAAGCCCCTTTGGTCACTAATGAGATCCCTGATGGCTTGTGAAGAATACAGACTTATCCACCAGGGTCTTTCGCCCTTGCCCTGGTTATCCGACCATGTTGTCAGGGCGGGATGCAAGGGCAGGATGCAGAGCATGAGCAGGTAGAGCTGGCAGCGGCAGGTAGTTTGAAACAGGAGACTGGGCAAGATGGTCTCACCCAGTGCCTGGCAGTTCATATAATCTTGTATGCTGGCACAGACACTGGCTGAAACTCCACTGGTGCGTGTAGTGACAAGTGCAAATGTCTTGAACACCCCCAACTCCTGGGGGGACGGCACGAGGGGCCACTGCCAGACCCGCCCAGGTGATTTGGGGATGGTACCCCTCCTCCTCGCGCTGGACCACCTGGAAGAGCCCAGATTCGCCCCATGACAGCTCCCTGCACCTCTACTCCAGGCCTGGGCCTTGAGGGACATCCCGCAGTGACTTCTGTCCTACTCCGTCCCCATGCCAGTGATGATGACTGCGCAGGTCCCACGCTCCCCACTTCTCGCCTCCAGGCCAAAGGCTGATGGGCAACGAGGGAGGAAGCCTGCGGTTTAGCCCCAGTGTCTCTGGAGACCCTGGCTTTGCTGCTGCCTGTTGCTGAGAGCTCTCTGGGAACGGGCCGCCGTCGTTTTTTGGCCAGCCTTCTCAGGGATCGAGTTGTGGATCGGGGTTTGTGTGTCTACTGCGAGCAGCAAAGAGCAGCTGAGTGTAACACGGGGAGACCCAGACAGCCCCGAGGTGCACCAGGAGCAAAAAACACCCCAAAACCAGTGCTGAGCTGGATGGAGTCCGAGCTTTGGAGCCCCGAGAGCCACAGAGGTGAGGTTCCCCGTGCAGCACGTTCAACGCTCTGCATTTGCCTGCAGCACGAAGGGCTGGGGAGCGGGCACTCATACAGGAAGCCTGTGGCGGAGGCCTCTGGCTGCTAGCAATGCAGGTGTTCCCAGTGTCCAGAAGTGCTTCTGCAGCTGGCTCTGGGCCTCGCTCCCCACCTTGGGATGTGAATTTATAAAAGCCCAAGTCCTTTTCGGCAGCAGAGTCTTTCCATTCAGGCTGTTCTTAATTACCCCCTTGCAGCTGTCTGCTGGCAGCAGCAAGGGGAGCTTCCCCAGCTGTGTGCAGAGCACGTGGGAGCCCTGGCAGGGAATAGGGTACAGCAGAGAAAGCTGCCTGGTGAGCTGCTAGAGAGGCACTGGGTCTGAGGCAGTGTGTCTGCTCCCTTAAGCTGCCCCTCCTCTGCCACAGACTCGCTGCATGGCCTTGGGCAAGCCCTTCATGTCCCAAACATGAGGATAGTTGGAGAAGCGCTGAGGTCCCGGGCCGGAGGGGAGCCAGGTGTCCAAGGAGAGTGGTCGCTCCTTAAGGAGACGATCCTCCAAGCCCAAAGGATTTCATAGATTTCATAGACATAAGGGCTGGAAGGGACCTCGGGAGATCATCGAGTCCAGCCCCCTGCCCAAAGGGCAGGAAGTCAGCTGGGGTCATAGGATCCCAGCAAGATAAGCATCCAATTTGCTCTTGAAGGTGTTCAATGTAGGTGCTTGAACCACCTCCGCTGGCAGGCTGTTCCAGACCTTGGGGGCTCGGACAGGAAAGAAATTCTTCCTTATGTCCAGCCTGAAACGGTCTCGCAGGAGTTTGTGACCGTTCGACCTCGTCATCCCTTGGGGCGCTCTGGTGAACAGACGTCCCCCCAGATCCTGGTGGTCACCCCTGATAAACTTGTAGGTGGCCACCAGATCACCCCGAGCCTGCGCTTTTCCAGGCTAAAGAGTCCCGTGGCTCTCAGCCTGTCATCGTAAGGTCTGTTTTCCTGACCTCTGATCCTGCGCGTGGCTCTCCTCTGGACTCTCTCAAGCTTCTCCACATCCTTTTTGAATTGTGGAGCCCAAAACTGGACGCAGTACTCCAGCTGCGGCCTCACCAAGGCCGAGTACAAGGCGAGAATGACGTCCCGGGATTTGCTCGAGAAGCATCTATGGATGCACGCCAGCATTTTGGTCGCTTTACTAGCCGCAGCATCGCATTGCAGGCTCATGTTCATCTTGTGGTCAATGATGACCCCCAAGTCTTTTTCTTCTGTAGTGCTAACCAACGTAGCACTGCCGAGCCTATAAGGGTGCTGCAGGTTTTTCCTCCCAAGGTGGAGAACCTTGCATTTTTCGGTGTTAAACACCATGAGGTTCTCGGCTGCCCATTTGCTGAGCTTGTCCAGGTCAGCCTGGATCACCCGCCTATCTTCTGGTGTGGATGCTTTGCCCCAAAGTTTGGTGTCATCGGCGAACTTGGCCAGTCCACTCCTGACTCCACTGTCCACATCGTTAATGAAGAAGTTGAACAGGATGGGTCCCAGGACAGAGCCTTGAGGGACCCCACTGGTCACAGGGCACCACGATGAGTGACTGCCATCAATCACAACCCTCTGGGTCCGATCACAAAGCCAATTTCCCAGCCAGCGGATCGTGGTGGAGCCAAGGCCACAACTGGGCAGTTTGGCCAAGAGGTGATCATGGGATACCAGATCAAAAGCTTTTTTGAAGTCAAGATATATGACTTCAATCTCTTCTCCCTTGTCCAGGTGATAGGTCACCTGGTCATAGAAGGAAATGAGATTGGTCAAACAAGACCTACCCGCAACAAACTCGTGCTGGCTGTCCCTTAGGATGTTAGCCTGGGCCAGTCCCTCAAGGATGGCCTCCTTCATAAACTTTTCTAAGATCTTCCCCAGGATAGAAGTTCAGGCGAATGGGCCTGTAGTTAGCCGGATCCACTCTCCTCCCTTTCTTGAAGATCGGCACCACATTGGCCTTCTTCCAGTCTTCGGGCACTTCACCAGAGCACCAGGAGTTTTCAAAGACCCGTGCCAGGGGCTGGGCTATCACGCTCGCCAGCTCCTTGAGTACCCTGGGGTGCAGGTTGTCAGGGCCGGCTGACTTGAAGGTATCCAGCTTCTCAAGGTGTTCCTTCACGAGGTCAGCATTGATGGAGGGTAGGGGATCCCCGTCAGCCGGATCTCCCTGTCCCATAGCAGGCATGTGCATCCCGTGGGACTGATGAAAGACTGATGCAAAGTACCTATTTAATAGGTTGGCTTTTTCCTGGGCGTCAGTTGTCAGTTGCCCCATCTGGTTTAGCAGGGGTCCAACATTGCCCTTGCTTTTCCTCCGGCTCCCCACATATCTGAAAAAGGACTTTTTGTTGTCCTTGAAGGAAGGTAATCCCAACGAGGATCAAAGGGAGCAGGAGAGCACACAAGCCTCCGTGACTCACCAAAAGTATCCGGGAATGTCTCCTAGCTAAAAAGGAGGCTTACACCCAATGGAAGGAAGGGGTCATCACCAGGGAGGGCTATTCTGTAGTTGCTCGGGGATGTAGGGGGGCAGTCAGGAAGGCCAAGGCAGAGATGGAACTGGGACTGGCTTCCCAGATTAAGGACAATAAGAAGTCTTTTTTTTAATACATAGGGGGTAAAAAGCAGGTCCCAGGTAATGTGGCGCCCTTGCAGCACGCCATGGGAAACTTGGTCGTCACACCAGACAGCAAAGCTAACATGTTTAACGATTTCTTTGCCTCCGTCTTCCTAAGTAGGTACCAGAACAGCCACCTCCCTGCTGGGCCCCCCTCGGGCCCCGGGGGAGGCACACCTGGGCCACGGGTTAGCAAGGATTTAGTTAGGGGGCTTCTGGAGGGGTTGGACGTATTCAGGTCAGCCGGCTCGGATGATCTCCACCCTAGAGTACTAAAGGAACTGGCCGAGGTCATTGCAGGTCCCCTGGCACAGCTGTACGAGCACTCGTGGTGCTCTGGAGAGGTACCGGAGGACTGGAGGGGGGCCAACGTGGTCCCCATCTTCAAAGCAGCCAGGAAGGAGGGCCCGGTTAGTCTCACCTCGATCCTAGGCAAGCTGTTCGAGAAAATTATGCTGGCACACATCCACGATGGGCCAGCAGGAGACTGCATGCTTAGGGGCAACCAGCACGGGTTCATCAGTGGCAGGTCCTGTCAGACCAACCTGGTGGCCTTTTATGATCAGGTCACCAGATCATTAGACGCAGGGGTAGCAGTGGACATCGTCTTCCTGGACTTTCGGAGGCCTTCGACACCCTCTCTCACCCCGTTCTCATTAAGAACCTGGAGGCTGTGGTGTAGACACCCACACAGTCAAATGTGTCGCCAACTGGCGGGAGGGCCGCACCCAGAGGGTGGTAGTAGATGGGTTCTTCTCAACCTGGAAGGACGTGGGCAGTGGGGTCCGCAGGGCTCGGTCCTCGGGCCCGCACTGTTCAACATCTTCATCAGCGATTTGGACGAGGGGGTAAAAAGCACTTGTTCAAATTTGCTGATGACACTAAGATGTGGGGGGACGTGGGCACACTGGAAGGATGCAACATGTTGCAATCAGACCTAGACAGGTTACAGGGGTGGGCGGACGAGAATAGGATGGGTTTCAACACAGACAAGTGCAAGGTGCTACACCTGGGAAGGACCAACCGGCACCATACCTACAAGTTAGGGAACTCCCCTCTTGTCAGCACAGAGGTGGAGAGGGATCTGGGGGTCATCATTGACTCCAAGATGAACATGGGCCGGCGGCGTGGGGACGCGGTCAGGAAGGCCGACCACACCTTGTCCTGCATCCACAGATGCATCTCGAGCAGGTCCAGGGAGGTGACCCTCCCCCTCGATGTGGCACTGGTCAGGCCGCAGCTGGAGTATTGCATCCAATTCTGGGCGCCGCACTGCAGGAGGGATGTGGACAGCATGCAGAGGGGCCAGAGGAGGCCACCCACATGGTTGGGGGCAGCAGGGCAGGTCCTACGAGGAGAGGCGACGGGACCTGAACCTGTTCAGCCTGCACAAGAGAGGGCTGAGGGGGATCTAGTGGCCTGTTACAAACTACTCAGGGGGGACCAGCAGGCATTGAGGGAGTCCCTGTTCCCCCAAGCACCGCCAGGACTGACCAGGAATAACAGTCACAAGCTGGCAGAGGGCAGATTTAGGTTAGACATCAGGAGGCGTGACTTCACGGTCAGGGCGGCTAGGGTCTGGGACCAACTTCCAGGAGAAGTGGTGCCGGCTCCTACCCTGGGGGTGTTTAAGAGGAAGCTGGATGAACACCTTGCTGGGGTCGTTTGACCCCAGTACTCTTTCCTGCCATGGCGGGGGGGTCAGACTAGATGATCTGCTCAGATCCCTGCCGACCCTAGAAACTATGAAACTATGAAACACCCAACGGTCTGACACCAGTGCAGCCGGGCTGTACGCTAGAAGCCAGGAGCAGATGCGCATGGTGTTGCTTTACACCGGTTTCACTGACTAGGCTACGGGGTGGAGTTGTCCTCAGAAAGACGGGCAGCAGAGCGCCCCGGGTGTCAGAGCTGGAGGGATGGATGTGCCTCAACCAGGACCCAAACCCAGATCTTTCAGGCTGTCCTGCCACCCCATGGCAAGACACTGTACTAGCACCTGACAGCTGGCCACCTGTCCTCCCTGGACACGGGTCCTTGACATGTGTGTTGGAAACCCGTGTGAGTTAGGCCGGTGACATCCAGGCTTGCAGACTGTGCCTCGGTTTCCCATCAACGCATGGGGAATAGCTGCGCTGCCCTGCCTCACGGCGGGGCGGGGCTGCGACTCTCAGGGTCTCAAAGTGAATCTAAACCGGATCGCCCGGCTGCCCCCTCCGTGCCTGAGAGCGGCTCCTGAAGGGGGAACCTCAGTCCCCAGCCAGGGGGTCTCCCCCAAAGGCAAATGCCCCTTGGCAGGAGCTGCTCCTCTATCCCCCACCCATGTCTGTCTGGCAGGGGGCAGAGAAGGAAGGGTCAGGAGCTCGCCCCCCCCTTGTCTGAGTCCCCCTTCACCCCATTGCCCCCATCACACTTCAGCCAGGCCCAAGGGGACGGCCGTCCCCCAGAGATGGACGTCGTCCAGCTCCAGCAGCAGCTGAGCTTTGCAGGGCCTGGGCAAGACCTGAGCGAGGTGGAGGAAAGAGGCCAAGGAGGGGCTCGGGGAAGGAGGACGAGCGTGGCCCCTGCACCCTGGAGGGGCCAGGCCTGGAGTCTGGGGAGAAGAGGGGCAGCCTCACCCCGGTCCTGTGCTAGGGCGGTTCCCACCCGCAGTGCCAGGCTGCAGCCCCCGCACCACCCCCTCCAGCACCTCGTGCTGAGGTCCTGGCTGCATTTCTCTCCTCGCCTCTTTATTTATGCACTCCCCGTCCACAGCCCCACTAAGGCCCAGGACCTCCCGGTCAGCGTCCTCCTGGCCCTGGCTAAGCGTGTGATGTATCTCACCAGGAAGGAGGCTGTGGCTGGGCGGGTTCCCGGGGGACGGCGGGACAACCCCGTCTCCAGCCAGACCGTCACTGGGGCAGTGCCCACTGGCTCCTTGGACTCGTTTGAGGGCCACTGTCCAGTGTGCTTTGCTTGGTGAGCAGAAGGGAGAATTACAGATAGTCCTGAAATGAAGGGAGAATAATCCGACGTAGTGGAGAGAGGACAGAAACCTGAGGCTACCGAAACACAAGTAATCAAAGGGCCAACTCTGGGGGTGCCACTGGTAAGCCAGGCATGGCCCCACCGTGCTCCCTGCCACCAGGCTGGCGCTGGACTGACACACAGCCCAGCTGCCACTGGAAGCAGCAGGCAGGAGTGAAATACCTGAAGGGCTCATAAAGAAGGGGGAAAGCACCTTTTCTCTCTTGCCGCAGAGAGGAGGGCTTGAATCTGCAGCAAAGTCCATTTAAATTGGCTCCCCGGAAAAAAGAAAGCCTCGCTGTCAGAGCAGGGAAGCAGGGGGCAGGTGCCCAGGGGAGCAGTGGGCTCTCCATCGCTGGAGGTGTTCAAGAGGAGGCTGGGCAACCACTGCTTGGGGGTGATTTGGGTGTAGTGATGCCTATTTTCTTCCATGGGGATTTCCCAGGCTTCTGGGCTTTGCTGATTGCTTCCTCCCATCTTTTTTTTCTGCTATACATGTCAGGGGGGTTTTAAGCCTCCCCAAAGTCATTGGGTGTTGGCTGCAGCTAAGCCTGTGGACTTAAACTGGGGTGTGACTACTCTCCTATTAGGAGCAAAGCCATTACTAGCTAGAGGGTCTTGCCCCTCCACTCAGGGTCAGTCCAATGCTGCATTTGGGGTCAGGAAGAAATTTTACCCCCTGGTCAAATTGGTATGGATTTGGGGGGAAGAGGGGAGCCTTCCTCTGTAGCAGGGGCTGTGGCCCTCTACCCGGGACCTCTTGAGTGTATATGGACATTGGCTGCCCTGCTTTGCCTGCAGCAGGTTTGGGTGTGAAGTCTGTGTCGTGTCAGGGTTGAGGGCAGTTTTACGTCGAGTTTAGATGATGGATGTGTCAGGGCTGGTTTGGACAGGGCTGATCCTGCCTCAGGCAGGGCTTAGACTAGAGGTGACCTCTGCAGCTCCCTTCCAGCCCCGCTTCTCTAGGAGGCAACCACAGAGGCGATTTTCTCCTGGAGGCTATAAAAGCAGCTGAGAACGGTGCATCGCCCATTGCAGAAGGAGGGTGGAGGCTGCCCTCAAATCGGGCAGCACGCCGCAGCTCGGACCTATCGGGGGTGAAGCAGGCAGGGCGGCATCCGGCCCAAAGGGAAGGGCTGCGGAGGGTCCCAGAGCACGGAGCAGCCGGCAGCATTGCACAGGGTAGGATTTCAGGGACCACAGATCCACCCAAAGGTCCCTCAGATGGAGAAACAGCTGCACAGATCCCCGCCCCCTGCGCCAAGGGGGTGTTTCATGCCCCGGGGGAATATCTGGGTCCATGGAGCAGCTCCTCCATGGAGCAGGGTGCTGGGGTCTAGGGAGTGGAAGGGCACTGGCCCTCCCCGGGGGTCACGGGGAAGGGGTGGCAGTGACAAGCCTGCTGGGCCCTATCCTGTGTAGCTCCACGCCCCTTGCAAAGGGCTACAGCAGCCCATGCATACGGCTGCCCACACCTACCCCCAGCTCCCCTCGGCCTCCCAGCTGACCTGAACTGCCCCAGCAATAGGCACCTAGCAGAGCAAACTACCCCAGGGGTGCGCTCTTGCTCGGCTTTGCCGTGACACCAGCTCACCTCCGGGTGGCGCCAGGTCCCTACGCTCAGATGGGGCACCCGGCCTGAAGACCCCTGGGCCCGCTCCAGTCCTCCCAGGGACCCCGTGGCCTCGCATCAGGGATGCGTCTGTCCCTGGGCTGTCTGCAGGACGTTCGGGCCCTCTGCCCCCCGGAAAAGGTGCGCGGTGGGGAACGCCTCTGGACAGAGGCAGGTGGCAGCCGCTCTGGACCTGGGATTGCAGGGACCGGTGGCCCACTTTTGGCTTGGCGTCCCATCCGCTCCAGCCCTGCGATGTCGCCGGCGTTGGGTTGCCAGGGGGTGACATCGCGAGGTGACACGGGTTGCGTCAGCCGTGCCCCTGGCTCCCCAGCGGCTCATGTACCAGCTTCTCGGGCATCTGCGCAGTGACGCCTGGTCTCCTATGGGGAGTTTCCAGGCGCCTGGGCCTTGCTGGTTGCTCTCCCCTCTTTCTGCCCCGTGTGCCCGGGGGGTTTCAGCCTCCCCCAGAGACGCTGGCTGCGGGTGGGGACCGGGCTGTGCCAATGCTCCTTCGGGCACCAACCCCACAGGGTCCTGGGTAGAGGGTCTTGCCCCTCTGCCCAGGGTTGGACTGATGTTGCATTCGGAGGCAGGAAGAGATTTCCCCCCCGGTCAGATCGGGGTTGCCTCCCTCTGTAGCAGGGGCACGACCTCTGCTTGGGGGGGTCTCTTGAGAGTCTGCGAACAACCTTTTGTAGCAGCGGGATGTTGGCTGCCATGGTGCCCCCGGGGCTCGTCGGGGTGCGAGGTCTGCACGGTGCCAGGGTTGATGGTAGGTAGTTTTATGCTGAGTTTAGACTATGGATGTGTGTAGGATGGTTTGGATAGGGATCGGGTCCTAGAGAAGCGGGGCTGGCAGGGACCTCCGGCGGTCAGGGCTAGTCCAAGCCTCCGCCCGCAGCAGAACCGGCCCCCCAAATCATCCCTAACCACGCCTCAGGCAGGGATTCGGGCTAGAGACCTGGAAAAGGTGATTTCTGAGGAGAAGCAGAGGGGACTGCGTCTGTTTAGTCTGGAGCAGACGGAGGGGGATTTGACAGCAGCCTTCAACTCCCTACCCAGCACCCGTGCCACCTGGGTAGCTCCCCTGCCACTTCTGGGTTAAAACTAAACGGGGTTTGCTCCAGAGCCGGACGCTTTGATGCCACACGCTATAAACTGGGCTTTAAAGGACAGTGCAACGTGCGTGTGCGGGCAAGCCCGGGGGATAAATCCGCCCATGAATGATGGGTAAGGCGACACGAAGCTGAGGAGAGACCTCCCCGCGGGGGCAGACGGCAGGACAGGGCGCAATGGGCTCGGGCTGCAGCGGGGGAAGCTGAGGCTGGGGGTGGGGGGCAGCTCTCTCCCTAGCGGGGTGCTGAAGCGCCGGAGAGGAGCCCCCCCGGAGGTGCTCACGCCCGGCCGGGCCGCTGGGGCTGGGGCTGGGGCTGGGGCTGGGGCTGGCCCCGCTCGGGGGGCGAGCTCCTGGGCGGGCCGAGCGGCAGGAGAGGGTCCCGGGCAGGGCGGCGGCGGCCGTCGAGGCGAGGCGGGGCCGGGCCGGGCCGGGCCGGGCCGCGCGGGGAGGAAGTGGAGGGGGGAAAACTTGGTGTCTCGCAGGAGGCTGCGGGGGAAGTCGGCGCAGAAGCCGCCTCGCCCGCTCGCAGCCGCCTCGCCCCTCCTGCAGCGCCTGCACCCCCGAGATATGAGCGCGGGTGAGTGCCCGGGCCTGGGCGTGCAGTGCGCCCCGCCAGCGGGCTGCTGGGGGCTGGGGGCGTGCAGTCCACACTGGAAGGGGACTGCTGGGGGCTGGGGGCATGCAGTGTGCCCCGCAAGGGGGCTGCTGGGGGCTCGGAGCATGCAGTGTGCCCCGGAGAGGGATCTGGTGGGAGCTGGCTGTGTGCAGTGCGCCCCGCAAGGGGGCTGCTGGGGCTGGGGGCGTGCAGTGTGCCCCGGAGAGGGGTCTGGTGGGAGCTGGCTGTGTGCAGTGCGCCCCGCAAGGGGGCTGCTGGGGGCTGGGTGTGTGCAGTACACACTGGAAGGGGGACTGCTGGGGGCTTGGTGTGTGCAGTGCACCCCGAAGAGGGATCTGCTGGGGGCTGGGTGTGTGCAGTTCACACTGGAAGGGGGGCTGCTGGGGGCTGGGTGTGTGCAGTGCACCCCGAAGAGGGATCTGCTGGGGGCTGGGAGTGTGCAGTGCGCCCCGGAGAGGGATCTGCTGGGGGCTGGGTGTGTGCAGTTCACACTGGAAGGGGGGCTGCTGGGGGCTGGGTGTGTGCAGTGCGCCCTGCATGGGGGGCTGCTGGGGGCTGGGTGTGTGCAGTGCACCCTGCATGGGGGGCTGCTGGGAGCTGGCTGTGTGCAGTGCGCCCCGGAGAGGGGAGCTGGCTGTGCAGTTTACCATGGAAAGGGGATCTGCTGGGAGCTGGGTATGCAGTGCATCCTGTAGTGGTGGGGTCCCATTGAGCAGGATGGGTGCAGTGTTGGAAAGGGGCTCAGGACCCCACCCCGCTCCCCAGGGAAAGCCAGGGAGGATGCTTGGGTGGGAAGGAGAGGAGAACTTTTTACCTGGGGTACCAGTGGCTGGGCCTAGGGAAGGAGCTGGGCCGGGCCGGGCCGGGCCTTGTCGGGATGCTCGGGATGTGCCTGCTTCTGGGGCTCCTGGGTTGGGAGCTCCTTGTTGTGCCCCTAGCCCTTAGCACCGGCTCCCTCCCCAGGGCTCAGCTCTTCGCCTCTCCCCTGCTCCAGCGGCGTTGGGATTTGCCTGGTGCTGGGCTGAACCAGGCCCCCACGCTGTTCTGGGTGCAGCCGAGCCTGCTTGACCTGAGCTGGGCTGAGGGCGGCCAGGCCGGGTGGGTCAGCGCCAGGCGGCAGGGAGCCCTGCAGAGACAGGCTCTGCTCCGTGTCCGGCCTCGAGAGCTGGGGCATGGGATTCCTCTGTTTTGGTTACTGGGGCCGCTCCCCTGTGCCCAGAAGGGCTGCGTCAGGCTGGCCCCGGGCCTGGCTTCGCTCTGGGTGTGGAGGGAGGAGGGAAGGGAAGCTGCTCTCTGCAGCTGCGCTTGCACCCCTCGGCGTGGTCCCCACCCCAGCCCTTCTGCTTGATTTCAGAGCAGGGGATTTCTTGGGAAAGGGGGGTTTCAGCCCGTGTCTCCCTTGGGCCCCAAACCGCTTTTTTTTTTTTTTTTTTTTCCTTCTGTTTTTTTGCACCGGTCCTGGAAGCACTGCAATACCAGGTCAATGCATGGAGTGGATGGAGGCCCCAAACCGCACTGGGATGCTGTCCCGGGGCAGCAGCAGGGACCCTAACAGCCCGAGAGCTGAGCTCACTGCAGGGACAGCGGGGCAGCTCTACCCATCAGGGAGACCTTAAGCCTCTTCCTCCCGAGCTAAACGAGAACTGACCATCTCCTGGTGCAGTACAGGGCATATGACACAGTGTAGAGGTTCTGATTCTCTCCATCAGAGGGCAGTGGGGTGTGTGTCACACATCCGTGTGTGCGCGCCCGCGTGCACGGAGGACTGAGATGCACTGCGATATGATTTATGCATGTGTATCTACCCATGCACGTGGCATCACAAGCTTTTTAAGACCCGGTGCAGGGTTTTTTCAGGCACGTCGAACCCTGTCAAGTGCATTTTTTAGAAGTTGAAGTTAAGTTTTTAACGTGGGGGGGGGGAAGCAAGAAATGAAGCCAGACCAATTCTCACGGGTCTGGGTGAGTAACTGGCTTTGCAAGCCTTTCCTCCCTGGTTTACATCCAGCAGGGATGGGTGTGAAGGGCTAGGGGTGATCAGAAGAGTGCTGGAGGCAGGCCAGAGGGAGGAGAGTGCCTTTCTGTCAGCTGAAAATGTGGTGAATGCAGCTGAAGGGGAAAAAAAAATGAGGCCAGTCCCTTTCTCACCTCCTAAACCCCCACCCCATCCCACAAACAGCTGGTCTGTTTTGTTGCTGAGCCTGGTTGGTTGTTAAAGAGGGTGGTCACAGGATGTTGTCTGTGGGGTAGACAGCAATGAGATGGTTTCCACCGTAGGATCATTTCATGTCTCTCTGTGTGGTGCGGGGCCAGTCCTGCCTCCATCCTCTCCCTCCCTTTCCCACAGGGAGCAAGGACTTGGTGTGTCATAATCAGAGCAATGTGTAATGTTTAAACAGTCAGAAACAAACCCCTGGTACAGCTAATGAGATGTCACACATCTGGGCTCAGCGCTGCGCATACACATCCCGGGCTCAGGAAATCAATCATAAGATGCATCTCTCTGCACCGGGCCTCTCACCTGCCATTTACCTTTCCTAGAATCGTAGATCTTCCTTTCCAAGCATGCAGGGGTTAAATTGTGACGGATCAAGAGCTGGGTAAAAAAAGGCGGAAACTAGTGAATTCGAGTGACACCTAGTAAATTGTTTCAGCTGGGAAAAAAAAAAAAAATCCCAGGGGCAGAAAACACCCAGAAATGTCCAAACAGGCCGTCATGGCATTTCCAAAGTGAAAGTGCAGTAGGTTCGCAAGAAGGCTTGGGCATCATTCACAGGACTGCAGAAGCGGTGCCTCCTCCACAGCTAGTCGTTGAGGCACTTTCCGGGGATGGGGGATGCCGGGTTGCAGTCCCTCTTCTGCTGGACAAGCAGCCAGCAGCGCCCTGCAGTGGGTTTCCCTTCATCTCCCCTGCTGTCAAGTTTCCCACTTCGCATGTGTATAAATGTTGTCTGAGGCTGGGCAACCCAGGTGAGCGCCATAACCAGCAAACTCGTTCCCTGGCTCCAGGAAAGGAGAATTTTTCATACACAGTGGACAACCTCCAGCTGGAGGGGTTGAGAGAAACCTCCCCCAGCGCCTGCTGGTAGGGAAAAGCCAAGTTCAGGTCCTTGAGTAGGGATTTGAACATCGTTCACTCCAAAATGTTCTGGTTTTTATCCTTAGGCTGTTGTGTTTCAGCTCGATCCTCTCCAAACTCACGTCTTTTTAACCACATCCCTTTTTTTGGGGCACGTCTACATGAGGCACTTACTGCGCATTAGCCTAATAACACTGAGCAGTAGCATGTCATGGCAAAAACCGGGCTCATAGCCGACTGCGCAGTGTTATTAGGCTAATGCACAGTAAACGTCACTAAATAACCGTGCACCGGTGCTACTGCGCATTAACTCCAGGTACTGCGCATTTAGCTAGTACTTTATTCAGGAAGTACTAAACTAAATGATTAGTATCTAAGGCACATCAATGAATGTGTAGACGTGCCCTTTGTAACGTTTTCTTCCTGAGCTTTTTCACCCAAGTGCTCGTCGTCTGGCCACGGATTGGGGTTGCACTCTAGCTTTGTTATGCTTTCATGAAAATGGCATAACTGGCTTATTGATGAGAAGACCGAGAGGTGTTTTAATTGTTTTGTCTCAGTCCTGGCACACGTGGAAGAGATCTGCTGATGTGGGGAGGGGGCAAGGGCTTTCAGTCTTGCTGGCAGAGGCGTAGCGAGATCCAGTGGCTGGAAGATGAAGTGAGGCTGATTCAGGCTGGCTAATAAGATGCAGTTTCATGCAGTCATAGACAAGGAGGAAAAGGGAGCTCAGGAGGTCACATCTAGTCCCACCACCTGCTCCAAGCAGGACCAGCCCCAGCTCCATCATCCCAGCCAAGGCTTTGTCTACCTGGGTCTTCAAAACCTCCAAGGATGGGGACTCCTCCACTCCTCTGCGTAACCTGTCCCAGTGTTTCACCACCCTCCTGGTGAGAAAGTTTGTCCTAATATCCAACCTCAACTTCCCTTGCTGCAACTTGAGCCCATTGCCCCAGCAGACTTCCTGCCTGTGGCATGGGCACTGGACTCAATGATCTTGCAAGGTCCCTTCCAGCCCCTGATGTCTATGAATCTATGACTCTGCCCCCGCTGAGACCAGCCCAGCTCCATCCTCTTTGCAGCCCCCCGGCAGGGAGGTGACAGCTGCTATTCAATCCCCCTCGGTCTTCTCTTCTCCAGACTAAATCAGCCCATTTCCCTCAGCCTCTCCTCACCAGTCCTGTCCCCCAGCCCCACAACTGTTTTCATTGCCCTCCGCTGGACTCTTTGCAATGTGTCTACATCTGTTCTATAGTGGGGGGGCGGCCACAACTGGACACAGGACTCCAGATGTGGCCTCCCCAGTGCTGAATAGAGGGAAGAATCACTTCCCTTTATTTGCTGGCAACGCTCCTGCCAATGCAGCCCAGGATGCCATTCGCCTCATTCCCTAGCGCTGAGGGCAATGGAAGAACAGCAGGGCAGGGGAAGTGGCAAACTCACCATAGCTTATAGACATTAAGGCAGAAGCTTACATTACTTTCCAGAGGACAGGCTTTTTTCCAGCTTCTGGGAAAAGTCCTACAGCCTGTGGGGAGGGCCGGGTGTCAGGCAAGCTACTTGGGGTGGTCTCCTCTGGCCTTGGGGTCCGTGGCCCTTTCAATCCCCCTGTTCAGTCGTGGGCCACAGCATGCTCAGGACGCTTGCAGTGCTGCATTAAGGCAATGGCTGTAACCCAGTCTCATCCTTCAGGGCTTCAGCCTGTCCCCCGCAGGGGTCAGGAAGGACATTTTTGTCCTACCGATGCACAGTTGGCCAGATCAATGCATGTTGGGTTTTCTTTTGCTTTTCTCTGAAAGATTAGAAACGTTGGCTTCTCCTGCCTACTAGGGTGTGATCCATCTCTCCCCTAATCGATGCCCAGGCATGGCTGGGCCTTTGCATTTGTCTTCTCCACCTTTGTGTCACCACCTTTTAGCCTCCCAAGGTCTGAAATGCTTTAATCCACCCCGAGCTACGGTGCTCAGTGGAGGGAGCAGTGGTGGGGAGAGTCAGGCTTGGCAAACTGATGGGCTCTTCTAAACATAAACGGGAGATCTCAAGCCTAGTCTCACCCACAGATATTGGAAGTGATTTGTCTCACCTATCGCTAAATCTCACTGTGGCTTTGGTCTGCTTTTAACCTTTTGTCTGCCCTTTTCCAAGTGTGTTTGTAACGTGTCTCCCTGTCCAGAAGACGGGTGGCTGGGAACATGGGGACGGTGGGAGCAGGTGGCGACTGGCTTCTGGGACCCCCCCCCCCCCGCCAAGTAGCACATCTTGTCCGACTTCTAGTAAGCACGGGGGGGAAGCCTGCGCTCGGTGCCCTGGTTGATGGCAGCGATGTGGAGGAGGCGTAAGTGAGAGTTCCTGGAAGTGACATGTAGGTCACCGGGCTGGATGCCGGGTGCAGCGCAGGCAGGGCGGCCGTCTCGGCTACAGAGCTCCTTGTGCAGCACCAGCTGGATGGGGAATAATGTCGGGGCTTGAAGCCTGGATAAAACGAATTGGGGGGTGGGGCGGAGCAGGGGAGCGCATGCATTTTGAGGGACGGAGGGTTTGTGCAGAAGGGAGAGGCTCCACTTGACCCTCAGCAGGTCTAGGCTGCCAGCACTGAAGAGCACCTTAGCTCAGGTGGGTCTGGCTGTGGGAGAAGAGAGGAGCCAGCAGGTCTCTGGTAGTGATACCAGTGGAAGGAAGGTGCTTCTGTATCTGTCCAGTGAAGGTAGGAGAGAAATCTGTCTGCATCTCTCTTATCTGTCCAGTGAAGGTAGGAGAGAGAGCAGGCTGAGAGTGGGGTGATTTCCAGGGCAGCAATAGAGAACCCAACTCAGGATGCGTCGTCATCATCGTTGTTGTTGTTAACAACAACAGCAACAACAACAATACCACCATCTTTCTTACTGTTCTTACTATTATTATTATTGCTAGTGTGGTTACTATTATTTGTATTATTGTTTTTATTATGGCTTTTCTTTACGGGGGGGCAGCTGACGGCCTCGGCAGAGTTCAGAGCCTGGGAGTGCTTAGGGTCTGTCGTCTAGCTGAAGAAGCATGACGGGAGGAGAAACAGAGGCACAGTGAGGGAAAGCGACTTGCCCATGGCGGTGCACTCACTCAGTGGCAGGACCAGGAAGAGAAGCTGCTTGTCCTAAGTCCCGGTCTGGTTTCCCAAATTACCAGATCACCCTGCCTCTGCAGCTGTCTCATTCCTTAAGTGGGAAGCTTAAGACCAGACATTAATCCCAGCGGTGGGAGAGGAGATCGGCCTAGCAGCAGCACAGATATCCGGGCGGGTTATTGCACCAGACTCCAGATCAGGACGCAGACAGCACGGGCACAGATTAAACACGATCCCAGCCTAGCACAGCGGTCTGACGGCTCCCGTAGAAAGTGACCCAGCGTCACAAGAGGACGAGGTTTGCAGAACCGCCTGCGTCTGGGACGAGCCCGGCAGACCTGGGCCTCAGTAACGCCCGGGAGACGCTCGCGAAAGTACTCTAGCAAAGCCGTTAAGTAACAGAGACCACAACAGAATTAAAGTCGACATCGTCTGTGTGGGGAGAGGTGACAAAAATAAAACGAGGAAGTTAGTCACAAAGCCCCTGCCGTTGAAACTGAGGAAAATTGAAATCCCAAGGCTCGGTGCAGAAGTTATTTTAGCAGTGAGGACAGCGTCCCAGGGGGCCTGCATGCCCCAGAGCATGAAAGGAAGCAGCGGGGCAAGAACAGGAGCCCAGGTGGCTTAACGAAATGCTCGGAGAAGTTACTGAAACGGCTGCGGCATCCTTCAGAAAATGGCAGTCCTTTCCATGGGACCCGGGAGGGTGGGAGGAAAAGCTGGGACGTATGACAGGTTAGGTGGGATAAGAGGAAAAAAGAACGCAAGAGGCAGAAATAGATCTCCAGGCGTTTTTTGAATTAGTCAGAAGCAGGAAGCACGTGAGAAAACCAGTGAGCCTGCCGGGGGTAATCGCCGGCGCGGCTGGATGGTATCTGTGTGTCTGCTGTCCACGCAAAACCAACAGCCGCGGAGCTGCTCAGAGACCATCCCTTGTGTCAGTGGTTAAAACATCTGTGCCTCGGTTTTCTTCTTGCGCCTTCTTACATCCTCCCTTTCATTCTCGGTGGGCAGGCGCTGAAGGAGCGTCGGCATCGCGAGCCTTGTCCCCTGGCTAGAAAAGCCTTTTCAAAGAGGAGGAAAGCTTTGAAACGTTTCCCGACCGGGGTGGGGGGCCGTCTCTGAAGTTCACTCCACGTCCGGACCTCCTTGTCCGTGGACGCTTTCTCCGCAGCGCTTCGTGATCCGCCTTGTCCCAGAGGAGCGCTGCGGTCACCAAAACGGGGGTCTTCCTAGCTGCGGCTTGCGTCGTTCGCTGGTTTGAAAGTTGGGCCCGAGTTTCAGAAGCTGTGCGGGGACGAGAGCAAAGGCCTGAGGGGCTCCCAGCAGCTGGCGTCACGGGGAAGACAGGCAGGTCTATTTTGGGCCGGCGGCACGTTCCCATTCGGCTCTCGATGCAGCGAGCCCTGGCAACCCAGCCGTTCGCGGGGGCCGAGTCCTCGTCCAGCAAAAGTTTCATCCCGAGCTGGGATTGGGAGGAACCAGCGCTGCTTAATGAGGACCCCGAACAAGAGGACAGGCTGTTTGCCTTCAGTGCAGACAATGTCCAAGCTTTCCTTGCTTCTGACCAGCACCTGGGTACAGCATGAGCCAGCTGCTTGTCAGCCAAAGACCTGAGCCATCCCGACATATAGCAGGGCTAGCATCAGCCGGAGAAGGAGGTGGACAGGGCAGTGCTAGCAGCAGGCTGTTGTCAGCTGGGCGTCCCCCATGTCCCCCTTCCACCCCCCACAATCTCAGGTAGATATTGTGGAGAAACAGGGATAGTCCAGATGCCCGTGGGACCCCTCGGGTGAGGGCTTTTGGAGCAGAGGAGCAGGTACCCTTCACTAATCTGAGCTATGCTGGCGTGAAGCAATTAGAGGCATTGCAGCACCGGCCCATCTATGCCTCTGTCCCACGCAGGCAGCTTCGCAGGACATGCGGGCTACTGTAAAAGGCAGCAGAGATGTCTGGTGTATAAACACAGCAATCTTGATGGACTCGTAGTACTGCCAGACCAGCCTCTGTGCTGCACCCAGATCCCACCCCTGACGGCAGGAGGCTGGCTGACATCACGTGTTGCAGGGCTGGGGTGGTTGCGCCTTGGCTGTAAGTGGGGGGCCAGAGGCAGGTTGGGCTTCAGGGGTGGGTGTTGGCATTGTGTTGTTCAAGGAGGCATGCATCGGAAGGGGCATTGGTGTTCCTTACTGGGTTTCGCACTTGCTGGTTGTACTGGGCTGGAGACAGCAATGCTCTGGGCCTGCGCGAGCATCCTTCTTCATGAGCTGGGACGAAGCTCAGGTTCCCCATCCTCTTTTCCGACTGCAACATGCTCCCTCCCAGTGCCTGTCACAGACTTTACTAGTCCTAACTACCAGTCCCCCCTTTTGAGCCATGAGACAACCCGCGTGGAGAAAGAAGCGGCTTATAGCCATCACAGGCTGCAACTGGCCTGCATGCAGCAGACATGTGGCACCCAGCACAGAGGTCCTGATCTTCAAAGCAGGGCCTTGCAATGCTGCTGCAGTTGCAATATTATTATTATTAGTATTAGTATTAATATCATTGTTATTATTCATACGAGTATTATTAGTACTATCAGTATTATTATTAGATGAGTAGTAGTCATGATAATAGGAATGATGACAATGGAGTATTGATATCATTATTATTATTTATTGTTATCTCTTCTCAGCCTCTTGAAGGCTCAAATCAAGTTATTATTAGCATTATTATTATTATGTAAATAGTAGTAGTCGTGATGATAGGAATGATGAGGACGCGGCGGGGGAGGTCTAACACCTCTCGTCCTGGTCTGATGGGTATCCATCCGGGCAGATGTTCGTGTTCCTGGTATCCTTTGCAAAAAGCTTTCCGTGCCCTCCAGGCAATGAGGGCTTTTGCCTGGTCTTGTCAGCAACATGGGGTGGGTTTTGGTCCTGGCTTTGACACAGAGGGGACCCCCATCAAAACATGAAAAGCGACGTGCTCTGCAGCTGGCAGCGCTGTCCCCTCCCGGGGGTCCCGCCGGGCTTTCATGCTCCCTCGGAAGTGAGACCTCTCGGGGTTTATCGGGCTGAGCGCTGCACCCACATCCAGCCCCCGGCAGGCCCAACAGGTGCTCGGTTGTTGCCAGTCTGTTGTTTGCTGGTGACGTGCCAGCACCGAACAGCTGGTATCTAACTTTCCCCCTCTCCCCAGTGGAAAAACCCTGCTGGAAAGGGGTGTTTTGGGGTTGGGGGGGGCGGTTTCTGTGCGTGAGAGACAGAGGGAAGGTTTTGCTTCCCTTTTCGGGTGACAGGGAGATGAATCGTTGTCCCTTCTCCGGGGGTGAGGGGCAATTATGAATCATCTGCCAGCCAGGCCCGTGATGTCCCACTCAAGCTTCCTCTTGCTGAAGCAGCAGTGCCGGGCGAGAACCGCTGTTGCACGGACCCGGGGGGGGCCCCTGCGTGTGCCAGTCAGGGATGTGGGGTGGGGGATGCCCTGCCCCGAGATGGATACCTGTCCCAGCGACTGTTTGGCCCAGCACAACTGTGTGGGTGTTGCGTGCATGTGTTTGTGCAAGGGGCGCGTGCGAGATGTGGGGTAGTGCAGTGCACAGGGAGTTAGCAGGGCACTTGTGACGGGATGCTGGAGCGGGTGGTGGGTTTCGTGGGAAGGGGCTGGGAGAGGGGATAGCCATGGGGCTGGGGGTGAGGAGGGGCGCAGTATGGGGGTGTGTGTGTGTGTGTGTGTGTGTGTGTGTGTGTGTGGAGGGCAGGGTGCTGGGAGCTGGGCCTGGGCGCCACGTGGTGGGAGGTTGTGTGGGACTCTGGGGGTGACCAGAGCAGGGTGTGTTGTGAGGGAAGGGGCTGTGTGTGTGTGTCAGGAGATGGCTGTGCACGGTGTCAACGCCTGTCGGTGACAAGGGCAGTGTGTGTTGTGCAGGGTGGGTGCTATTTGTGTGTGTGTGTGCAAGGGGAAGGCAGTGCACAGTGTGGATGGCTGTGAGAGATGGCGGCAGTCTGTGTTGTGGGGAGAAAAGCGGGTGTGTGCATGCATGTGTGTGTGTGCAAGGGGAAGGCAGTGCACAGTGTGGATGGCTGCGAGAGATGGCGGCAGTCTGTGTTGTGGGGAGAAAAGCGGGTGTGTGCATGCATGTGTGTGTGTGCAAGGGGAAGGCAGTGCACAGTGTGGATGGCTGCGAGAGATGGCGGCAGTCTGTGTTGTGGGGAGAAAAGCGGGTGTGTGCATGCGTGTGTGTGTGTGCAAGGGGAAGGCAGTGCACAGTGTGGATGGCTGTGAAGGATGGCGGCAGTGTGTGTTGTCAGAGAAAAGTGGGTGTGGGCACGCGTGCATATGTGCGTGTGCGAGGGGAAGGCCGTGCGAGGTGGGGCCGCCAGCGTGGTGGTGCAGGGAGCTGCATCGGGGCCGGCGGGTGCAGGGAAGGAGGGGCAGGATGCATCCCTGGGGCTCGGTTTCTTCGCTTCCTGTCGCTGTCTCAGGCCTTGCAGATGCCGTTCCCCTCGAGGCCCGTACGACGCAGCCCTTCCTGATCTCTGCGGGTCTGGCGGCTTTCTTCCTTTGAGGGACTTAAGCCGGAAGGATCTTCCTTGAAACACTGTGGAGCCGATGGCTAGCGATCCCCCACTCCCTTCGCCTGGGGAAATGGGCCGGCGAGGGGCCGAGACGATCAGGGCAGAAGCAAAGCAAAGCAGTGCACGGGAGTCCCGGGGGCTTGACACGTCCTTCCTTTGGAGAAGTTTATTCTGAACAAACCAGGGGGGTCTAGAAGGTTTCTCATCTCCATCACGCTCCTGCCCAACTAATCCTATCAAGTCCCAGGTCTCTAGCCTGCTTTGCAGCATCAGCTGGGGAAGGTCTTAGCTCATTTGGAGAAGCAGGGTCAATTAGTAAAGCTAGCGTGCAGGTGGGCATACAATTTCCAATACCTGAGCTAGCTCAAGTTTCTCTACATGCCACTAGGTTATACCATACAGACATAACAGTAGTAGTAGTATTACTATTCTTATATCTGCATTTCTATCCTGGCCTCTGCAGAAAGGCTCAGAGTAGCTCCCAGTGAATGACAGGAATCCCACAGATAAGAAACTGCAACCCCAAATTTAGCTCTTTTTTAATACAACCTGAGTCTTAGACTGTGTCTGAAGTAGTGCATTTTTTATGGGAAGTTCACTAAAATAATAAAGTCAAGGCTGTATCCCTAACTACAGATAAACCGAACAATATGCATCTGGCTAGCCGTAGCACTTCTTATATAGTCCCTGATGCTGCAGCATGGCAGCACCACAGCCAGCAGCATCCTTGCCCTCCCTCCATCCGGGATGCAGGGCTCTGTTGTTGTCGCCATAGCACAGGCAGGAGCTGAGACCGAGAGCTCGAGGTACTCGCCCAGTGTGGCCCAAGGTCTCCCAAGCCCAAGCACCGGTTTGACCCTCTGCACCATGAGCTATATCTCCCGGTGAGCCACTTCCACGCCTGCCCTTTCCCATCAGGCTGGTGAATCTCACTCAGGAGGCAACACGAAGGGCTTGCACTTTCCACCCGGTTGTGAGACTGCCGCTGGCCATGGTGAAGCCCACTCTTGCTTTTCACAAACAGACCCCCTATGCCTATCCTAAAGTGAGGCAAGCGGGCCCATGCCATCCCTGCCCCACTGTAGTGTCAGTGCCAACAAGAGCAGGGAGTATATAGGGTGCCCCAAACTAGGCGTGGAGCTGTATAGAGCGGCCTGAAGAGTCCCAATGCGGGACCCGGGGATGAGAGCGTGCAAGAGTAACTTCAGGAAGCGTTTCCTGGTGCAGACATCCATCGAGCTGTGGTCTTGCTTCCCGGGGGACAGGCTAGAAACTTTGCTGCCAGAGTAGTTGGTCAGGGTCAGACTCCTTAAATCCCGGAGGACTGACTCGGAGGGCACGACGTGATTGCAGGAGGGGCATGGTTTGGCACCTCTGATCCATGCAGAATACACCGGGACCCTGGAGAGGCTTGTTTGCGTTCCCCAAAGCACCCACCTGCCCCTAGTCCCTCTGGCTGGGTCAGGGGGTCTTTACCTGCGAGGGGAAGACAACAGGGAAATGGGCCTGGCAGCTCTTTCCAGGGTCAGGCAGGGACGAAAGAGCTCTTGTGATGCAAGGGATCGCTACTCATACCCAGAGCATCTCACTGCCTCCGTCCCCTCGCACTGCAGTGTGCAGGAGCATGGGGGAAGTCTGCTTTAGGCCAGACTGGCTAACACGAGGAAGAAGGCAGGGTAGATATGCACCTCTGTAGACTAACTAAAGGTATACAGATAAAGAGAGAAAGAGATAGCACAAGCTTTTATGAAGCCAAGGTTGCTTCAGTGCTGTGCAAGGATGTGCAAAAAGCTGAGTGTGAGAGAGAAATTAGAATATGAAACGCAAGGGAGGAGGGGAAAGAGAGACTAACGTGACTGACTACCTCTCTCTGCTCATGAATAGCACCTAGGAGGCTGAGCGAGCCTAGGCACTATCTTTTATTAGACCAGCTAAATAAAAAACATTTCTTCCGTTGCTGCAGAGTGGGCAAGGCGCTCACGGTCTTGGGCAGGTTCCCGGGGACTCATTGCTGCATCCCTACCTCTTCCTAACCAGACGGTTCTCTGCCCAAGAAGACCTCCCCTAGCACCACCCGCATGGTTTAGGGGGTGGCAGGCAGCCTCTCCCCACCCCAGCCCGTGGCATTTACAGTAACAGGAGCATCTGGGCGTGCTCATTGTGGACAGCCGCTGGATTTTGAGCTCGGGGTGGAGGGGGCCGCTGCGGAGTCACGGTTGCAACAGCTCTCCCTGGCTGTCGCTGCAACGAGGCCACGAACACCCTTGCGCAGCGCTGAGCAGGGTTTCCCCCATCCTGCCTGCCTGCAAGGAGAGAGACCTGCCCTGCCTCCCGCACCCCTCCTCGCGCTGCTGCCAGGGCCCCTCCGCAAGCGCCTCCCGGGCAAGCAGCCGCCCCTGCAGCAGGGCTCGGAGACCGGGAGGGCGGGCGGCTTGGTTACGGGGCAGAGAGATCCTTGCCATCCCAAAGGTGGCCCTTAGCAGCCTTGCTTCTGGTGCCCTGCATGCTCGGGGCTGTGCCGATGCTCCTGCTGGGACTCAAACCCCCAGGGTCTTGCCTCGCCACTCAGGGTCAGACCGATCGCCAGATTTGGGGTCAGGAGGGAATTTTGCCCAGTGGCCAGACCCTGGGCTGGTTTGGACAGAGACGGTCCCATCTCAGGCAGGGTTGGATGGACTAGACCTCCAAAGGTCCCTCCCATCTGGACTTCTCCGGGATTGTGGTGCATGCCACCTACGTACCCTGTACCAGTGTGAACAGAGGTCTCCCATTACTGTGGTCTCCCAGTGCCTCCCAGCCTGCAGTGGGTTTACCCTCCCAGCACTCTTCCCTGGGAGGAGAGCTTCTCCGTCTCAGTTTTGCAGGCAGGGAAGTGAAGAACAGGGAGATTAAGTGACTATCCACCATGCTCCGACCGCTCTCCAGGCCGAGACGCCCGACCCCAGCATGCAGCGTAGCCGGCGTTTGCAACTCTCTGCCCTTCTGCATTTGCTCTCCAGCGTTTCCAGCTCATAGCAACACCCTATCTAGGGAGAGGGGTTGGGTTTAACCCCTGTGCCGTGGACCTGGGCATGACTACCCCTTTAATAACTGGAGTGAGTTAGCAGAACAAAGCCTATCTAATCACCAGGTTGTCTGCAGATTTCCACACGATGAGGAAGGAGCCTGGCCTTGGACTGATATTTTCTGCTGGAAATCGTTTCCGATTTTCTTTGTCTGGTGTGGCTTAGGCAGAATTAACTTATCAGAGCTTAGTCAGGCCAGGATGCGTACTGTCTGCAATTTGCATTGCTCCTCATTTAGGGGGCTGGTCAGTCAACAGTAATAAACAACGGTTTATGACTTCTGGTGGGGCAAGTATGCTGAAGCCTATCAGAAACCAAGATCTAGATGCAAATCTCCTCAGTAGGAAGAGACAGTCCTTGGACAATACAGCCGATAGAAACAGAGTTGTTTCTACCTCGAAAGTTTTTGCATAATGGCTTATAACTTGGGTCTCTGACAGAGGTAGGATGTGAACCACAATAGCCAGACCTCACGCCAGAAGGCAAGCCCTGGGAACAGCTGCTGTGCTCTCATTTCGAGCAGGAAGTCAGCAAAACTATCGGTCAGCTCTGCTAGGGAACTGGTTGTCTCATGTCGGCTAAGTCCCCGCACCCCGGGGGTCCCAGTTTCTCCGTTTCTGTGTTGAGGATAGCGACCCTGAGATCTTCCCTTAAAGTCCTTGGCCCTAATTCTGCAGAGAGTCCCCTGCGCAGCCTCGGTGGCAGCCCTGGGCGAGTACCTGGGGTAATCTCTACGAGGCGTTATCACTCGAGGGTGGGCACGGGTGCTTGCAAGGCTGTCTGGACCCTTTGTCAGCCCCGATGCACGGAGATGACAAGGACAATGCAAGGCAACGAGCAGTGCTCCACTCCCAGAGTGCAAATAACCGCCTCGCCTCCCCCATGGGAAGGGCGGATTCGGGCCAAGCAGTCCTGGTGAATTCACGGGGGTGATTCCCGCTGTCCCAGCATCCCAAAAGCCCCCGCCAGGCCGCGTTCAGGCGGCTTTCCCAGTTGTGGGCAGGAGGAAATCGGTGCTGGGTGACTTGCCAAAGCGTGTCAGCTTCCTCCCGCCCCGGGAATTGTGTCCGCACACGCGCGTGTGCGTGCCTGTGCGTGTGTGTCAGCTCTCCCAGGTTCCTCCTCCGGCCACCCTGGCCGATAGCCTCGTGTTTTCCGACGTGGGGCTCCCCGGCCGCGGCTCTGTCATCCCCGCCTGGAGCGTGCTCCTGCTGCCGGCCCAGCCAGCGCTGCGCGGGGACGCCTCGGCCCCTCTGCCCCTGCGACATCGCTCCGGGCAGCCCAAGAGCCTCGATAACCTGCCCGGCGCCGCCTTCGAGACGCGCGTGGAAGGGCCGGTACCGCTGCGAGGGGGTCGAATCCCGATTTGGGAGTTCAGTGTGACGTTTCACGGGCTTGGGACGAAGGCCGTTAACCCGCCTCTCCTTAAAAAGGGTGATAACACTCATCTTCCCCGCTTGGCAGTACCCTCAGGGCTGGCTGTGGGCACTGCAGGAGGGAGCTGAGCTAACAGACCAACAAGCCCCTTCGTCCTGAGTCTCTCCGAGCGCCTGAGAGGTATCAGCGAGCGAAACCCCTCTACGGCCGCAAGCCGTGCCCCCGTCGCGGTCTTGGGGATGGCTTCGGGGCAGACTCTCCCTATGCCTGAAGAAGGGCGTTTGTGCCCAAAAGCTTGCGAAGAACACTTTTTCCCCCAACTGTTTCGTTGGTCTAAGACGAGATATCACATTTACCCAATGAACCTCGTCTGCCTTCTGGCAGGGGGGACGCCGCTGTCCCCGGGGCAGCGCTCGTGGCGCTGGGCTTTGCAGATCTCCCCCAGCGGCTCACAAGCAGCAGCCCCCGCGCGCCGCCTGTCCTCTGGCATGTCCCCTCCGCCACTGCCGTGCGCCCTGGAGCCTGCCGGTTTGGAGGGAGGCTCCTACGGCCTGCCTTTGGCCCCGGGCCCTGGCCTCAGCCTGCTGGCAGACGGGAAGGAGAGTGTCGCTCTGCTCCACGCTGGCCCGGTGCCTTCCCCAGCGCCGCAGCGTCAGGGCTGGTCATGCGCCGGGCTGTCGGGAAGCAGGAGGGGCCAAGGCAGAAACTGAAGCAAGCTCTTGTTTACTGCACAGGGCTGGCTTCCTGCATCTGGGCCAGCGCGGGAGACGGGAGAGCGAGCTCTTCGCCGGCCTGGGCGCTGCCCCGGCAGGGGTGGCTTTAGACCCGGACCTGTCGAAGTCTGCTGAAACCTGACTTATTGCTCTCTGTCTTGGGCTTGGTCGAAATAAAAGGCGCAAGCCAGGCCTTTAAAGCTGGCCTAGGTCTGGAGGTGGTATAAGTGTCTGCAGAACTGCGCTGGTGCATCCCTGTGATGTGGACCAGTAGCATAACTGGGAAGCGGTGGCGGGAAGTGGGACACCAGTCCTGGGCATTGACGATGAGGGGATTCGAGAAGTCTTTACCATGGCAGGGGAGGTGTAGGAGCCAGGCAGCATAGCCATGCACCTTGTGGGGCATCTGCAGTGCAGGCGGGTGGGCAAGTGCAACGATGCTCCCGCTCCCACTCAGGTTTTTATCGCAGAAGCCACAGCCCGGTAGTATATCTGGGTTGACGAAGAGCAAATGGGATGCCAGGGGCAGCTCTCAGGGAGCCCACGCCACGGGGCTACTGCTGCCGGACTCCGCCGCTTCTGCCCAGGCGCTGAATAATCTTGATCCACCGACGGTGTGGACACAAGTGGGGAATGAGCCCCTGGGTAATCATAAAAGCATTGCCCTGGAAAGGACTGGTGCTGACCTCGGTAATGCAAAGATCAGTCTGCTCTGTTGGGGTATTGTGGGGGGGCTCCCAAAAGTCCTGGCTCGGCGTGTTTCCTGGGGGACGTCTTTGGTCAGGGACCTCGAAGGGATGTTGCCAAGAGCTCTCCCACGGGTTTTGGGGGAGAAGCAATATCTTTGAGCTCCGTATCGGAGACCTCCATGGCTCGGACCTGCCACGCGGCTGCCATTTCTGCTGGAAAGTTTCATTCTTGCCACCTTAAAAACCAGGGGCACTAATGGCAGCTTGGCCTCGTTCCTCTGTTACCCCTCTTGGTTACCCCTCCGGTGCTGTGGCCTGCGGCAGAGACCTCAGTGCTGCCCCCCTGGGCCGGGCAAGCTGGCAGCACGCGGCAGGGCTGCGCTCGGCCCGCTCGGTTTGTTCGGTGGCCAGTGCGTGCAATGCTAAGCAGGCATAGACTTGGCTGTTCCTTGGATGGGAGACCCCTGGGGCTGTAGGCTCCAGGCTAGGAGCTGTGGGTGAAACTTGGTGGAGGCCGAGTGAGTGTGAATTCAACCTTGCTGATGGGACTAGCATTGGAGGGGACCTCAGGAGGTCGCATCTAGTCCAACCTCCTGCTGCAAGCAGGACTAGCCCCAACTATATCACCCCAGACAAGGCTTTGTCTTAAAAATCTCTGAGGATGGAGACTCCACCACCTCCTCGGGTAACTTGTTCAGTGCTTCGCTACCCTCCTAGGGAGGAAGTTTTTCCCAATATCCAACCCAGACCCCCCTTGTTGCAACTTGAGAGCATTGCTCCTGACTCTGCCTTGCTCTTTGCTCTGTTGGCTAAATGCAGCTCGGTGCCCGTGAGATCCTGGGGGGAGGTGGGGCTCTGTAGACAGACCAGGTAGTGCCCCTTCCACGTGCAGCCCAGCCTGACACCTGCACCCCAAGGGGAGAAGGCAGACCTAGGAGCATGACCCAAGCATCACCCCAGGGACGGGGGGATCAGTCTCGCAGAGCGGGTATAACCAGGAGGGGTTTGACGGCAGCTACAGCAGGTCTGGGCTGCCTTCCTACCTGCTGCATCAGCACTGGCCCCGCACTGCCAGCGTGACCCGGGAGGAGCCGGGCTGGGATGGACCACGAGAAGCCGGGCAGTGCCCTGGGAGAGGGAGAGGCCCCCCACCCCCTGAGAAACAGGAAGCGCTGTAGCGGAAGCTGGAAGTTGCTTGTGACAGGGGAAGGGACTTCCTCTTCCCTGCCCTGCGCCCGGCCCTCTCGGTGCAGCCAGGGTGCAGGAGCTTGCCCTGCACTTTCCCCCCGGGCAGCCTGGCCTGCGCTGCTGTCCTGACCGGAGCCCGGCAGAGAAACTCCTCCTGAAGCTGCGCTGTGTGGCCCCGAGCCACCCTTTTCCCCACCCTGGGGCCTCGGTTTCCCCACCTGTGTCCAGTTTTGTCCGCAGAAAGGATGTGTGCACGTTGGAGAGGGGCTAGTGGAGAGCAATGCAAATGGTTGGGGGGCACGACTTGTGAGGAGAGGCTGAGGGAAATGGGCTGATTTAGACTGCAGAAAAGAAGACCGAGGGGGGATTTGATAGCAGCTTTCGACCCTCTGCAGAGGGGTTGCAAAGAGGACGGCGCTGGGCTGTTCTCAGACGACAGGACGAGGAGCAATGGGCTCCAGCTGCGGCAAGGGAAGTTGAGGTTGGATATTAGGAAAAACTTTCTCACGAGGAGGGTGGTGAAGCACTGGAGCAGGCTCCCCAGAGAGGTGGTGGGGTCTCCATCCTGGGAGGTTTTGAAGACCGGATAGACAAAGCCTTGTCTGGGATGATGCAGCTGGGGCTGGCCCTGCTTGGAGCAGGGGGTTGGACTAGATGTGACCTCCTGAGCTCCCTTCAACCCTCACGTCCTGTGAGTCTGTGATTGCGTGCGACTCAGTAGTGCGCTTGCTGTAGTGTGCACCGCTCCCCCGTGCTGGGTGGGAGCAGGCCTGCTCAGCCACGGGCCATGGACCCTCTGCGGCTGCTAGGTGCCCCTTCAGCTTCAGGGATTGGGGCCTGCTTTTGGGCTGAAAGGGTCCCATAATAGACCCTTCTGTCTCACACCCAGACAGCTTCTCTCTCCTGTGCATCTCCCCATACCCCGAGCTATGTCTCCTACAAGCTGGAAAGGCTTCTGGACTTTATTTCTGGGCGGGCAGACACTGGCACCCCGTGGCGCTGGGTGCCACGAACCCCCAGTTGTCCAGGAGTTTGCCCCGGCGTTCACGTAGGGTGTGTCACGTGCGTAGCGCTGTACGAACCCCCGGTGCAGGGCGCCCCCAAAGTTGACGTGAGCCAGCATTGCTCTTATCTACACGTGGGGAAACTGAGGCACGGCGAAGTGGAGGAGGGGAGGCCATGTCAAGCGCGCATCCAGTGAGCCCCCAAACAAGGGCCCCGATTCAGAGGAGTGGAGCATTTGGCGGGGTAGGAGGGCTGCGGACACCCGAGATGGCACAGGGCCTGGTAACGCGTGCCCGGGTCGGTCCCGCGTAAACAAGCCGGGTTGCATCTCGCCGTGGCAGAGCGGTCCTGCGCGCGTTTCTCTTGAAGCAAGCGGTAGGACTTCCTCACCAGATCCTATCTGCCTTCAAACGCGGGAGCCGCCATGTTGCGCGCGCCAGCATCGGCGCGGGGCTTCCTGGCTCGCTGACTCCAGTGGCCTGCTGCTCCCAGGCACCTCGTCCAAAAAGCCCCCTCGCGCGCCGGTCGCGCGCCGTTGACAGCCGGCCCCGGCTGCTTCTAGGGGCAGCTTCTCCCGCACCCGCGTGGCTCTGGGGTTAGACACTTCCCTCTCGTTTCCAGGCGGGTTTAGCCCCGTTTGTTCTCATGCGAAGCTCGTCTTGCAGCTGAAACAGCTCCTCTCCCTCCCTGGGGAGCGCAGCCTCGATGTATTTATAGGCAGCCTCGGACCCCCTCTCAGGCTTCCTTTTCCCAGGCGAAACAAGCCCGGCGTCCTGCCTCCTCTCCGCCGTGCCCTGGCCGTCCCGGCAGCCCTCGTCTGCACCTGCTAAATTCAGATTCACCCTCGCTCCAATGCGGACAGCCAGGCCTGGACACGCCGCTTTGCTTAAGGCCTCGCATACGGGCACGGATGCTTTGACACTGGAAATACTTCGCCTCTGAAGACAGCCTCTGCCTTTTTGGAAGAGGCATCCTCTTTTTGGCCCCCCGTCATGTTGGGATCAGCTGTTGCAGCAAGGTCTTTCCCCCATACTCTGGTTCCCAGCTGATAAGCCTCTAGCTCTTGGCAGACATCCGGGGTAGGAGGCCTGAAGTTATGGACAAGAGCTGCTGGCAAGTGCTGCTGGATCCTGGGGGGGCAGCCCCGGGACCTGCTGTCCCTCGCTTTGTGCTGACTTTCCCCTCTGGCACCCTGGTCCAGCTAAGGCTTTGCAGATTATGCATGCCAAAGGGAGCTGGGGTCTGTCTGGAGCAGGGAGAGGGGCTGGGAAGAGCTGGGACACCCTGGGGAAATGGGAAATCTGCAGCCCCCACGCAGGGTGGGCAGCCCAGGGGCCGTACGCAGTGCTCGGGTTCACGAGGGGCCCCCGGGCAGCGCCTGCTGCAGCAGATCTGGGATTTTGCAACGCGGGCATGAAGAGGGAGGATGCGTGCGTGGGGGGGGGGGTGATTTACCAGTAGGCAAATGCCAAACCTTATGCAAATTAGGGTTATGCAAATCAAGGGGGGCATTTATGAAAGGCTGCGGATTGCACAAGATCCAGCGCCTCGCGCCAGCGCTGAGCTGCGGCTCCCATCCCTCCTACCCCGCCGCTCGGGGCAGCTCGTTGGGCCGCGTCTGCTCCTGTTCGCACCGGTGACAGACGTCCGCTGGCCTTGGGAGGAGTGGAGGGGAGCCGTTGCCCCTCGGTGCCCACCCACAGGGGATGCTTCTGCCATCGCCAGCCCCACCGGGGTCTTTGCCCTGTCCCCTTGTCTCCACCCCGGCGCCTTTCTGCTTCCTGCCTTCCCCGGGACGCCTTGCTCCCGTCTCCTGAGGAGAGCTGAGGCGGGGGGACTTGCCCATGGCCACTCAGGGGAGTTAGTGGCGGAGCCTCATAGCCCAGGTCCCAGCCCAGAGCCGGGGTGACGGAGCCGCCCTCTGCCCGCAGCTTCCTGGTGGCCCTGGGACGCCGGGCCCCCGCTCTGCAGGGCGCTGCCGCAGGCTGGTGGCAAGTCACAGAGGAAGCGTTTGGCGGGAGAGTATTTTTAAATGTGCGCTGCTCGCAAAGGAAACCGGCGCTCCCCTCCGCCCTTCCCCCCCGCTTCGCTGAGCCCCGCGAGCTCGCTACGCCTCCTGCGTGCTCAGGCCCCCTTCCCACCGCAGCCCAGCAGCGTCTGCCTCCCTCGGAGCGGGCTCCCGCCCTCTGCTTCCTGCCCCGAATCACGCAGGTGGGCTGGGGCTGCGGCTTCCCCTCCGGCAGCTTTCACTGCAGGGCCTTGCAGGCCCCCTCGCCCTGCCTGCTTGTCCCGCGCCCGGCAGGACACGATCCCGGGGAAACCCTCTGCAGCGCCGGGGCATCGAGGCAGGGCTGCAGGCCCTGCATTCGGGCCCTCGCTCCCGGCTGGTTTGCAGCGGAGCCTGCTCGAGTCTCGGCCTTGCTCCCCACGCCGCCTGGGTGGCCCCCGGGCCGGCGAGGTGCCTGGGCAGAGGTCGTGGGAGACGTCCGCAGCCAGAGACGGAAAGTTTCGGGGGCTCTTCTTCTCGGAGGGGAGATGGACCAAAGGGGACGTCCTTAGAGGCAGCCCTAAAGGGACAGGAAATGCCACGCTCTCCCTCCGATATAGTTTCCCCCTCGAAGGGATGCCGCTTTAGCGTGAAAAAATAAACATCCGGTTGAAAGCCCAAGGTTGTCCCTTCTCGGCTGCCCCGCATCCAAGCCCCCCGTTGCCTTGAGGCCTACACGGTCAGCCTGTGCCAGCATTGCCTTGGCCTTTCCCGTGCATCTGCAGCTCCCCAGGGCTTGTTCGTAGCCCTGTATGAACCCCCGGCGCAGGGCACCCCCAAAGTTGATGCGAGCTGGCATCGCTCTTGGTCTGCAGGTGGGGAAACTGAGGCACGGCACAGCGGGGAGGGGAGGCCGGATCAAGCGTGCATCCAGTGAGCCTCCAAACAAGCGCCCTGATCCAGGAGAGCAGAGCTGCTTCGGGGCAGGGACCAGGTCTTTGTGCTCTGTGTTGGTACAGCGCCTGGCACCGTGGGCCCCCGCTCCCTGCCTGGGACTTCTTCTAATTGCGGCCATCCAGATTAAAAGCGCTAAAAAGCTAGGGAGAAAAGAGCTGTCAATAGCTAGCAATCGCCGCTTCGATGGGAAAGGCAATGGAAGCAAAAAGTATTTAGACAATCGTCTTTCGAGCCAGAATAAATGAATATGAAGGACGAAAGCGCAAGGCAGGTTGATTGGGGTCACTTCCTCACTCGGTCTCTTAACAGAAGGGACAAGGAGCTGCTCAAATGGGGGGAAAAATCAGCTCTGATCAAATAGATCTGTGTGGGACCCGTGGAACTCCTTGCTGCAGGAAACGACCTGGGCTTAGCAGGATTTCGAGGTCTGATCGCTTTATGTGTCCATCGAAGGTGTCCGGAGCGAACAGGGCAGATCGGGCTTCGGATAGGGCAGTGGTTTTCACCCTCCTTAGACTCGGCGAACCCCTGGGTGGGCTCGCAGCCGCCCTCGGAAGATGCCGGCTCTTTGTTTTCACTCTTGGGTTGACTCCTTGAGAAACAGTAGAGCAGATTTTGCGCTGCAAAATGCTCGGGGAGACCCGAAATCTCTGGGTAGCGAATCCTGTTTACGAACCTAACGTTGCGGGGCAACCTGGCTGAGAATCACTCGGGTCCTTACCCAGGAGGAATCGGTCCTCCTGGTTCAGGCATAAGCCAATTATTGGAGATTAGAAGGAGATTCCCCACGAACTTCACGCACGTTCCCGGCCCCAGTGGGTGACGGGACGCAGGGATGGTGGGTCGCAGCCGGGCGGCTCCTCCTCCTCCTCCCTGCAAACGCTAGGCTCGCATGAGCCCGCATCCACGGGCGCCGAGGGCAGACCCTGACATCGGTTCGTGGGAACTTCCCTCCTGGGAGCTCTTCCCCAAAGTGGCATGAGGCAGAAGTGTTGCAAGCGCTGGCTTTCACGGGGAATTCCTGGTCTCGACGTGCCAGGAGAAGGAGTTTGCTCGGACCTGGCGCGGGCAGAAGCGTGAGAAACGAGCCTGCATCCTAAGATCCCAGGCGCAGGGCCCTCGGGTCTTTTGGCCCTGCTTTTGTCCAGCACCTGGCACCCTGGGGTGCTGCCCTGGGACGGAGATTGCAGACGACAAGAGAAAATAACCAGGAAAGAGGCCCCCCGGCGACCGCCCGCCCAGGCTCTCGGCGGCTGCGAGTAGGACTCTGACCGTCGGCCACGCAGCCAGGCTCGGACGTGAGCCGGGGGTCCCGGGGCTGGGAGAGATGGGGGAAAGGGTGGCGAGTGCATCGGGGGCCCCCAGCTTCCCCGGGACACGCCGGGGGTGCCCCGGAGAAACAGGGCCGGGCAGCAGAGGACGTGACCACGTCCTCCTGGAGGCAGCGCTGAGCGGATGTGGACGCGTTTCCTGGCCACGTGGGGTGGGGCCCTTCCCAGCCACATCTGTCACGGCGGTGGGTCTCGTGAGCTCAGCGCGGCTGGGCGGGGAGGGAGAGAGGCCTTCGTGGCGCGGCATCCAGCTGCAGGGGCTGCCTGTCGCATGCCGTCACCTGGAGGCCCAGCGCCGTCTGCAAGGGCGGAGGGGCGAGGCCCCAGGTCCCTGCTGGTCCAGTTCGGCGTGCTCTGTGCCTCAGTTTCCCTGCCTAGAAGATGGGCTGGGTGGCACTGGGAGGGTTGTGCGGACACGGTCAGCAGACGTGGGTGGGATTTCCGGGAGCCATCGCGTGTGCCCAGCTCCCGGGCCCGTGAGAAACCGCAGGCCACCGAGGACGCTTGGCACCCTGCGTGCCCAGGCTGCGTGCCTGGAAGGCGCCTGCCCCGGCTCAGTGCAGGGGAGCGGGTGACGTGCTGGGTGAGCCGTCGAGGGAGGGTCCCTGCTAGCTGTGAGCCCCTGATCCCTGTTTATCCGCCGGGTCACCCCAAGCCCTCCCGGGAAAGGAAAAAGGCCCTGGTTGAACTTGCAGGGCTTAGGAGTGAGTTCCCCCCGTGCCGGCGGGTCGCTGGAGCGGGGCAGGGAGCTGCCGGGCCCTCCTCGTCTTCTGTGCTCATACAGCGCCGAGCACGGGGATGTCCTCGCCTGGCACGTGGGCTCCGAGGGGCTGCACCTGGAGCGGTGGCATGGACCCCGCCGGGGTGGGGCTGTTTGCCCCCGCGTGGCAGGGTGGCGCGGGGTCACGGTGCGCCCGGCGGATGCCGCTGCGGGGGCCCACGATGGCGCACGCGGCCAAATCACCTCCGGCTTCTCCCAGCCCAGGGGTGGGGGCCAGGTTGTGTCAGCCTGGTAAGAGGCCCGTCGCCCGCCCCTGCAGCTCCCGGGGGAGTTTTGCTCGTGCCCTCCGTATCGCCCCGGCGAGAGGCATGTGACGGAGGGCGAGATCCCCCGCCCCAACAGCACGATAAGCCTTATCAGCACCAGCAAGCACAGGCTCTCCTGATAACGCTGCGTTTCCCGGGCGCAGCGTGGAGCCGGAGATGCAGCCGCTGCCTGTGCTTTCCCCCGCCGTGGGCTCCTGTCCCAGGAGTGTCTTGGCACCTACGCTGTCCCGTCTGGCCCTGGTGCAGAGGTGCTGAGGCCCGTGGGGGCTGAGCTTCCTGCCTGGGGGTTACCTTGGCCTGTATTATTATAATTAGTATGCACATTTATCTCCACCAATGCACCCTTGGATCCCCTGGGCTCAGCGGGGACAGGAGCTGCGCGCGGCGATGCCTCCTCCTGGCTCTGCAGGGGAAAGCTGGGGAGAGGGCAGGGGGCAGAGGAGGTGGAAGTAAAACAGCATCATCGTAGTGGTGGGCACAGCCTTAGCGCGTGGGGGCTTACGGAGGGGTCGGGCGGAGCAAACGGGGGCAGCAGGCGGGGAGTCCCCTGGTGACGCTGCCTGGGGCCGGCTCGCCCTTTGCAGAACCGGAGCCGTGGGGCTGGCAGGGAGCTGCCGAGGTCACATCTAGTCCGTGTCAGCCCTGCCCAAACCAGCCCGGACAAACCCACCGTCCAACCTCTGAGCAAACCCGCCGTCACCCCCGACACGGCACCAGGCATCGCACCCCAACCCTGCCGCAGGGAAAACGGGGACCGCGGCCACCAATGTCCTGCTGCTGCCAAAGGCAAAACCCCGCAGTCCGCACCCGTCTGGGTAGGGGGGAAATCCCTTCCTGACCCCAAACGCAGCATCCGAGGGGCCCGACCCTCTGGGTTTGGTCCCAGCCCAGTCCCCATCCTCAGCCTGTGGGAGGCTTAAAACCCCCCGGCACCTGGAAGTTTTTGCCGAGGTCTGGTGTAAACCCTTGTCCGTCTTGTCCGCAGGCCGCTGAGACGGAAGCGAGGGACGCCGAGCCGCCAAGATGCAGAGCATCAAGTGCGTGGTGGTGGGCGACGGAGCGGTGGGCAAGACCTGCCTGCTGATCTGCTACACGACCAACGCCTTCCCCAAGGAGTACATCCCCACCGTGTTCGACAACTACAGCGCCCAGAACACGGTGGATGGCAGGACTATTAACCTCAACCTGTGGGACACGGCCGGCCAGGAGGAGTACGACCGCCTCCGGACGCTGTCCTACCCCCAGACCAACGTCTTCATCATCTGCTTCTCCATCGCCAGCCCGCCCTCCTACGAGAACGTGAAGCACAAGTGGTACCCGGAGGTGTGCCACCACTGCCCCAACGTGCCCGTCCTGCTCGTGGGCACCAAGAAGGATCTGAGGAACAACCCCGAGACCATGAAGAAGCTGAAGGAGCAGAACCAGGCGCCCGTCACCACCCAGCAGGGCATCACCCTCTCCAAGCAGATCCACGCCGTCAAGTACCTGGAGTGCTCCGCTCTCAACCAGGAAGGCATCAAGGACGTCTTCACGGAGGCCGTGCGGGCCGTCCTCAACCCCGCCCCGGCCAAGCCCAAAAAGTCCTGCGTCCTCTTGTGAAGGGGGAGACTTGGGGGGTGGGGGGTGGGATCGGAGAGACACCTGAGCAACCTCGTCTCGGCCCCGCCGCCCCCCGCGACGCCAGAATGTACAGCCCCGAGCGCAGGGCGCGGCCAGGACTGCCCGCCTCCCCCGTCCCCATCCGCCCCCCGCCGTGCGGCCTTCCCGTTCAGGAGCAGCTCCCCGCCCGGGTACCACGGGCCCGCGGCTGTTAGCGATAATAATAAAGCCCACGTTTGCACTGATGCCGAAGTTGTCTCAGGTCCCGTTTCTCGGGGGTCCCGTCCCCCCGGCTCCCCCCCGCCTCTGGGGCGAAGCCCAGGACACGCCCGCGTGCCCGGCCAGAAGGAAGCCAGCGCCCTACGACCCCGCGGCCCTGCGAAGGCAGCCCTCGAGCCACCTGAGACCACCCGCCCCGCGCCCCTCGCCGGATCGGGACCGCAGGAGAGCCCGCCGCCCGGACGAGCCCTGCCCCGGCAGCACCGGTCGGAGAGCGACGGCTCTCGGGCACCTCGGTCCTCGCCGCGTCGGAAAGGCCTTCTCCGAGCGCCGTCTCGGGCTCTTTTCCCCGCACGTGGCTTCTCTTCCGCGGCGCCGAAGCGGCCCCTTCCCGGGACACGAGGGCTGGGGCCTGGCCAGCGACCTGTTGCTCGCCGCACCCCGGCGCGTCCGGGCTCGCGCGCGGAGACCCTGGCCGAGCGCCCGCCACGGACCCTGCAGCTGGGGCACGGCCGCCCGAAGACCGCCGCGCGCCGCCGGCTTCCCCGGCCCCCCGCGCCGCGCGCCCGCTTTAAGGGGTCCCCGGTGCCAGGCGCAGCACGCAGCAGGATGAGGCTCCCGGAGCGGTGTTAGCCCCCCGATACAGGAGGGAAAGGCCTGGTGAGGCGCCCTCGGCTTCATCGGAGGGGTTGGCAGCAGGAGGAGGGAAGCGGTCGCGGCTCCGGCCCCAGGCCCTTCGCGTCCATCCCGGCCTGGCGACCGAGGGGGCTGCCTTCCCTGTGAGGCCCGCTCGCGGCGGGGCGGGGCGGAGGGGGCAGCAGGGCGCTGGGGCGCTGAGAAGCCGCGCGCGGCGCCCGTGGGCCCGGCCGGCCCCGGGGCGGGGCAGTGGGGGCGATGACCAGGAGCTCCCTGTCCCCGTGCCGAGGACGTGACCGGAGCAGTCGCTCGGGCAGGAGCGACGCGTGCGGCTCCCGGTCTCCTCGGGGGGAGCTCGCGAGATCGGGGCCCTCCACTTTGCTTGTCCTTAATAAACGGATTTGCTCGGTGTCTCCGTGCCCGGTGGCTCCTTGCTCCTCTCCCCGGACCGCGGCGCATCAGCAAAGCCCCACGCCCAGCCCTGGGTACGAGCCCGGGGCCCGGTCCTGCGCGGCGCTGAGCAAACCCCCCTCCGTGCCCACCCGTCCCTGGGCCGGATGGGGCAGCTTTGGCTCCCGGGGCTCCCGGAGAACCGGGTGGGTGTCGAGACACCCCGCACCCACGTGGCCTCTGCTACTGCCTGGCTGAACAGCCCTGGCCAGCTCCCTTTGCTTGCGGACTGCAGCCCTGGGAGCGGGGGGGTTAACTGGTGTCGGAGGAGGCCAGGGCAGCAGCCTTGACCCGCTGGGTTTCCACACACAGGAATTTAATCTGTCTGGGGCTTGGCACCGCGCCCTGCCGCCCACGGCACGGAGGGGTCGCACCCCAGCCTGGCCGAGGACGGCGAGCTGTGGAGACCCGGCCGGCCCCCCGGGCTCGCCTCGCCCCTGGGGCTGAGCTCAGCTTTGCAGGGCCAGACGGGGAGACCGGAGCGTGGCAGCCTCCCCAGGAAGGGACCTCACGCTCCCCAGCTCTGCCACCGACCCGGCGGATGCCCCCGGGTGAGTCACCTCGCCCTGCTTCCCCGTGCTGGGGGCTGGGCTCCGGCCCTTCCTGGACGGTCGGAGAGACAGCTGAGACGGTCCAGCAGCCGTCTCCTGCCCGCGGGCGGGAGGCGCGTGCTGGCTTGGCCTGGCCCCGAGCCAGCCGGGCCCCGCATGGCAGGGCCCGGCTCCGTCCCGCCCCTGCTCGGCGATGCAAGAGCCCTTTGTCCGGTGGCTCCAGGCAACAGAGCCTCATTGTTCCCGGGGCCAAGGGATTTCACTAGCAAATGGGCCCGGGGGGAGCGGGCTGAGCCGGGGCGGGAGAGCGCTGGGTCCATGCAGAGTGGACTGGCGCTCCCCTCCAGCCCCGGGCAGGGCTGGCAGCACCACGTGCCGCCCTCGCACCTGGCTGTGGGGCCTGCAGACCTGGATCCGTCTCTGCCCGGCCTGACTCCCTCTGGGATGCCCTGCGCCTCAGTCTCCCCAGCTGTCCCTCGGCGCTAGGCTCGGGGGCGGCTGAGACAGGGCTCCCCAGGGACGTCCCAGCTTCGCACCCCTGTCGGCACGGGAGGAGGGAGGAAAGCCTCGAGGAAGCTGCCCATCCCCACGGCCTCTGGGCCCTGCCGCACCTGCTGGGATGCTGGCAGGGGATGCTGAGGCGGGCCGGCGGGGAGCAGCTCCCATGACCTCACTGGGTTTTCCCATTTCCAGCATCCAGAGATGAGGTCATGGCCAGCTGCAGGGTGGGGGGCTTTAGCGCCTCCCAGCCAGCCCAGGCCAAGCCCCACAGACACACGCTAGCAGGAAGGGAAACTGAGGCACGGCCATTACAACCCGGGAGTCCTGGCTGCCGGGAGCCCGACCCCACCCTGGCAGCCAGGAGAGCCGGCCCTGATGTCCCATCCGGAGCCGGGCCGCGACGGACCCCAGCGCCCCCCCCCATCTGGGCACGGGGCCGGGGTCCAGACCCGGGCCCAGGCGGGGAGCGCTGGCCCTGGGGACCCCCATGACCTGGGCACGTGCTTCCCTCTGCCCTTCGCACCCCCATCCTGCCCCGGACCCCCAGTCTGCCCCGTGGGGGGCAGCAAGGCCCCCACCAAGGCGCCAGCCAAGGGAGCCTGGACAATGGGCGTCTGAGGAGGGCGGGACAGAGGCGGCTGCCCAACAAGGGGCCTGTGTGCGAGGCGGTGGCACGGGGCCAAAGGCCCCCCCCCACCCCGAGCCGTGCTGCCCTCCAGCCCCGCGCCGGGCCAAGCGCCGGGAAGGTTGCGCCCCGGGGCCGCGGGCGGGAGCCACAATGGGGCCAGTGTGGCAGGCATTGGGGGGGGGGGGGGGGCGCACAACCCTCATGTTCCTGCCAGCTCTTCAGGGACGGCGCCGCGGCACTGGCGGGACCCCGGGGCGGGGAGCCACCGCCGCCAGCCCAAGCCGCCTGCGAAGGAGCTCACAAAAATACTCAGTGCTTTATTGCATCCTTGCAAAATATACATCTGGCTGTACAAAGGGCACGCGGGCCAGGCACACGCACACGCACGCACACACGCGCAGCACGGGGGAGGCGGGGGGGGGCCAGCCCACGCCAGCGAGAGCCAGGCGCCGACAGGGCTGTGCATGCAGGGTGCACGCCGCGGCCCGGCGAGCTGCTGGGAGCCCCGGCGGCAATCAGTGCTGGGCAGACAGCTGGGACGGGCTTGGGCTTGCGGGGCTCGGGGTCTCAGAGGCTCCCCAGAGGCAGACGGGGCAGGGGGCAGGCGCCCGCCGGCCTGCCGGAGAAGGGGACCGTGTCCTGTCTGTGCTGCAGTCAGTGCTCGGGCCACCTCAGTCGGCCCTGGGTCCTCCGAAACGGGTCCTGCGTCTGCCCCTGTGTGACCTGGCCTGACCCCTCCTATCCCCTGGCTGCTGTGCCGAAGGAGGCTTCTCCGGCTTGAGCTTCCCCGATGGCCCCTGCCCGCGGGGGTCTGGCAGCGTGGTCGAGAGGAGACGGGTGCGTGTGGAGAGCCCCCTGCCAGCTCCCGGACATGGCACGCCAGGGGTTTACCGGCTAGCGTGGGCTCCACCCGTGTCTGGACCCGTGCCTCGCCACCCTACCGCAGGTGGCACGAGGCTTAAACCAGCATGTTTGGTCCTTCAGCTACGCACCCACCACTCCCTGGCCCATCCTTTCCATGCTCTCCCCCTCGGGCCTGGAAGTCCCTGGAAACCTGGCACCCTGAGCCCGTGGGCAGTGACCGGCTTGGCTCCCAGCCCTCCGCTTTGCTGAGCTGCTGGGGCAAGCGCCGGCCCCTCAGTGCCCTGCCGTAGGGCCACTTTGTCCTGATCAGCAGGGCCCTGGGGCGAAACAGCCGGGGGGAGATGTACCTGGTGCATTCGGCTGCCGGAGGGCGTAGGGCTCCACGCTGGCAGGGCTGGAAGCTGTCAAAACTCAGCGGTGCACGCGGACCCCAGGAGCCACCGCCAAGCGCCCGCCTCGCTGCTGGGCGCCAGCCAGACATGGCCCCACGAGGCACGGTGGTGGGGCAGCCCGGGGGGTCGGCGCTGGGGCTCGTGCCCGGCATTTCCCAGCTGCGCGGGATTCACGGGAGCAGGAGCAAAGCAGGCGGCCAGGAGGAGGGGCTGCCGTGCTGTAGCCGATTCCCCTTTGAACGGTCCGGCTGCTCCTCCCCTACCGACCTGGGGCCAGAGCCGCTACACTCAGCCCGGCAGAGCGAACCCAGGGTGCGCGGGGACCCAGCCCCGGGCTGCCCATAACTTGGCCGGGAAGCTCAGGAGAGCAGCGAGGGGGACGCGGGTGAGGACCTCAGTGAGACCAGGCTGATGCCAAGCTCGGGCCCTTCCTAGAGGTGCTGGCCTGGGCCTTGAGACCCCCACAAGCAGAGATGCCTTCTTTGCAGGCGGGTTCCTCCAGCCTTCTTCCCCGCCACGGCCCGGAGAGGGGACCTCGGACAGGCCGAGAGCTGCTGGGCAGCAAACCGCGCCCACGGAGGACTCCCAGCCGGCCGCCAGCTCTGCCCTTCAGTTGGGGCCACGACGGCTCCACGCTTGCGACGGTTGTTGCAGAGGCTCAGCTTCAGCGACGGGTCTTTCGGGGCAGGCACAACCCCCGGCCCCAGCCGGCTGTTCGGTGGCACCGCTCGCCCTTGCAAACACAGCGGTGCCGCGAGCCTGCCCGAGGGCTCCAGAGCCGCAGCCCGAATGCCCTCCTCGTCCCCCAGTCCCGCCAGCGCTGTCCCCGGACGCCCGCGGCTCGCCGCGGCAGCAGGAGTCCCAGTGCGACTGTCGGGCGGGAAGTGTCGGCTAGAAGCGCTTGTCCTCCGGCAGCGAGCTGACCACCAGCTCCTTGTTGCCGAAGTCCCAGAAGGCCGTCATGTGGAAGGCCATGTTGGAGAGGACCACCAGGTACTCCAGGAAGGCAAAGATGGTGTAGGCTAGGGGAGGAAGGAAAGGCAAGGGGATGTCAGTGCAACGGCCGGGGAGACAGCCTCGTCGCAGAGCGGCTCCCTCCTCAGGGTCACGAGATGAGGCGACTGGAGGCAAGTGAGACCCTGCCCCTCTCACCGAGGAGCCTGGAGAGGGCAGCAGGACACTCTCCTTCCCAGACGGCCTATTTCGAACCCGGGCCGTGCTGGGAAGGGAGCTGTGACTGCCTCCTTCCAGGGCCCAGTAGGAGACCTACCCGAGATGAACCGGGAACCTCTGCCCATTGCTGCCACCAGCACTGGCCTCTCACTTGGCAGCCCTGGCAGCTTGCACCGTGGCCAGGCCCCACGAGCAGGCTGGCCCGGGCAGGGCTCCAGGCTGGGGGCCGGATGCCAGCAGGGCCGGCCAACAGGGCGACCGAGTAAGCCCAGAGCTGCAAGCACCGGGTCAGGGTCAGGGCCATTACCTCCAGGCTGGCAGTACCAGTTGTGGTGGAAGTAGACGCACACGGCCACGGAGAAGGTGAAGAGGTTGAAGACGAACAGCCACAGCTTCCACCTGCAGGACTTGCGCTCCTGGAAGAGAGCGAGGGAACAGGGTCACTGGCCAGCCTGGGGGCCCAGCCCCTGGGAGCGGCCCGTGCCACAGCAGCCACGTCGCGACCCGCACCCCCATCCCGTGAGCCTCCGACACCGGGGCAGCGGGCTCCAGGCCCCGCCGGCTGCTGGCACGGGAACGGCTGGACGCGGCAGGGAAAACCCCGCGCTCAAAGGCAGCTCCTCTGTGCCAGGCAGCTGGCAGATTCCCCCTGCTACCGATGCGACTTCCCAGCAGCTACTGCCCCACCGGGCCAAAATGCAGGGTTGCCTGTCTCCCCGCTGGCCGCAGTGGGCTCAGAGACAGGGCTGCACGGGTACAACCCTGCTCCGACACCTGCTCACCAGGTGGCCTTTGGCAAGTCACTTATTCCGCCCTGCAAAACAGGGGTGACATGCACAGGCTGGCACCGTGACACGTGCTCTCGTTCAGATCTGCTCGGCCACGCGCCCTGGGCCTTCTGCTACCTTGCCCATGTACGCACACGCCCACCACGCGCTGCAGGCCCTCTGCTACCTGCACACACGGACATGCCCAGCCCAGAAGGAAACCACAGGATTTGCCCCAGCTCAAATCACCCAGTGCAGAAACCATCGGGCCCTGAATAGCTGCACAGACCCCCTGGCAAGGGTGGCCCATGCCAGGCAGCTGCTGCTTATGGGGCTGCTCCTGGCATTGAACTGGCTCAGGGAAGCCCAAGGCAGTTCGGGACCTGCCCGTTCTCAGGATCCTGCCCGTCCTACGCCACGGGCCATCGGTGGCTCCCGGACTAGGCTCTCCTGCTTCTCTGCCAACAGAAAGGGTCCCAGAGCCACCAGGCAGAGGCAGCCTGGGGTCCATCCAGCGCTCCCTCCACCCCCGCGTGGGAGTGAGACGGCTCCTGGCCGCGCACCTCCTGCCCCCCGTGCTCCAGCATCGGGTCCCCCCCTTCCCTCCCCCCCCAAAACCTGCCCACGGGCGCAAAGCCCTAGGCAAACACCTGGGCAGTCACTTCCCCACGGCATCGGCTGGGAGAAGGGACGGGAGCCACAGGCCCCAGGCTGGAGCGAGGTTTGGAGCTACACCCCTGCCCTCCATGCAGGCAGCAGAGCAAGGAGCCTGCCGCCTGGGCAGGATGACAGGGGCAGAGGCCAGACGGGAAAGGCTCCTGCTTACCCCTGCTCCCGGGCAGTGGGAGGGGGGTTTCCCCCAGTCTGACGCTGCAGAAACTCTGCTCCCCCGGGGCCGGTGAGAAGGAGGAAGCTGCCAGCCGCCCCAGCAGTTTCCATCGCCCCAGCGAAAGCGCGACTGGGTAGGCGCCAAGAGCAGCATGGGACCAGGCTGTCGCCAGAGGAAAACCCAGCGGGGAGGGCCAGCACCATGGCTCACTCCCCAGCTGGGGCTCGACCCCCCCGCCCTGCCACTGCCTGCCCACATGGCCTTGGGCAAGACATGTCACCCTGCAGCACTCTGCCTCCTCCTGCAGGCCGAGGCGAGGCGCGCGTCCCGGCGGGGACGGTCTGACACGGGCCTGCAGTGGATGCGGCACAGCACCGCCCGGCCTGGCAGAGGGGCTGGACCGGCTGGGGCTCCGTGGCCCATGGCCCCCGATGCGACGTTCCTCCCCCACCAAAGGGAGGAGCGGGCAGCTTAGGAAACCCAGCTCTTAACCCAGGGCCAGCCTCTGCCCACACCCGCCGGGCCTCCTCTCCAGCAGCTGCGCGGGGAGCAGGCCGCAGTGCCGCTCCCCAGCAAGGGGAGGAAACGCTCGCGGCCCCAGCCGGGCCGGCTGGGGCCCCCCCGACCTTGCCAAAGCCGGCGGGAGGATGCCGTGTCATAGCAAACCTGCCCCGGTGCCCGGGCCCGCGTGGGAAACGAGCCTGGGCGGGAGAGGCTGTTAAGTCAACTCTCACACAGGAAAAAGCAGATCACCAACCACCTTGTTTTCATGCAGGTGGAAGAGCGCGCGCGAGCAAACAGCAGCGCTCCACTCCCGCGCCGGGGAGGCGAGCCGCAGCCCGCGCCCCTTTGATCCCGGCCCCCGCCGGCTGCTCTGCCCGGGCGGCCCTGCCGCGGGGTACGGGGAGCTCTGGGAGCCCGTCGCGGCCTCGGAGGCTTGCTCTGGCTCCGGCTGCAACAAGTGTCAGGGACGGCTCTAGCCACACCAGACAGCCTGAGCTGCAGAGACCCCTGCCTCCAGCCCCGTCCCCGAGGTGAAGGGCCTGCCGTGGTGCCAGCTCACGCATCCAGAGGGGCGCCAGCCCTGAAGCCTGCCCTGGGAAGCCCCAGCCCCTCTATTTAGTCAGGCAGGCGGTCGCAAGCCTCGAGGCGAGGCATGACCTGCGAGCTTCCTCCACAACACCCCAGCCCTCCACAGGAAGCCCCTGCACACTTTTAAGCCTCTCCGGGTATCTTCTACCATCCCCTCAGCCATTCAGTTCTCCCCAGCAAGGCTTGGCTCGTACCCCCCAGGACCTGGGAAAGACCCGACAGCCCGACTAGGACTCGCGAGACCCTGAGCTGGTCCTCCAGCTCCTCCCTGCCTCAGTGATCTGGTCTGTGGAGTGGGCACAGTCCCCGCTTTGCAGAGGATGGGCGACTCAGAGAGTGTTTGCAAACCACATAGAGGACAAAAGTATCTCTGAAGGGGGAAGCAGCGATTGCTTCCCCCCCCCGGCCACCCCCAGAGCAGGAAGGAGCCCTCTGAGCCCTGCAGAGGGAAGCCATTAACCCTTTCCCCCCAGACTTTCCAAGGACGTTTTCCTTCAGAGGCTTTCCTCCCAGAAATGTGCTGCTACCAGGACCTGCAGCATCCTGGGACCGTACCAGGCACCTCTACGCTGCACAGGGCTGTGTCCCCAGCTCAGCGTGTGCGTGCTCTGCTTCGGAGCCACATCTGAGGTTCCCACGCGGGGACAAGCGCAGCCCCTGTGCTGAAAACGACGCTTGGGGATATTTTTAGCTGGCTCGTCTGAGTGACCAGCAGAGCTGTGCTCTGCACTTGCGGTGCTCTGTGCAGACTGGAGGTGCAAGGGAGGTTAATCTGGGGGAGGGTGTGAGCGTGCTCGTGATTTGGGGCAGCCTCTCCTGGCTCCGAAGCCAGCTAACAGCTTCAGCCTCGCTTGTGCGAATGGTGAAAACCCGCTCGCTGACGGCGAGCCCAGGGGTGGGGGGGACGCGCACAGACCGCACGGACCGTGCTCCCTGCAAGCGCCGGGTGAGCCGAGGGCCTGATCAGATGGGGAAAAGGGTCACCCAGGACCCCTAGCAATGCAGCTTTGAGGCGAATGATTATCTTGCGTGTTGCTGGCCCAAAGCACCGATGCAAACACGAATGCTAGGAACCGCCCTGCCTACCACCTCTGGGGATGGACATGGTTAAGTGCTTAAAAGCAGCATAGAAATGAGCAGGTCAAGGCAACCCCTAAATGCAAAAGTTGGGAGAAGCTCAGCCATGCTGACCTCACAGCAGGGGACCCAAACCCTTGGGCAAGGCCGTGCGCCCTGTACATGAGTGGCGGCACCTCCACCCGCCTGCTGCTCTGGAGCCTCCTGTTCACACCACCCCGGCCTGCTCCGCGGCACAGGGGACAGCAAAACGGGTCTGCTGAGGGATTTGACCCGAGATAACTGTGCGCCCGGAGCTGCCCGGGGATCGGGCGGTGGGAAGCGCGGAGCCCGGCGACGCCAGCTGCCACGAGAGCGAGACTGGCGCGTGCACGGGCGAGACACAAGCCCAGCGCCCTTCCCGGTGCTGGCTCCAACCCCCCTCGAGGCTGAGGCTGGGAACGTGGAAATGACGGAAGAGGGGAGGATCCTGCACAGCCACCCCCGAGCACCCGGGGTCAGAGGGGCCTTGCCCGGGCCCACAACGGAGGCCCCTGCTCTCTCCTGCCCCGTTCTGCCTCTTCGGCCACTGCCCACTTCCTCCCCGCCCCAGCTTTGCTGCAGCGCAGCTGGGCGCTGAACGCCGGTAGCTGGCACTTCTACTTCCCCATTGCGAGCAGACTCCCCAGCGCCTTCCTGCCCTTGCTCAAAGGCGGTTGCAACACACGCCGTGCAGAGTGCAATGCTTTTGCAAGACGGCGGATTCCTGTCACACGCGCAGGCACACGTGTGGTGCAAACGCGGGGGCAGCCGACGCGCTGCACCCCCCCGCCCCGAACCAGCGCTGCAGTGGCCTGGAAACCAGACCCCTCGCGGGCCATACGCCGGCCTCCCTGGAGCCCCTTCCCGACGGTCTCTGCACACAGCGGACAGCAGCTGTCATCGAGACACGTGGCCCATCACCTACGGGAACAAAGCCCCGGACTCGGCTCTGCACGCTTAGCAAAGGGCCAGGTTGCAGGCCCTGGGCTCAGCACTCGGCCGCGGGGGGCCAGGAGGATGAAACCAGGCTCGTTCCCAGGGCTAGTAATTAAGATTTCCACCATGCCAGGGGGTAGGGCTAAACTGGAACCCTTCCCTGGGGCCCCAGATGGGCTTGCTACCCCGCTTCCTTCCTGCTGGGAACTGCCTTCCTCCTCCTCCTCCTCCCCTGGACTCCCCCGCGCGGCGGCAGGGAGGTGGCCAGCAAAGCGCCCAGCCCAGGGGCGGGAAAGGAGACAGGGGCCAGCGGTGTGCTGACATCACCCCCCCGCGACACTTCATTTGCCTTTGCCCTGAAATAACACCCCCCCCCTTCACCACCTCCGCCTCCCACGCTGAGAATTTCCCACCGGGTCAGCAACCGCTGCCCCAGCATCTCTAATCACTGCCGAGACAGGCAGCCCCAGCCTCGACGCTCTGCAGCTCGGCTCCGCGGGGAGCAGGGAGGAAGAGGAGGAGGCGGCAAGGCCACCGCTTGCTGCAGACAGGCACAGTTCCCCTTCCCCCCCGCCGGCCGCAAAACGCTCTCGATGCTGCAAGAAACGGGCCCGAGCCCTGGGTGCAGGCGCAGCGGGGAACGTGCAGCCTGGAGCCATGCCCGCTCCTCTCACCTGGGGGCTCGCGACCCCCGGCCCCAGCCCGTCGTCCCGAAACCCTGCTGCACCGGATGCCTGAGCCTCCCCCCGGCCCGTGCTTTCACCCAGCACGGCTGGGGGCGTGTGGCCCTTCTCCAGGGCATCAGCAGGGTGCTGGGCAGAGCCAGGAGCCCTGGATGCCACTGGTGGGGCCTGCTAGGCTGGCGTGCAGGCGGGGCACCGTCCCGGCACAAATCAGGCTGCCTCGAGGTGTCCAAACAATACGGGAGGGGCACGAGGTTTTGCCGCGAGGGACCCCTTCGCAGCAGGGCCGGCGGCACGATGGGTGGGAGAGGGCAGGAGGCTCCACCGCAGCCCCGCTCCCTTCGCCCCAGTTCAACGGCATTGGGCAGAGCAGCACGTGGGTCCCAGGAGACTCGTGTCAGGAAAGCGACAGCACCACCTGCCTGCAGCCAGCAGCTCGCAAGCCTCAGCGCGGTCCAGAGAAGCGCGGGGACGGCGGAGGAGATGGGCCGCCGGCGCAGGAGACCAGCGCCGGGCTGCCCAGGTCCTTGCGCCAGCTCCACCGCCCGCGGCCAAGCCGCGAAACCGCCCGAAGCATCGGTTCCCCCAGGCCTTAGGCAAAGCCGGCGCTGCTCCTCTGCTCCGACGGCGGGTCTCGGCGCGCCCCCGGCCCGCGCGGGAAGGGAGCGGGGGGCTTAGCCCAGGCTGGGTCCATCCCTGGCGCGCCTCGTCCGGGCCCCGATGCACGCGGCTCGCCAGCGGGACCGGGCACGGGTGTCGCTTGGCCAACACTGCCCTCAGGTGGCGAGTTCCTTGCCCGCTTCCCCTACAAACCCAGGAGGCTTCGCCCTTTCCCCAGACACCAGGTCCCCGCCGGCAAAGCCACCGCACTCCCCCCTCCAAGGCAGGCAGCCCCCACAGGCCGAGCGCAGTCGGGGAGGGAAAACAGCCGGACGCAGGAGCCCCGGACCAGGTGCCGTCCTGAACGCCGGCTCCGGCCTGCGGCCCGGCGTTGAGGAGAAGGCAGGCCCTGCAAGCCTTCAGCCCTGCCCAGTCGGTGTTTGTCAACGGGGCGGATGCCCAATTTTCATCCTCTGCACGGTCCCGCTGTTGTGCCAGCCCGCCCCGGCCCTTTCACACCCGGAGAGAGAGGGACAGAGACAGAGCCACAAACCCTGCCCTCCACCGGGCAAGCGCCCCTCACCCCGCAGAAGCAGCAGCGATGGAGGTAGAGAAGAGAAAGGTTACTGTACCTCGGGACTTACTGTGTGTTTCTTAGTCATCCGCCACAGCACGCACGTCAGGAGCATGTGACCCAAGGCCGACGTGATAAAGAGGATGAAGGCGTTTTCGTGGACCACTGCAGCGGGGAGACATCAGATTGCCCGTTAGCGCCGAGCGTGGGGAGAGGCCAGCAGCCCAGCGAGCTCCCCGAGGGGCGCCGGCCTGGCAGCCGGGTCGGGCACGCTTCTGAGCGTCCGCGGGGCAGCCCGGCGGCGAGAGGCCGGGGCGCTGCTTCGGGGGCTGGGAGGACTCCCCTGACCCCCGAGGCCGCGTGCCTCCGGCGACAACCGAGCAGAAGGGAGACTCGGCGCCAGGGGCAGGATAAGGGGCACGGGTCTGAGAGCCTCCCTCTCTGGGGAGCCGTCGGTAACGGCACAGCTTGGTGGGACCAACTCCTGGGCGGAGGGGGGGTTAAAACAAGGCTGCCAGGCAGTGTCCTTGGATGAAGTGGGGACACTGGGAATGGGAGGCCAAATGCCTTCGTGTCTGTCGTGTGCTCCGGAGGCCTCAGTTAGCAGGCGGCAGACAAGGGCAAAGAGTCATCAGCAGATGCTGCATCCTAAAACCATCTGACTGCTGTATCAGCAGGTGAGTCTAAGGTCAGGGTTATTATCGCGATACCACAACTGGGAAAAGAGAGGTCTGAAGGGGGGCCTGCACAAATGGCCAGCGGTAGAAACCCAGAGTCTCTGCTCCCAGTCCCTTGCTTTAACTATCAGACTACAGGCGAGACGAGTGATATCTGGTTAACTAGTCTCCGGGACAAATTGTCATCACTATGGTCTTGCCGGTGAGCGCACTGAATCCCACTGACGAAAAGCTTTGGGAAATTCATCATCTGTTAAAGCATAATTAGCTGTTTCCATATGTGCACACACACTAAAAGACAATGCAATTTGCACCTAATTAGTCAGCTGGGAAAGTCCTGACCTATGTCCTTCAGAGCCCCAGACAAACTACTCTGTAACGAGAAACAGCACAGGATTATCTGTGTAATCCTACCGTTCTCACCGTGATGCCCACCATTGACATTTAGCATTTCGAAGGCTTGTAATAGATGGCTGTTTTCTTCATGATGAATGTCCAACATCACTGTTTGTCGCATCTCAACAGGGCAGGCAAAATAACTCTCAGGAACGATCAAAAATGGAAAACTGCTGATAATCGGGCACCTCACCCAATCCCTAGATCTTGCTGTGCTAGCTTTGCAAACAAGAGCCGGGCTCTCTGGGCTCCTGATGGCACGTGGTTTCCAAGCCAGGCCAGAGAGATGCAGCTGGGCCGTCCTATGCTACGTCCCACGAGCCAAAGGTATTGTCATGCCTAGTAGTGAAGCCCCTGCAATTTTGAGGGTGCCATATTTAAATCCTAAACCCACAAACTCACCCACCGGAAGCCTGGTGCTCATCAGCAGCTCTATAACTAGTGCCACCAAAGGTACACTTGTTTCATGGACGGAGAAGCTTGCAAATCTGTCTGACAAGGAACGATAACAAGGAAATAATCCCTTGTGAAAACAGCAGAGACACCTTGCCAGGGGCAATTAAATGAAGCCTGTTTTCGTTTCATGCTCCAATTAGATCCTGGAGCAGTCCCTTTGGCATTGGACCCTGCATCGGGAACAAGGAAGCTGATCAAGGCCAAAAATCAGCTCGTAAAGCATGGGCCTGGGAGAACTGACGAGTGCTCTGGTGTGTCCCCGTAACCTTGCACGCACGGGCCTGCGATACCCCTCTCGCTCTATGCTCTCAGGGACCAGCCTGAAGATGCAGCTGGGTGGCAGGTGTGCCCACGGCTCTTCAGACAGAACGGGAGCAGACGGTAGCAGCGATGGGGTCTTTCGGTGTGATGGGAAAGTTAGTACCGGCCTGTTCCAAGACTTTGGGTACTTCAGGGAAGAAACTATATCAATGCACTTCCAGTACCAGCCCCACCCCGGAGCGCTTCTGTGCAACAGTAAATGCTCTGGGGCACGCGCCGTCCTGACGCCTCTGAAATAAATGCTACAGGGTGCCTCAGTGAGTTGAGGAGGGCACCTCAGGTCAGCACAGCTATTTCAGTGAGGAGCTAATGAGCTCTGCTCCCCTGAGCATGGTAAGAGTGAGACGTGTCCACTCCTCCTTACCTTTCTCAACCCTTTCTCCCTCCAAGCTTGGAAAATCTCCTACTGACAGCTGACACCTATATAAACTTCCTTCCCATCCTTAAGAGAGCAGAGCGGTGGGCCCAGAGCCTCCAGCCCTTTATCTGGGGACCAAGAACCGCAGTCTCCTCTGTGAGCCTCACACCGGACCTGGAAGGCGTTTCTGGGAGAAGTCAGTCTCGATGGCCCAAGCAGTCCCTGGTCCTCTGCCAAAGCTGCCAGCAACAGGGCCAACTCATGCCCTATTTAGGCAGTGTCTTTTGTTACATGGCAACTTCTCCGAAACCCGCAGGAATGAGGCCCAACCACCTCATTCACAAAGGCCTCCTAACAAGTATCAGATGGCCAGGGGAGGGGACACTACAAGTGGGCACCAGCTTTTCAGCGCATCTTGGCATGAGCTGGGGAACCATACGTACAGCGTGCGAGTTCTGGCGGATCTGCAGAGCGAGGAAGCGGTTGCACGACTGGAGCAATTCGGGAGGTGCCTACGGTCTGGCTGCCTATGGGAGGTGTCACAAGTCTTCCAGAGGTGGCACAATGGAGTCAGATCTCCCCCTGTACCCCAGCTGGATAATGGGCAAGCTAAGCAGGAAAGCCATGTCCCTGGCCTGCCTACAAGGAGAGGAGAGAACTGACTAAACAGCATAAAACACCCACAGCGCTGATGGGGAGACGTAAGAGGACTCATAAGGGCGAAAGGGGAAGCGTCACGGGAGTGCACAGGCAGCGCTGGGGAAGAGACTTGCGCTCCTGCTGCTGTTAGCTGCAGGACCAGGCATGATCAGAGAAGGCAAGCTGGACTGGAAATACTCCCCTGTGCAGAAAGCGAGTCAGGAGCTATTCAGGAAGACTGTGAGCCACCCCAGGACACCTGCCCCAGCCTGGACACCAAACCCAAGCAGCGAGGAAACTCAAGCTGGGAAATGCCTGAAGGGGCATTATTTTTGCCTAGACCTGTGTACTCAGCTGCATGGGGAATGGAGGGCAATGGTGGCTTCACAGCCCTCATGCAAAACCCTCAGCAGGACCACGGACCGAAGGTCGCAGAAGCATCCCCATCCCGAGGGCAAGTCGAGAGCCCGTGCCAGGGGTTGCTGCCGACTCTGTTCAGACTCCACAGCCCTAAAGGCCCCCGAGACTGTGGACTGTGATCCCACGCTCCCCTACAGGGACCCAAGCCCACACTGGAGCTGCTATAAACAGGAGCCCAGAATCGACATGCCTCTGCCTGACCCAGCACTGAGCTAAGCAGCAGCGTGAGGATCGAGCAGGGCGGGGGTGTACGCAGCACCTACTCAGCAGCCGGTGCTCGAACAAAACATGAGTCACTGGCATGCTCTGGGCGCTGGAGAAGCGCAGGTGGGGAAGGGAAAACACCAGAGGCTCGGGAAATAGTAAGTCCTTCTAGGGCGTGTCATTCACACCCTTCCCGAGTCATTTTTCCTGCTGACCCCTCCCCTTTGGCACACAAGGTGCAGTCTTTTCACATGCCCACTAGATAGCAAATGAAGGCATGGGCTGCACTGCTCCTACCTGGCACAAAATCCTGCCCCCAGTGAAGTCCACTCCAGGCCTACCACTGAGATCAGCAGGGCCAAGCTTTCACTGAGGGTGGAGAAGCTAGCTCACTGCTTACATCATATATTCCTCCCCACTATGCTGGATGCCAAAAGCCTGGTTCCCTGGCCAGCTGTAGGAGTATCACCAGCCCTCACTGGCTGAGGCTTCCCTCACCAGAAAAGCGTAAAGGTGAGCTGCTCCTCTCCGCTTCCCTCATCCTTGTCAGGGGAGATGGCAGCAGGTTAGCAACCGGGCTGAGCTGCGTGTACCTGGCGTGTACTCTGCAAAGGTATCTATGCAAAAAAAGGTGCCTTCTCTAACCCACTGACTGCCCCCCAGCCTTCACAAACACCTCCCAACTATCAGGCCAAGCACGCCTGTTCAACCCAGCTGACAACAACGACTGCTTTCATTCCTGGTGGGATTCCAGGGGGATGAACTAGGCTCAGTGGGTTTGCAGTAGGTAGTTGGGGCTGTGAATCTGACTGATAACATCTGTCTAACTGGTAAAGATGTGCAAATCACACCGGATGACAAAGCTAACCTATTTAACGATTTCTTTGCCTCCAATTTCCTGAGCAGGGACCAGATCAGCCCCCCCACCAGGCTCCCCTCAGGCCCCAGGGGAGGCGCACCCAGGCCAAAGGTCAGGGAGGGTCTAGTCAGGGAACTCCTGGAGGGGCTGGATGTATTTAAATCAGTGGGTCCGGACGATCTCCACCCCTGAGTGCTGAGGGAATTAGCTGCGGTGATTGTGGGACCCCTGGCACGGCTGTACGAGCACTCGTGGTGCTCTGGTGTGGGGCCAGAGGACTGGAAGAGAGCCCATGTGGTTGCCATCTTCAAAAAGGGGAGGCAGGAGGACCCGGGGAACTATAGGCCAGTTAGTCTTACCTCAATCCTGGGCAAGCTTTTTGAGAAAATTATTCTGGCACATGTCCATAAGGGGCAGGCAGGGGAGATTATGCTTAGGGGCAACCAACACGGGTTCATCAGCGGCAGGTCCTGTCAGACCAACCTGTGGCCTTCTACGACCAGGTCACCAAATCCTTAGATGCAGGGGTAGCGTGGACATCGTCTTCCTGGACTTTCGGGAGGCCTTCGACACCGTCTCTCACCCCGTTCTCATTAAGAAACTGGGGGCTGTGGTGTCGACACCCGCACAGTCAGATGTGTCGCCAACTGGCTGGAGGGCCGCACCCAGAGGCTGGGGGTGGATGGGTCCTTCTCAACCTGGAAGGACGTGGGCAGGGGGGAGCCGCAGGGCTCGGTCCTCGGGCCCGCACTGTTCAACATCTTCATCAGTGACTTGGATGAGGGGGTAAAAAGCACCTGTTCAAATTTGCTGATGACACTAAGATGTGGGGGATGTGGGCACACTAGAAGGGAGCAATAGGCTCCAATTGGACCTAGACAGGTTACAGGGGTGGGTGAACGAGAATAGGATGGGATTCAACACCAACAAGTGCAAGGTGCTGCACCTGCGGAGGAACAACCGGCACCATACCTACAGGCTGGGGAACTCCCTTCTTGTCAGGGCAGAGGCAGAAAAGGATCTTGGAGTCATCACTGACTCCGAGATGAACTTGAGCCTGCAGTGCGGGGAGGCGGTCAGGAAGGCCAACCGCACCTTGTCGTGCATCCACAGATGCATCTCGAGCAGGTCCAGGGGGGTGACCCTCCCCCTCTGTGCGGCGCTGGTCAGGCCGCAGCTGGAGGACTGCGTCCAGGTCTGGGCGCCGCACTTCAGGAGGGATGTGGACAGCATGGAGAGGGTCCAGGGGAGGGCCACTCGTATGATCAGGGGTCAGCAGGGCAGGCCCTACGAGGAGAGGCTACAGGACCTGAACCTGTTCAGCCTGCACAAGAGAAGGCCGAGGGGGATCTTGTGGCCTGTTATAAACTAGTCAGGGGGGACCAGCAGGCATTGGGGGAGTCCCTGTTCCCCCAAGCACCGCCAGGAGTGACCAGGAATAACGGTCACAAGCTGGCAGAGGGGAGATTTAGGCTAGACATCAGGAGGCGCGACTTCACGGTCAGGGTGGCTAGGGTCTGGACCCAACTCCCAAGAGAAGTGGTGCAGGCTCCTACCCTGGGGGTGTTTAAGAGGAAGCTGGATGAACACCTTGCTGAGGTCGTTTGACCCCAGTACTCTTTCCTGCCATGGCAGGGGGTCGCGCTCGATGATCTGCTCAGGTCCCTGCCGACCCGACCAACTATGAAACTATGAAATCAGAAAGAACTCAGCTCAACCCAGAGTGGCTGGGATGATGTAGCTGGGGCTGGTCCTGCTTGGAGCAGGGGGCTGGACTAGATGTGACCTCCTGAGATCCCTTCAACCCTCATTTCTATGAGTCTAGATTAAATTCTTAGACTCCACCTAAGTAATGCAAAAAAAACATTCTTTCTCCCCGAACTAAGGAGCCACTGCACTAGCCCTGGACAGCCACTATTTAGTCTAGATATGCACCTAACTGCTGGGCCTAGATCAGAGAATTAACTGTGTCAGCAACATGTTACCACTTCTAAACACTTGTGATGAGAAAAGGCAGAAATACATCCCCAGGCTCACCATGCTTTAAGACTGCACAAAGTGTCTTGACAAAGCTCACTTTAACTTCACCTGAAGACTAACATGGGAAATTTCATCCCAAAAGCAAACTATTCAAGCTAAAGTTAAAACATATGCTAGAACGGGAGCTAGAAGAGAAGACCCCACCCTACCGGCAGCAGGAGAGGGTAATTTTCATTTTCAGAAGTGCATCCCCCACAGGGATAAGACATGGTCTGGATGCAAGGACAGGAGCCAAGAACCCTCAAATTCAAACCCCATCTCTAACACCGGTTTCCTACTATGAGGCTTGACTAACTCATGCTTGCAGAATGCCTCGGTGACAGATGCCTTCAATACAAGACCAGGTACTCTTATTATGGTGACATGAACCGCGGATTTTAAGGGAATGTGAGTGTTTGCTGTGAGAAGGGAGAAACCTACCATCATTTTCGGATGAGGACACATATGTCAGAAGGAGGAGAGCAATGTTTTCAAGCAGGTTGAGCCCGAAGTTGAAGCGGCAGAGCCGAAGGTAGTGAGGGTGCGTGCAGTGGCAGCTCTGGTAGTGGTTCCAGTACGTGACAGCCACCAAGATGCGCGGAGCCGAGTGGAGGCCGATACACAAACGCCACACGTAACGCTGAGGGGTCTCGCCTCCGATAGCTGCGCTGATGGAGGGCAGGTAATTTGAGACCTAGGAAAGAAACGACGGCTTGTGGATCAGACATCAGGATTCTTGTATTAGGAGGTCTCATCTACTGCTCTCTAAGCTTTTACAGGCCAGATCCTGTCCTACTTATTAGGTGTCCAGATGGACTTAGGTGCCTAAGCGTGATCCTGTTCCACTCTGCTCAAATCCCTGAAAAGCCATTATACAAAAGTTGGCTGGTCCTCCTGCTTGCTGTTTCGGGTGACTTGGTCTTGAGGGGAAGAGGAAGTCGTGTTACAAACTTAGGTGCATTAAAGGTCTTTTTCAGGTGAATAAGGATTGTGCACATAATCACATAACAGGTGGAAGAGGATCAGGCCCTACCTTTTATAATCATAGAGAAAGACCCCCAGGTCGTCTAGTCCAACCCCCTGCCAAACCAGCGCAGCCAAATGTTGGTCTGACCTGCTCTGGAAAACGTCCAGGGATAGAGACTCCACAGCCGCTCTTGGTATCCGATACCAATGCTTCACCACCTCCGTAGTGAGCAAGCTCTTTCTAATCTCTAACCTAAATTTCCCCTGCTGCAATGTGAAACCATTGCTCCTTGTCGTATCCCCTGCAGCCACAAAGAATAGTCCATCCCAATGCTCTGTAAAATCACCCTTCGAGTATCTGAAGGCTTATCACAGCTGTTTTATTCAGACGAAATAATCCCAGTGCTTCCAATTTTTCTTACTGTGTTTCCCAGGCCTCTAATCGCTTGTGCTGCCCTCCACTGGATGCTTTCTGATTTGTACCCATCTTTTTTGAAGTGCGGTGCCCAAAACCGGACACAATACTCCAAGGGAGGCCGCACCAATGCCGAACACACAAGAAGTATCACTTCCCTGGACTTGCAAGAAACTATTCCATTAATATAGGCCAGTGTGCTATTGACTAGTTTTTCTATTTTGCAGCCAGAGCACACTGCTGGCTCACCTTCAGATTCTGGTCCACAGCGAACCCCAAATCTTTGTCTGCAATCTGGAGCCTAGCCAGTCACTCCCCAGCCTATATCTGTACATGAGAGCCTTCCCTCCTAGTGCGGGACTTTGCGCTTGTCCTTAATGGATTTCACTCGATTGCTTTCAGACCATTGCTCCGGTCTGTCCGGGTCATTCTGGATCCTAAAATCCCTCCAAAGTTTCTGCAGCTCCACCTGACTGGGTGTCAGGTCCAAGGCATGAATGGAGATACCGAACAATACCAGGCAAGCACAGACCCTTGGGAACCCCCCCTCAATACCACCTCCCGATTAAAGTGAGTTATCGGGGGCTGCTCTTTGCAGCACGACGATCCAACTACTTACGTATTCACCTTCCAGTCTAGGTTAAACTACTGTATTTCCTTGGCTTACTAATGAGAATGAAAAATGCATAGCACAGAGGACATAATTATTCCTGTTTCGCTTGCCTGAGATCACACGGCAAATCAGCAGGGGAGGCCAGGAAAAACAGGCATGACACCGGATGCCCAGCCACCGGCTCTAACCAGTAGCCCACACCACCAGCCCTAGCAGCCATACCTTTAACGCGCTTCCCTCTATGAGGGATTAGAGGGTCTGTAACCCGGTGCAGAGACTTACGCCACAGTGCGTAGCCGTCGTCTCCTGGAAATGGAACAGCAGAGACCAGATCACGCAGAAAAGAAATCCAAACAGCGGGCAACACACGGTCCCAACCGCCAGGGTGGTAAAGCGAAGTCGAAACAGGGTCCCATCTCGATCCAGAGGCAGCGGTAACTGAAACATGTTGCTGGACCTAGAAGCAGAAAGCCCCTGTTTGCCGGGTGGCCCTTCTCCCCCGGCAGGACTCCCCGGCGCGGGTGGCCACAGCAGATCCAAGCGATGCAAAAGGCCAAGGTGCGCAGCAAGTCGGTGCGTGACCTCTCACACCCGAAACCCCAGGGTCAAACTCTGCATTGCCAGACTAAACACAAGCAACGCGAGTTAACGGCTCAGATCTTCAGGTGGGTTGCCGTTTAGGCTTCTGTGAGAGCTGAGGGGGGAAGCTACACCAGCCTGGATTCAGGCAGACCCCCTAACCTAGGGGCAGGGTCAAGGACAGAGCGAGAAAGAGAGTCCTGCAGGGCCAGGGCCTAATCCGAAACAGTGCTGCATGTCAGTCACTTCCATCAGAGACCATCCTGAGAGCAACTCTCCGCACCAGGGCCTGAGGCTGCAGAGCTGGGACCCTGCCCCAGGCAGGCTCGCCCGACCCCCCGGCCTGTCTGGGGAGGGAGAGCGCAGCAGGCGTTTCACGGCACGTATCAGGGCAAGCTTTAATCATCACCAGACACTGAAATACATCAGAGGACAACATTACCCCAGCACAACTTGAGCTACAAAATTGACTAGACCGCTCTTTATTAACCAGGGTGCCCTGCCTCTCGCTCAAGCCTCGTGGCCCTAACAGCTCACCCCCTTCCAGCCTGCAGGCTAATGCAGACTCACGGAAATCGTAGAGAAGCGGGGCTGGAAGGCACCTCCAAAGGGTATCTAGTCTAACCCCCGGCCTGAGGCAGGATCATCCCAATCCAAGCCACCCCATGCAGTCCATCATCTAACCCCTTCGTAAAACTACAGCACAAGTCAGCACACCCCACACCTGCCACAAGTGAAGCAGGGGGACCACAACAGTCAGTGTCCTGCTTCTATAAAAGATGGTTAAAATACACTCCAGAGGTCCCAGGAAAAAGGCCACGTCCCCCATTGTCATAGAAAATGAGGGTGGAAGGGACCTCAGGAGGTCCAACCCCCTGCTCCAAGCAGGACCAGCCCCAACTCCATCATCCCAGACTTGCATTATAGAGGAAGGCCAAAAAACCCCCAACCGATCTGCAATTCCTTCCTGACCTGACCGAAATACGGCAACTGGTCTGACCCCGAGCAGAGGTGCCAGACCCTCTAGCCAGGACCCTCCAGCTTTCAAGCACCGGCAGGAGCACGGGCGCAGCCCAGTCACCACCCCCGGCCTCGGCACCCGGCGGCTTTGAGGAGGGCTTAAAACTCCCCCGACACCCACGACAGAAGTGGGGGAGGCAACCAGCAGAAGCGGGGAAACCCCCATTGCAGAACACAGGCATCGCGATGCCTACAACATCCCCGCCCTCGTGATGGAGCCCACAGCTCCCCCGGACCCGGGCGTCCGTCTACCCCGTTTCCCTGGGATCCGGCCGAGCCCGACTGCTGCCGGCGGGCTGCACCCTCCTCTCCGCAGCCAGAGAGGGAAGGCGCTCGCCGACTTCTTTGCGGCAGCCCTTCCCCCCGGTATTCGAAGACCGCTATCATGTACCCCTCCTAAGCGCCTTTTCTTCAAGCCGGACAGGCCTAGCTCCCGCAAATCCTCAGGAACCCCTCACCGCCGAGGGCGAAAGCGCTGGATCCGAGGGCACGGCAAGTGCAGCGGGTGTGCGAGCGATCAGGCATTTAACACGCACGGGCCTGCACAGGGGATGACGGGCACCGTGATTCGCCTGCCCCAACGTCACACCGCACCGTGCGCGATTCAGGCACCTGGAAGTCTGCCGGTGTGTCAGAAGGGCGGCTCCCGTCTGCAGCTGGCTCCGCCAGAACGAAAACACGCACGAGGAGAGCCATCGGCTCTCCCTGCTCGGACTAGAGCCCTCCGCTCTCTCCCTCGGACTTTGCTCGGATCTGGCCTTGCCCTGGTTGCAACTCCCCAGCCGCGCGAAACGAGGGAACCCGACACGCAGCGTTTCCAAACACCCCCCATGCACGTCTCACCTCGTCTCCACCGCTCTTCCTGTCCTGGGACAAATCCGACTTACGCCCAATCCCCGCTGAAGCCAATTACAGCGCGCGGCTGCACTGTCTGCTGCCATTCGCACTGCATTATTTCTCCCCCACCTCCCCATTGCAAACGTGAGGACACGAGCTTTTCGGGGGCAGGGCGAAGGTCTCTTTTTGTCACACTAAGCTGGGACTCCGTGCGCAAAACGCCGGGGCTTTGCTTTTATCAGGGCTGCGATCTGGCTGAAATCGCACCTTCCGTCTAAAGCTCTGTTGTGGTGCCACGGTGATGTTCACCGATGAAAAGGTAAAATGCCACAAAGGCCTGAATGCTGAAACAGCATCGCCCTTTGAACGCTAGGTCGTCTGATGTTTACTGCACGGGAAAATAAAACGCAACGGAGGCCGGAGGGGGGCAATTCGGGCCACCGAGAGGGGATCTCTCTTGCAGGTTAGCACTGCCCTCGCTGTCACACACGTGCCCGTCTGGTCTGCCCCTCGCCGGGCTTCTGCCCAGGCTCCGAAGCAGTCAAAGGCATTTGCACCGCAGGCGAGAGAGGAAAAAAAGGCGAGGGAGCGCAGCTCAGCCGAGCGCACGCGGCCCTCCGGGGCCCCGATGAAGGAGACAAGGAGCCCAGCGCGTGCAGCCCCTGGCCCCACGGTTCACAAAGCGATGGCAAGGGCACGCCGAGCGGCACTGCGGAAGGGAGGGCGTGCACACGCGTGCACCCCCCCGTGCAAGCTGCTTCCTGCCCCCCCCGGCCCCGAGCCCCCGCAGCTGCACACAGCACGGACCAGCCCGCGCGCTTGCGGGGCAGCTTTGGCGAAGGACGAGGGGGGCCCTCGGCTGCCCCAGGCTGGGGCAGAACGGAAACCCCGAGAGCGGCCGCCTGAGCACCCTCCCCTGCTGCTCGGGGACCCCAGCCCCCCTCGCCCCTCCCGCACCCCGCCGCCAAGGGCTCCGGCCCCCCACGGGCCCCCGCGTGCCGCCCTGCCCCCCACAAATACCCCCCAGGCGCCCCCTCCCCACGCCCGCCACCTCTTCTTGGCCTCAGAGACTCCAGCGCCGCTCCCGGCCCCCAGCGCCCCTGCAAGGCCCCAGAGACACCCCCAAGGACCCCATCACCCCTCCCGGCCCCCCCCCCATAGTACCCCGCATTGCCCCCAGCGCCCCCCCGCACCCCTCCCGGCCCCCCAAATGCCCGCGGGCGGCGCGGGCGCGGGGACTCACGGCGCTCGGGGGCGCGGGCGGCGGCCCGGGCCGGGCCGGGCTGCGGGGCGGAGCCTGCCCAGGGGGCGGAGCCGGCGCCCGCCCCCGGGATGCTGCTGCGGCCCGCCGCGCGTCCCCGGCCCGCAAAACCCCGCGCGGGCCCGGGGCAGCCGGGCGGCAGCGGCGGCGGCGGCGGCGGCGGCGCTCCCCGCGGCCCGGCCCGGCCCGGCCCGCGCCTCGGGGCTGCGGAGCGCAGTCGCCGCTTGCCGCCTTTGCCCGGGCGGCTCTCGGCGCGCCCGCCCGCGGGCACCGAGCTGGAGACGAAGCGCCCTCGCCAAGGCCGGCGATACACGAGACGCTCCGGGCGTTTTAAGTAAAAAGCCCCCACACTTTTGTGCACGGGCGTAATGTGTGCACCCGCATAATGCGGGGGCAGGCACTTATTTTGGGCAGAGGGCCACTGGCTGAGTTTCGGCAAGCCGGCGAGGGCCGCGCGACAGGCAGCCCGGGGCAGATTAATATTACTTGCCAGTACTCTTCCCTGCCACGGCAGCGGGTCGGACTAGATGATCCACTCATGTCCCCTCTGACCCTAGAAACCGTGAAACTACTTTTCTACATTTTTTAGGGGCCCCGCAGGCTGGATAGAATGGCCTGGTGGGCTGCATTCTGTCTACCCCTGGCATAATGTGTATGTGTGCATGTGTATGTGTACATGTGTCTAACACGTGCATGTGTATATGTGTATAACGAATGATGTGGGCATGTGTATAATGTGTGTGCGCGCATGTGTATGTGTATCATGAGTATGAGGTGTGCATAACGTCTGCGAGGTGTGCATAACGTCTGCATGCATATGTGTGCATGCTTATAATGTGTATGATGGGTGCATGTGTATAATGTGTATGTGTGCATGTGTATAACCAATGATGTGTGCATGTGTATGTGTGTGCATGCATGTGTATAAGGAGTATGAGGTGTGCATGTGTACAATGTGTATAAATGCCCCTGGAGTTTTAAATGTAATTTTAAATCTAGTTTAAATGCAATTTGAAATCTAGTTTTAAACCAGCTTCCAAGAGAAGTGGTGCTGGCTCCTACCCTGGGGGTCTTTATGTTGGATGAACACCTTGCTGGGGTCATTTGACCCCAGTGCTCTTCCCTGTCATGGCAGGGGGTCGGACTTGATCAGCTCAGGCCCCTTCCGACCCGGCCAACTATGAAACTGTAAATCCTGGAGACTCGGGGGCAATCCTGGCAGACAGGCCGCCCCTACGTGCCCCGCTCCTGTCAGCCACTGCAGCCCTTGGGTGTGCCGAACTGCAAGCCTACCAGCCGAGGCCAGCTCTGCCACCCATGCCTGTCGCAGCCCCGAGAGCCCTCGCGCACGGAGGTGCCCGGCCTGTCGCCAACGCAGGACTAACGACCAGCCCCCGCCACTTGCGACGTGATTAACACCCGCGCCCGGGGAGCCGCCGGTTGAACCGCCCTGTCCCCGGAGCTGAACAGGAAGAGGACGTGTCCCGCACTGGGCGGTTGCACAACGCTGCGCGTGATTCAGCCAAGAGAAGGACCCTGCGGTTCTGAAACCGAACCCCCGCCGTCGGCGCAAGCCCACGGCTCCGGCGTAGGCCGGACGGGGCTCAACGCTTTCCCAGCGTGGGGACCCCGGGGCCTGGCACGTGTTTGGTGGCACGCTACATGGAGGCGCAGAGCTGCTCCCTGGCAGGGGCATGTGGTGGGACAGCGCCGGCACACGTCACACCCATGACGCAAGGGGCCGTGCACGTGCACCCAGGAGACTTCTCTGCAGGGCCCCAACCAACACGTGGCCCGCGGCGGCCCCTTTAAGGCTTCCGCCCCTCCCGCCCAGCGGTCACTATGGGAACCGCAAGTCGCCCCTCTGATTGGTGCAGCGCAGCGAAGCCTCGCCCCTCCCTTCGGACAGCAGTTCCGAAAGCCCCGGATGCCGGCTGGGCGCGAGGAGATTTCTGGGCCCTTCCCCCCCATGGCCAATCAGCACGCGACCCCGCGGCCCAATCAGCGTGGGGGAAGGCGTGCTTACCCAATGAGGGCTGGGAAGCCTCGGTTTCAAACCACAGTGGCCAATGGGAGCGCGGCCGCGGGGCGGGCCAATGGGGGCGCCGCGGGGCGGGGAGCAGGGTGAGGGGATTGTGACGCAGTTTCCCTCTCCTGTGAGGCGGCGGCGGCGGCGGCGGGTGTCGTGGCGGCGGCGCTGGGCCCAGGCGCGGCCCAGGCCTCGGTAAGCGGGGCCGGGTCGCGGGGTGGAGGCCGCGCCGGGGTGTCTCCCCGCGGGCACGAGGGGCTCGGCGCGAGCGACCTGGGGGCTTTCCCCCGGCCCCTGCACCGTCGAGGGCCCAGGCCTTCCGGGAGGACAGGCCGCGCGTCCTGCTCCTGGGCTCCATAGCAACCCGCGCCCCCTCCCCTGCCCGCGGCCAGCCGCTGACTCCACTCCCCACCGCTGTCCTTTCCTTGTTATTATTTTTGTTTTATTTATTCATTTATTTTTAAGCTTTGCCCCCGTTCAAGGGATGCTGGATGTCCCGCTCCCTGTGCCCATGGTTTGAGCCCTTGACTCCTGTCCCTAGTCCGGGTTCCTTCCAGCGAATTTCGTTATTATTATTATTAATTGTGTGTGCGTGTGTGTCTATATCTATATATAGATATAGACACACACACACACATACGTGCATGTGTAGCTCCATGAAATCACTTGATGTACACTTAAGACACCCCCCCAGATTAAGCAGGGTTTTAGCTTTTACTTGGGTGAATGCTCCCCACGCACATGGAGTAGGCCTGCGGTACAGGAGCGGGTGCTGAAAGGGAGAGTGAAGTGGGTCAGGCGGAGCTTGTTTTTATTTTGTTTTCCTCCTCCGTTCCTCTTGCTTGCGCCCTCCAGCATCGATGTTCCAGTTCGGAGGTTTTGCTCCATAGCGACCGGTTCCCCTTCCCTTCGGCGCATCCGTTCCCGTGGTGGCTTGGGCTGAGCTCTCAGCTGCTGCCGCCTCTGGTGGCAACAAATTCCCCACTTTCATGACATGCCAGGTGAAAAATAACTTCCTGGGGTTTGTTTTAAAACCAGCTGCCTGCTGGCTTTGTGGTGTGCCTCTTATTTCTTGTGCAGGCAGTCCTCAAACTCAGGGACACAACCGGTTCCTGAAAACCACCTCTTAAGTCAAAATGTTGTAATTTGGAAACAATTCCCCCCCCCAATAGGGACAATGTTATAAATGGGGGATTGGTTCCTGAACCACCACCTGATATCCTGTTTTTACCAAAAATAACCCAGAACTGTGTACTCAATCAATTATAGATGAGTACGATAGCTACATTGATGTATTTATATTGTAAATGGCAATCCTGTTGTTTTGGAAGGACTTTTTTGAGGCGACTTTGCTGGACTTTTTGAAGGGCTGTTGGCTGGAGTCTTCTCAGGAGTCCCGGCTGCAGGGTTTTCTTGAGTCTTGTCTGCTTTCTTAAAGTGTCCAAGGAAGTTTGGACAGATGTTCTCCAGGGAGATGGACAACACAGCAAACTTGTTTGCTGGCATGGTCTCGGGTCGGACATCATAAAGTTGAAACAGGGTGTTAATGTATAAACTTAAGTGCCTTTTGTTGTAACTTGAAACGTCTTAAGTCAAGGACTGCCTGTATGGTGAGATACTGTCAATAATAAACCCCTCGTGACTTTCTCTTTGCCACTTAATATTTTGTAAACCTTTGTCATGTCACCCCTCAGGTGTCTCTTTCTAAATGGAAGAGGCCTGGCTTCTTTAGTATCTCCTACCACTTATCTTTGTTGCCTTTCTCTAGGCCAGTGTTTCCCAACTAGTGGGCCATGGCACAAAAGTGTGCCATCAGAAATGAACAGGTGTGCCGCCGAATTTTGCCATGGCAATGAGCTAGAATAGGTATGTGGATGGGGGAATGTCTTAACAAGTGTGTCGCAGAAAATTTTTATTAAAGTAAGTGTGCCTTGGGCTGGAAAAGGTTGGGAAACACTGCTCTAGATCTTCTTTGGTTTTTTGGTATCTTGTTTGAGATGTGGAGACCAGAACTAGGCGCAGCATTCAAGGTGCGGATATCCCAGGGATTTTTAAAGGGGCATCATGATTCTTTCAGTTCTGTTTACAATTCCTTTCATCATAATCTCTAATGGTTTTTTGTTTGATGGCTGCTGAGCTGATGTTCTTAGTGAACTGTTCACAGAGACTCTCAGGTCGCTTTCCTTTGTGGCAGCGGCCAAGGTGGACTTGTCTCCTGTCTATCAGTAATGGTTCTAGAGCAGCTGTCTAGAAGCAGAGGTTAGGTAAGAAGAAAGAGGGGAGAAGCAGGGAAAGCAATAGACACCAATTGTTCCTATGACATGGAGTGAGGAGTCTTCTTTTTTTCCCCTAATGGGTGGCAGTGCAGTCATCTTCCTCTGACGTCCCGTCACCATGCTCAGATTTAAGTCCAGAAATGGGCACATACTGTTGCACTGTCTTGAGCTAATTTTTCACAGGGAAAGAGAACTCTTGTCCAACTCAAGCTTACTTTCAGGGGAAAAAAGCCTTCAATGGTTAATTGTGTGTAAAGCCCATTGCTAGAGGAAATTCTCAAGGGTTGAATGCTGTTTGAGATTCCCCATCTGAATTTTGTTTACAGTAATAGAAAAAGCTTCTCTAATTGGACTGGAGTGAGGGGGATGGGAAATGGCTTGTAAGCCAGCTGTCAAAAGAGACCTCAGAAGTCAGTGGATTACTGCACCCTTCAGCAGCACAGGAAAGATAAATAAGGTTATGGAGTTAATTGTGCTATAACTACTTCTAGGAAGATATCTTGGCGATAGGAACTATTAAACTTCTGCATATCAGAACACAAATATACCTTTATCATGTGGATGTATTATACTGTGAATGTAGTAGTAACCTTTGGTTCCAGGAACCACGATGAGTATTTTAGAATAAGGCCACAAATCTGTTAATGATATTTGTTTAATTTATTGGAACTTTTGAGGGCATACTTTTTTAATATAGTCTGAAGCAAGAAATGGGGTTTGTTTTGTTTGGCTTTTTTTTTTTTTTTTTTTTTTTTTTATCATAAAAGACCTACCTGGAGCAAATTGTTTTGGAGGAAACTTGCATTTGAGTCCTGTCGACACAAGGAGACTTTCTGAAAAATTGCTGTCCTTGCAAACAGCAGTTCAGGTACAATACGGTTAAAAAGATCGTAAATATCTTAACATAGATAAGGCATCGGCGGTAGCCATTGTTCCAGGTATTTCATTTACACCCTGGAGAATTATGCGCCTGCGCAGTTTTGCACCTAAAAGGCATGACTATGTATAATTGCCTAATTTAATCCTGGCAGGCTCTGTACCTCCACCTCTGCGGGACTTCCAGGACTCCAACTGGGAGCCCCATGTGGAGGCACAGAGTCATAAGACTGGGTAAATGGGGATGGGGGGCTGCTGCCTGCAGGAGGTGGGTAGGTGTGGGTGGGCACAGGCTTTGTGCCATTGGGCTGAATGGGTCGGGGCTTCCAGCACTCCAGCGGGAAGCTGCATGTGGAGGCAAGGAGCCCACCTGGCTCAATGGCACACGACTGTGCCTCCGCATGCGGCTTCCCACTGGAGTTCCTGCCTGTCCCTGTGGTGCGTGACTCCCAGTCCACGCATGGCATCAGGCCAGACCAGACAGCTCCGTGCCTCCCCATGGGGCTTCTAGCACTCCAGTGAGAAGCTGCATGTGGAGGCACGGAACCTGCCTGGGCTGGCTGATATAGGTGGGAACCATGTGCCAATGCTGCAAGCCCCACGTGCTGGCATAGAGACAGCTCAGCCTGGCCCCAAGGTGTGCCAGCAGGCTGGGGTGGCTCTGTGCCAACATGTGCAGACCCCGGGACTCAGCTGGAGGTGCGTGCCATCAGGGGCTGTGCCTGCTGTGCGATGAGGGCCCCAAGGCTCACTGCCTGCTGCTGCTGAGCCCTGTGCACCATGCAGGGGGGAGGGGGATGTGGATTGGGGGTAGATGGGAGAGGCCACACCTGCCCACAACACCCCCCACAACCTGTTGCTATAAAATGTGTTATATAGTTGTATAAATACAAAATGCCTGCATATATTTCTAAAGAAGGTTCAAATAGTGTTATATTTAGTTAATTTGTTTATAAAAATTGTAATTAATTTTGAATTTTTCAGTACATAATTCCCTGGAGAGTACTTACTGTATGTCCTATTAGTGTGTGTCTTGATCAGCCTAGCACTGAAATAGTGGCAGGAGCTTACGAGCTGTTCATGCTGGTGGTCCCAATGTTGCTGCGTAAGTTAGCAATGTAAAGAAAATCTCCCATTAATGACCTTAAATAAATCTGTCATCCTTCTTGTTGTGTTGTACTAAGCAATTCTCCTGACATGTTCAACTTCAGAAAAGTTACAGAGTAGTTAGCCATGTTAGTCTGAAATCAGGCAGAAGGTATGGTAGAGTAGCACCTTGGAGGTTAAGTGGTTTAGGCATGAGTTTTTGTAGGAAGAGTCAACTTTGTCAGGTGCTACTGTCACAGCATCTGACAAAGTAGGTTTGTGCCTGTGGAAGCTCTTGCCTCTAAACCAGTTAGTTTCTAAGGTGCTTCCCTGCCTTGCCCTCCTAAGATAAGTTAGGAAGTGACAAACCACAATGCTTAAAGTTAGAAAATGAATAAGCCTACTACATGCCAGTTTTTTTCTTATTTTTAAAGAAGAATTTCTTACTTGAAGGGATTCTGAAATTTTTTAGGTAGGGTGTGAAGGCAGATGCAGGTGTTTAGTCTAATGAAAAATACTTTGAAACTAAACATGTCGGGATAGTTCAGGACAGCATAACTAGACAACTTGAGTCAGCTAGAATGAAGTTTCTAAGGACTGAAAAGAATAATTTTTGCGTGTTCAGAAGTAAGATCTTGAGCTTGTCTATCTAAAGTACAGGGAGAAAATTTGCTGGAAGGAACCCCAGACCAAACTTAATGATCAACTGTCTCCAGAAGTATATTAAGAGGAAGGAAAAAGTTCACAAGAAATAAGGACTAAACAGCAAAGAAATGAAAGGCTTAGTAGCCAGTTACTGTAGTGATAGCAAGAATGGCCCAAAGTCAAGCTGAGTTACAACTGACAAAGATTAATCAATAGTGTAAAGTTTTTCAGCCATATAAATAGAGAGACAGCAATGCAAGCAGTGGGGTTATTGTGCATTAGGAATGTGGTAGAAATTAAAGATAATTTGGGTATGGTCCAGAGTACTTGGCTTCCGTTTTCAATAAGGATGAAGTTTACTCATTCTGCTGTTGCCCCTGTAATGTTGAGAATGAGGGTACAGAGATGGAAATTATAGTTTAGAAGTGGATGTCAAAGCTTAGGAGTCTTGCGCTTGTAACTTGGGGACTGCATAAGTTCTTCCTCACAACTACGAGAGAACAGGCACATGAAATCACAGCTCTGAGAACAGTGATGTCTAACAGATCTGTCAAGTGAAGAAGGAAAAGATCATATGACTGGATAATGGCAAATGTATTGGCTATATTTTAAGAAGGAAAAAAAGAGTTCTGGAATGCTGCATACGCGTTAGATCTCACTAGTCTGCAGGTTTTGAAAACAGCTTTTGAAGAAAAGAATAAAGATGCAGCCGTAAACACAAAATGGAATAAAATGCAACATGGACTTACCAAGTGTAGAGAGTACTGGGTTGACTTGCTGTCATCTTTGATAAGATAAGCTGTTGTCAAAATAAATGTGATCTCATCCTTCTGGATTTTGCCTAGAGCCTTTGATACAGTGTCACATGGGGAAAGTATTGGTTAAGCTGGAGAAGAGTATAAAAATGAAAGGTGGGTAAGGAACTGGCTGAAGAGGAGACAACAGGGGGTTGTGCTGAAAGGAGTTGTTTTAGTGGTATGTTGGTGCGCTTGTCGAGGTTGGATCTTGGGAGCAGTCTTGTCAGTTATGCTCATTAATGATCTCAACGCGTGCAGTAAAAGTGCAAATGAATTTTGATGCAAAGTTGGGAGGCACTGGTACAGAGAGTGGATTGGGATGTTACAGAGGTAGAATTGGATGACTTGGAGGATGAGTAATAGAAATTGGATGAAATTTAATACTAAAATGACTAAGTCATACACTGAGAGGCAAGTACCAAGAGTTTCTGTTTCTGTTTTGGGAGCTCATTTGTTGGAAACACCAAGACAAGACAGAGCAGAGTGGTGTTAGTCAATCCTTGGATGATTATGACCACCTGTCTCTGATGCAGTCATGAAAAACAGGCATTCTAGGGTCACATTTGCATCAGTTGAGGTGTTTGGGGGTGGGTGGGAAGAGAGGTTTTAATGACATGATACAAAGGCTCTGAGATCTCATGTGAAACACTGCCCACAACTTTGGTCACTTCTGCTCAAGAAAGAAGAAATACTGCTGGAACTGGTGCAGAAAATGTGATTTTTTTAGTTATGGGATGAATAAGACTGCAGCATGGCTAGGCTGGTGCAAGACAGGCGACAATCCTAACTAATTTTGAGATGGATTTTGATCAGTCAGTGGAAAGCATTGTATAATATTGTGGTGTGCAATAGCAAGGGGTGGACTCTGACTTGAGGGCCTTTCTTATTTCTGAGAGTTTCCTTTTAGGATAAGGGAATCAATATCAGCCGGATTCACGGTGGTCGCAGGTTAAGGAAAACCCAGAAAAATCGTCTTTCTAAAATAAACATGTAAGGAGTTACTTTGCAGTAGTTATTCTGCTTTAAACTCATCCAGCCTTATTACACAAGCCCAGAAAGCTTAAAGAAGTCAGTGAATCGGGAAGGGTTGTGTGTGCTAAGGTAATAAGTTCTTTTGCAGAACACGTTTCTTTACTTCCGTGGACACAGTTTGTTTTGCAAGCGCTTATTGACATTCCAAATACCTTTCAGATTACGCTTCTTATACCGCAGCTGAATACTGGTTTAGTCTGAGCTGCCTCAACCAACACCAGTTTCAAATAACTGGGGCACAGCTTGTTGTGTAGTGCTCTTGTTGGCTGTTAGAAATCTAGAACTTACGACTTCTGGGGACTGTGGGATTGGTCCGCTTCACAAGGTGCTGCAGCTGAAGCAGTTTAGCATGGAAATGCTAACTAAAGGGGATCCATTTGGAAGGGTTCAAAAAATGTTGAAGTCATGAGCTCACACATCCTGCTGTACTTAGCTGAAGGAGCTTTTGCTGGAAGAGCTCAATTCTCTAAAGTGGTTATGCAGCCTTTTATTAGGAGGGCTAAGAAGACTACAGAGAAGCTAATACTTTGTATGCCTTCATCACACAGGATAATAGGAGGATTGAGGTAAAAGAATGTCATCTGCAAAGAATAACCTGAGGATAGGCAAAGGTGAGACCTTTGGAGTTTATTTAAAGTATTGTGCAACAGGTTGAGAACTTGTTTTGGCAATTTATTGCTGACTTGAATGCTAATTGCCCGTGAAAGTTTGAGAGAATTAAGGAAGGAAAAGCTGCTGAGTCTCCAACACAGTCTCTCTTAGCACAGTAGAGTGATGGATGAAACTGTACATACTGGAGATAGTTTTCCCTGCAAAAATCCCTCAGATTTGTGCACTAAGCAGAGGAACTGCATCATTATAGCTCAATTAGCGTTACTGTGGTGACTGTAATTTAGACCAGGGTGGCCCACCTGTATCATGTGTGCCACAAGTGGTACAGGCACCTTCCGTGTTGGGCACACAGCAGACTAAGGAAAGGACAGGCAGCAGGGTGGCAGATTGTGCAGGGAGCAAAAAGCAGAGCAGCTGATCAGTCAAGGAAAGGGAAGTGTGTCACTCCAGGAGGGTTTAGGGCTAAATTGTGGCATGCCAGCCAAAAAAAGCTGGCCCCCAATGATCTAGACCAGTAGTTCTCAATCTGTTTGCTATAGTGGGCTGCACCCACACAACTTAGTTCCTGTGTATCTATTTAAAAATGTTTTAAGATGTCACATGGGCCTTAGCAGTGTGCTTATTGGGTCATGTGCGGGCTGTGGGTTGAAAGTCACTGATCTAGACTATATTCAGGCTCTTGGTAACATTGTACCTTGTTTACAGTTGGTACCACTGATGCAGAAGAAAATTACTAGTATTTCTGCTGTGGATAAAATGGGGTTGGATGAACCAGCAGCAGCATAATAACACTGAGGAAATGAAAATAATCTAGGATTATTTTGGTGCTTGGTGCTTAACCAAATGTATCAGTAAATAAAAGGTAGGGGTGGCAAGGCTAAGCCAGGGCTCTTTCTATTCGGTGGAGAACACAACCATGTTTATCATGAAGCTTTCCATACTTTATTTTTCCTAGCACCTCAAATTTAATGAAGTGAGCGCTGTAAAGTGGGGTGAATAGTAAAAACCAAAACTCAGGAGTATCAGGTCTCGTATGTCATCTCTGCACACTGCCTTTCCACTTTTTTGTATCTTGAAGTATTCAGCAAATTGAAAGTTTAGAAATGGAAGAGTCTGGATTTTCTCTAGAATGGATCTGGGGTGTTGCAAGGATTGGTAATAGGACTAACACAAATGCATATTTTTATGTAGTTAGGAGGCCTTCACTCGAGGTATGTGGATAGCTGCAAACAAGCATGCTGGATATTGCCACTTCTGGATCTTGTATTTATGAAACTGGGTTGTAGTGGATGGTTAGTGTTGGATGTTAGTAGGGGAGACAAACTTCGAAGGACTGAATGCAGGTGAGGTAAATAAATAGCAGAATGTTACTGGGTTAAAGATGGAGTAAGGTCTCAGTCAAGGCCAAGAGTAATGTCTTAATAAAGTTTTAGTTGTAGCTCCCTGTAGATATAGGGAAAGGAGATGGTGATGGTGGTAGGGGGAGTGTTGATCTTTTAATATCAGTTTCTAAGCAGTGGCCAGAAGCTGAGGAGCTTCTTTTTTGGTTGCTTGAAAGAGTGAGGTCCTTCTACCCCCAGAGCTCTGTTACTCTTGTCCTTTCTTAGACTTCACTTTTTGAGTTGTCTTGTCTTGTCCTGCAAACTGCGACTGCTAAAGCTTGTGGCATTGACATAATTTGAGTGTTCTCGTGCCCAGAGGGAACTAAATTAGATAACTTGTCAAAACTGTTCAGAGTCTTATCATCATTGTTTTCACAATGCTTTGAAGGGCAGCTAAGGCAGCAGGTTTTTGTCTCTAAACCAAGAAAAACACTGCATTAGTTATGCTTGTTTTTCATGTGGAAGGTTATTAGCAATGATAAACTAAAAAACCTTGATTAGAATGCATCAGCTGGTCTAAACCCCTAGGTTAAAGCTGCTTGGCTCACTGGAAGCTGTTACACACAAGGATGGACAGGACCAATATTTAGCAGCTTTGAAATAGTTCTGTTCACTGCACTAACATGATTAGCTCATATACTTTCCAGTTTACCATATTTACGTAAATATAAAATGGCCCTGCTTATAAGATGACCACCCTGTAAAAATTTACAAGTTTGATATAATTTTCCAGATATAGAATCTGATTATTAGAGGTTTTGTCTTTGAATTTTCCCTTTCCCAGTGCTTTAACAGGGCAAATTAAATTGGGGATGAGGTAGCTCTTTTGCCCTCTGCCTCAGCTTCTTCCCCCTGCAGTTTCTTCCCTCCCTCCGTACTGTCAGACCCTGCTGTCCCTGAGCATATAGAAATGAGGAGCAAATTTGAAAAAAAAAAATTACCTTGAAATAAATATAGCTGTAGTAATTTGCCCATAGTTCATCCAAAATTGGTGCATTTGACCTCTTTTGAAACTGCTACACACTTGAACACAGGCACTCCATAAACACTTTTAAAGGAGGATTTCTAGACCTATTTACACATCATACAAACTATATGTGATATTAGTCTAAAGCCAAAAGACTCATGATTTACTGTATAGTTCTTTGGGCTGGGCCCCAGCAGAGTCAACCGTGTTTGAAACCATGGTGACCCCGCAGCTCGGCAGTGCTTAGTATATATGTGTACTCCCGGCAGCTTGTCATAAAGCATCCTTGTGTTAATTACTCCCTCCACCACCCCACCTCGCAGAAGTCTGCCAGCCTGCAAGGGAAAAGCCATGGCCTCTCATGTTTTTCTCCTTTAAAAGTGAATCTATTTTTAAAGTTTGTTCGTGACTTTTCATATATTCTTGTGAGCCACTTTTTGGGTCGTGACCCACAAGATGAAAAACGCTGCCCTAACTTATCCTTGTGGTAGGTTCCCATTGGCATGTTTGCCCAGTATGGGCTGTGTGTTTTATAGTCACGTTAAATGTTGGCTGCATTGAATCAACTTAATAGTTGCTTTCTGTTACTGAGTGCATGCTGCTTTTAGCAGCAGTTCAAAGATAGATAATGTATTTAGTGAGGTTTCCTTGTATGTGTATGTAAGACAGGGGGCTTTTTTCTCTGTGCTGATGGGGAGGGGGAGGAAGGGGGGCAGGAGACAACAACTCATATTTGAGTAAATACAGCTATTCTTGCTTAATGACGTAATTACGTTCTTGAAAAAGGTGACTTTAAGCAAAACAATGTTAAGCAAATCCAGTTGCGTCACAGTAGTTACCTGCCAGCAGGCGGCGGCCAAACCAAGTTATCACTGAACATTGCCTGACTTTAAGTGAGTATGTTCTCTAATAGATCGGTGGTATAATAATGAATCAACGTTAACCGGGGCAATGTTAAGTGAGGAGTGCCTGTATGGTAGTCTCTTCAGTGATTTTTGTGTTTGTTTTTTGTTTATAGAGGCTATTTTCTATAGAATATGCGTGGGGTATCTTTCTTGTATTGTCTTAGTGAGATTTCTAGCTATACCCTCATGTTTCCTGATGGTAATGCGGGCACTCCAGGTGCAAAATTCAGCATTAGTGCAAATTGTCCGAACTTCTAAGAATACTTAGAAGTAACTTCTCAAAGGTTGCTTTGTCCGAATCACTGAACTCTTCCTCTTTGCAGAAAACCTGATACAGCTTGAAAATGTTTAACAAATCATTTGGGACTCCATTTGGAGGCACTGCTGGCTTTGGGACTACTTCAACCTTTGGACAAAGTAAGTAATGCAACTCCCACTGTTATGGAATTAATGGAGATGGCAGTTGAAACTATATTTGCACATTGGAAACGTCAGTTGCCGATTTAAAGAATTGAATATGGACAGAGATTACCTGGATGTGGTGACATTTTAGAGTTTGGAAAACCATTGGATCCCATTGATTTCTCCGCCAATGCCGGACAATGGACTTTTGAGTCTGGTTCAGTTTAATTTATTTATTGTATACAGCCTTTACTAAGGGGTTCACCTAGTAGCTGTAGTGATTTTAATGCTCAGATAAGTCTGCCTCAGAGGGGCTCAGTTTATCAGGATTGAAGGACAGTGAACTAGGGAGCACTGCTTTCCGATGCACAGACAACATTGAGAGGGTCCAGAGGAGAGTCACCTGCATGATTTGGGGACAACAGGGCAGACCCTACAATGAGAGTCTGCGGGATTTGAACCTGTTCAGCCTTCACAAGCGAAGGCTGAGGAGGGACCTGGTGACTGTCTATGAACTCACTAGGGGGGACCAGAGGGGTTTGGGAGAGACCTTGTTTCCCTGAGCGCCCCCTGGCATAACAAGAAATAATGGCCACAAGTTGTTGGCGAGGAGGTTTAGATTAGACATCCGCAAGAACTACTTCACCGTCAAGGCAGCTAGGATCTGGAACCAACTTCCAAGGGAAGTGGTGCTGGCTCCTACCCTGGGGGTCTTTAAGAAGAGGCTTGATGCCTACCTAGCTGGGATCATTTGAGCCCATTTTTTTCTCCTGCCCAGGCAGGGGGTCGGACTTGAAGATCTACAAGGTCCCTTCCGACCCTAGTTCTATGATTCTGTGATATGTTTTCGGAATTTTTGAGACCTCCAAGAGGGGCGCAAAATACAACTATTCTAAACAGGCCATACTTCCCTTAAGGACTTCTAATACTCTTGTATTGGCCTAATGGCTAATATAATTCACTGGTTTTTTGAACATGTACAGTTAGGCTTCCTGTATTGTTTCCTGTCATTAAACTCTGGTATTCAATTGTGGAATTATAGCAACTTCACATTAAAATGAACTGGAAATTCTTTGCTTTCTGATGCAGAAAGTTGACGGGGGATACTCTCAGATTTTTTTTCCCAAAATGCTGTTGAAGTATTCAATCTAGGTAGCAATACAGAGGCTGAGATCTGTTCATTTTATGAATCAAGTTGGGAGTGCAGTAATAGTGCTTGGTCTACAGAAGTATGCCTAGAGTATGCAGTCTCATCCAAGTTATTTATCTGTCAGATGCCGGCTTTGGTACTACCAGCGGAGGAGCATTTGGAGCATCAGCCTTTGGGTCAAACAATAATACAGGAGGCCTCTTTGGGAACACGCAGACCAAACCAGGTATGGCTATTATAGTTATTGTGCACTTACATTCTTGGTAGTTAGAATACATCATTCTAACAAAAATAACTGTGTTGGTCTTAATCCTGTTGCATATTTCTTGCTTCAGGAGGATTGTTTGGTTCGACAACATTTAATCAACCAGCCACCTCCTCCACAAGCACTGGCTTTGGGTTTGGGACCTCAACAGGAACTTCAAACAGCTTATTTGGGACAACCAGCACTGGTGGAGGTCTCTTTTCATCCCAGAATAATGCCTTTGCACAGAATAAACCAGCTGGGTTTGGAAGTAAGTAGAAACTACAGTGCTTCTTACAGTCCTGGTTACCTGCATTCCTGCCGGGAGCTGGATGAAACTGTTTGGGCTTCTCAATCTGTTATGTTCTGCTGTTGTGCTCATGGCACAGGCGTTCTCTACCAGTGCAGGTACCATTTGAGGTTGATATTGGGTTGCTGCATTGGTGCAGTAATTTAGAGCAACAGTCTTAAGACACTGGTGTCTCTATTTTAAAGAACCTTTTGGAACTGTCTTGAAAGATTAGAAACTTTGAAGATGTGAAGAACTTCCTAAACAGCTGATGGTCATTAAAGGCATAAAATGACATTTCTACTAGACCAGATTAAACCTGAAGCCCATATTATAACACTGAGGAATACTGCTGTACTGTAGATTAGGTTGTGACAAGTGCTTGATTGTGTTTGTATTCAGTTTACCACAGTAAGAAATATTTGCAGCATTATGAAAACTATATATACTAGCAATTTCTGTGTTCATAAATCTTTTTAAACTATTGCTAATTGATCATTCAGTGAGCATTCTGCTTCACAGTGTTTTCTGGCCCTAAAAGTTTAACCTAAGGCTAGACCTAAGTTGAACAAGTAACACAAGACCAGTTAGGAGAGAGTGTAATGAAAATAAATTTAGACTAGGTGTTTGCCTTTCTTCACTTTATTAACCCTGATTCATTGTTTTACCTAATTCATGAAACCCATTCAGACTTGGCTCTTGGAAAGTAAAACTGTCTGTTTTAGATGTGTAGGCAGCTCCTGCAGCGAGGGAAAGGACTCGGAGAATTGAAATTTAAATGCTTGTTATAGATGTGTAATTTCCTTTTTCCTACCATGTAGTGAGAACAAAGTAACTGTGTGTTATTAAACTTCACTTTTTGAATGATGAATTTCCTGAATTTCAACTTGGTGTTCTTTCGTTCTCTTAGACTTTGGGACAAGTACCAGCAGTGGAGGTCTCTTTGGAACCACTAACACTACCTCCAATCCTTTTGGGAGTACATCTGGCTCTCTTTTTGGCCCAACTAGCTTTACCGCTGCTCCAACTGGCACAACTATTAAATTTAATGTAAGTTTTGTTTTCTTTTTACCTGAGAGAATTCTTTTTGCTGTTCTTGACATCAAATACCAGCTTGGTTAGGCTGCTTAAGTAAAATAACAGGTTTATATGCTGTTGTGGAATGTACTGCATTGGTTTAATCATGCACTCTTAACAAGAACTGTTGAAGTTGAAGCACATTGTGCAGTTAATTGTCCAGAAACAAATTGGTATGGGGAAAGTCTTGAATTTTATACAAAGTACAGGTGAAATTTATCCTGGATAAGTCAAAAGTTTAGGGCCACAGCAGTATTTGAATTCATGGTAGGAGGATCTGTTGCTAGCCTTTAGATGAAATGGAATTTTCAGAGGGCTGACAAGTGTTACAAAGTTCTACTATAATTCTTTTTATATAAATGAGACTAAATTATTACCGATTTAACTGCGGGGACAAGAGGTGTATTGAAATAACCTATGAAGTGAACACAGTCCGCTTGCACGTCAGTATGGCTGTAGAAGGATTTATTGAAATACTAGGAGGAATATTTCTGGATGAGTCCCCTTTAAGAAATGGATGGAATCGCTAATGCTAAAGATTCTGTGGCAGTTGAAATGGAAAAATGATCCGAAAGGGGAGAGGCCACAAATATTGGGTAATGAAAAGTTTCACTTGCAGTGCCTACTGCAGAGGGCAGCTGAGGACGGGAGCTCTGAGTTAGGGCTCTGTGCACTGTCTTAATGACTGGAGGCCTGTCGCTGAAGTGGATTGAGCTTCACAGGATTGTGCTGAATGGTGAAGACTAATGTTGCTGCAAGCAATGGGGTAGCATTCATCACTCAAAGGGAAGAGGTAGTGGGGATAACTAAACCCTTTGAGACCTAATGTTAGAATTTATTTGAAAGAAAATGTCCCCTTAGTACATTGAGAAGATGGCGTATTGCACTTCTCTGAGCATTGTAGTAAGGTACTCACTGCACTGCATGCTATTGTACATGTTCTGTCACTGAGTAAGACCTTGGCTTTGCATTAGCCAGGCTGCACCACTTTAGTTTGCATATCAAGTTCATGGTTTTGTAGCATATAGCTGAAAAGTAGAAATTCACATAGTTTAAAGAGTATAGGTGGATGCAAACCTCAGCATCTTGAACTTTTTTTTTCTTGCAGCCACCAACTGGCACAGATACTATGGTAAAATCTGGAGTTAGTACTAACATCAGCACCAAGCACCAATGTATTACTGCTATGAAGGAGTATGAAAGCAAATCCTTAGAGGTGGGTCAAATCAGACATTTAAACTTTGTTTTTCGTTTTTGTCTTGCACACTAAATATTTAGTTACTTCTCTTGTGTGCCCTAAGTGAGGTCTGTGCTGTTTGATTTGTGAACACAGTTTTCGATATCTTTATAATTTCAAAGGTAGGGAAACTAACTTTTTAAAGAAAGATGCAGTGACAGGTTGGATCTGCTCGACCAGTGATTCAGTCTTCATTTGTGCATTTGAATGGTGATTGTTTCATTCTCTGCAGATTTGGAATTATAGTACGTCTTGGGATTGGATATGTAGTAAGGAGCAACTCTGCATTCCTGTTGTAATAACAGGATATGTAAGGATCTGAACTTCCAAATTTTAAGCCCATCTCTCCAAGGGTCTAACTTAGAAATTTCTTTGCTTGAAAAGCATCTTGTTCAAGTTGACAACCAAGTCTCTTAGAAAACTTACAAGACTTCTTGAAGTTTTAATGTGAATTATAATGGGTGCACTTTGGGTGTTTATACACGAGCGTGGAGCCTGCTGTGATGTGCTGGAATTTGGGCTGCAATTCGAGACAGATTAATTGAGCCTGCTAGAGCATGGTCATTTACCATACTTTAGCAGCCTCCTACATCTCATGCATCAGCATTCCCATGCTTAAAAATGGTGGTGGGGGCTCTTGAACTAAAGCTTGTTTGACAAGCTTTAGTTCAAGCACCCTGCCACCATCTTAAGCATGGGAATGCTGAAACATGAGACGTGGCAGCGCTTTAATTACAGCAGCTCTTGGAGCTGTTCTAATTAGTGCCTCCCCTCCCACCCCAGAGCATGTGTGAAAGTGCCCTTAGATTTCAGCACTAGAAAGTCAAGATCAAAGTTGAAGGTATTTCTGCATCCAAACCCCTTCTGGACTAGTAGAGTTAACATCCCCGGTTCCATATCCAAAGGCACCCAACAGCGTTGTTGCTAGCACCGTGCTGGGGGCCAGATCAGGTACCTGTTTACAGCTAGGCCAGGTGGGGGGAGTGGTAGTCTGTAGCTCTTAAAGCTGCAGTAAACTTCAAATGTGCCTTCTGTAAATGTTTCTGATCCTGCTTTTCAGCAGTTTACTTATAGCAGTTATTCAAACTGGATTAATTGTCCCCCATGGAATGACTGGGTAAAGAGACAAATTTTTTTTCTTAACTAGGAACTCCGTTTGGAAGATTACCAAGCAAACAGGAAAGGGCCATCAAACCCAGTGGGAGCAGGAGCAACTGCAAGTTTATTTGGATCCTCTGCAGCCACATCAAGTGCTGCTACTGGACTGTTCGGCTCTACCACCACTAACACAGGCTTTTCCTACGGACAGAATAAAACTGGCTTTGGAACCAGTAAGTGCAGTTATTGCTCATATTACTGTTGCTGAACTTTTGTTTATTCTTACAAGACGTTCTGTTGGCTCTAACTTCTCTTCCCACCTTATTAATCAAATAATGTGAATTTACAACTCGATGACATTAGCTGTGGGTTATCAGACTTCAGCTGTTTGATAACTACACTGCAAAAGTCTGTTGACTGTCTTCTCTTGCGCTAATGTAACTTGTTTCAACCAACCTGTGTGGGGACGATCTGCCTTGTAAAAGGAAGCCTAATAGTCCTTGCATTTCAGTAGAGTTTTGACTGTGCACAACCTTCTTGTGATGCTTGTAAAGTAATTTTAGCTCATTCGGTTAAATGGGAACACCCGTTTGCACTTGCATGCATGTGTCTGCTCAGCAGTGGAAAACAAATGAGTCCCTTAGAAGAGTAGGTCAAGGGTAGATCACCTTCTTGCATAGCACTTCCTATATTAGAGTGCACAAACCTAGGGCAGGTGTGTATACAACCTCTACAGCGTTGGTGACCATGAGTTAGTGGAGGAAGCTACAGCACAAGGCTCTGTAGGAGCATCCAGGAATGACTGTAACCTCACGGGTACATCTTCTTTAGGCAAGCTGGTAGTTTCCTTTCTCTGCGAACATCAACTCCCATGGGAGTTTGTTCCAGAGTAATGGAATGGTCAGCAGGAGACTGTCATGAGTACAAGACACTTTCATTGGTTCTAGAGAATGGCAATTTATCCTTTTATTAAGTGATTGTGAACTTTACTGATTTCTGAACTAAGTACAACACTTTTGGCCTGATTTAAATTCTATTTTGTGCCTACCGTAACTCCCCCTTCAGCTACCTGTTCATGCCCAAGTGATGCACCACAGGCTGAGACTATAAAAAATAGATGGAAGAGGTTCAATACTACTTCAGTATTGACTAAGCTGCTGTGGATAACTACAAGAATTTTCCTGATTATGCAGCTATACATGTCTTTATGTCACTTTTCATTGCAGGCATCTCTTTTTAAGATTAGTTTGTCTGTGTATTCCTGGGGATCTTTTCAGTGCCTGCATGAATACTCTAATTTTGACCTCTCATTTCTTTGCTCATCAGGTACAACGGGCTTTGGCACAGGAACAACTGGGGGTCTCTTTGGTCAGCAGCCTCAGACAACTAGTCTGTTCAATAAACCGTTTGGCCAGGCCACAACAACACAGAACACCGGTTTCTCTTTCGGGAACACCAGCACTCTTGGGCAACCAAACACAAATACAATGGTAAGACAGTGGTAACTTGTCCTAACACTTGGAGGGGTAGATTTATTTTGTAATGTTAAGTGTTGACTTCTGGTTTCTTAAAGAACATCAGGTTTACTAGTTCAGGGATTCTTCAACTAGTTTGGTAGAAAAACTATACTGTAGGGTGTTGTAGAACTAGGATGTTCAGCTTTGAATGCTGGTGCCTCCCCACACGTTTTGAATTTACAATTATTTTTCCTGTTTAAAGGCATCACTATTCTGTCCATTATAAAATGTTTTCTCCCACTTCCTCTTTGGGAGAAGTCAGCCTCTTTCTGAAGATGTTCAGGAATATTGTTGTTGCTTTTCTTTTATGTGGCAGCACATTAACAAATGAAGTCTGAATTCTTGGAAAGGGTGCCATGCTTTCTGGTGGTACCATGTAATTCCTTTGGAGGTACAAATAGTGTACTTGTCTGTTGGATTTGTCTGTTCAAGCTACACAACTGCAACCGATAATGTGGTTTCTGGCTTCTGAGTCAGTACACTATACAGTCCTTATTTTCATTATGCAAATCCTGGTGTCTGTACACTTCGAGAATGAAGGAAAATGTTCCGTTTTCCCCTAAAACCTTCTTGAGGAAGAATTTAAGTCTTGCATAAGAATTCTTGTCCCAAGCTTTACCTTTATTTATTTTTTCAGTTTAAGGAATTAAGTTTCTTCTGTCATGACCTAGTGTAGTATTGATCCTCGAGAATGAGCTGTGTGCCTTGCTTGTGTTTTCTGCTTGCCAGAACTGGACTCTGTTTTCCACATTGATACTAACGGGTTTGCTTTGATATCTCATTACTAACTTGGACTTTCAGTGGTGTGTCCTCTTGTAGCGGTCTGACAAAACGCTAGAATTGTTCTTCAGCAGAGTAGCTGTTGCAGTGTTCTTCAGACAAGGGTTTATATTGCAGGGTTTATTCGGGGCAACCCAACCCACACCATCAGGAGGCCTTTTTGGAACAACTGCCAACACAAATGCTGGTACTGGATTTGGAACTGGAACTGGTCTCTTTGGACAAGCCAACACAGGATTCGGTGTTGGGGGTTCGGTATGTCTGTGCCTTAGAAAGCTTCTGATGTTAGTCAGATTTTTATTGTCATTTCTTTGAAACCTGTAGCTGTTATGAACTGTGCTCTGTTAAAACAATGTTGCAATTTGAATCTTTAGGGCAATTGTCATGTATTGGAGCTAGTGTGTGGAGATTTAAGAACTAAAATCCAGTTAGATGGAAATGCTCATTTGTCTGTTTTTTGACTGTTCTGGAGAGGCTTAATTATAGTGTAAAGCACTGATGTGCCTAGGTAACTATTTCAGTTCTGTCAGGCCCTAGAGTTTGGCTCTGCTAAGATCAAATCTTAATATGTCCTTTTGCATCACATGCCTACTTCTGTGACACAGATGTGTAATGTTTCCTAAACAATTTGCTCACATAATATGTGAAGACTTTCAGCCTTTTTTTTGGTTTTTAAATGATCCAGAGTGCAGCAGGAGTGATACAAAACATTGGGTTACTGAATGCCAAGTGTTTCTTAAGTGGTTTAAAAAAAAGTAGGCTGTCAGTTCAGGGAGGAATACTCAAAATGGACAAAGCCTGGGTACTCCTAGTGTGTGGAGTCTCATACCTTGCTGACTCGGTGATAGATTTAACTTGATTCAGCAGCACAACTGTTTTGTTCCTGGGGTGCTGATAGCCTTGCAAACCGGCCCCCCCTCTCCAATCTCATACTTAATTTACAGCTGCTAATTAAAGTGACTGATTTTTAACATTCCCTTAGCCTTAGCTCTGGCCTCTTGTGCATGTAGGCGTTGTCCTGGTATTTCGTTGCAACTCTAACGTATTTGGAGGCTTTAAAAGTATCTTTCTCTTCTTTCAGACCCTGTTTGGTAACAAGCCTGCCACGTTTGGAACCACCACGACCAGTGCTCCTTCGTTTGGTACAACCACTGGCGGCGGGCTCTTTGGTAACAAACCAACCCTGACTTTAGGAACCAATACAAACACTTCCAATTTTGGTACATATAAAATGGGATTCAATCTCCTTAAAGTTACACTGCGTATACCACACACCAGGCTGCTGAAACTCTTGTATTTAATGATTGTGAATTATAAAATTGTCAGGTAAGCCATGCTTGATGCATGTTGCTGAAGGGGAAGGCTTCAAGTCTTGGATGCTGCTTTTTTTTTTTTTTTTTTTTTTTTTACCTCTGTTGCTAGTAGTACTCTGAATCTATTGAGTACTAGTGTTTACTACCAAAGCGAATACAAGGTTGAACACGTTTATTTAAACAATATAAAGCTTACAGAAAGAAAAGACAAGTTATAATTTACTATGAAGTTGTAAGTGTGTAGCAACTGAAAAGGGGTACTAGTGACAAAATGGTACTGGTGTCAGTACAAGTGGTTGGGAAAGGACATGGTATTCTGAGATTTAGAGTAATGGTAGAATTTAACTACTGTGACAAACTGAGGACTCTTCCCTGAACTAGTATCTTGCTCTGGATTAGCAGGTTACAGCTGCCAGACTTCTAAAGAATTGAGCACTTGACTAATGCTGGCCTCAGCAGCAGTCAGTAAGTGAATAAGTGATCAGATTGGGACATTGTGTGCACATGCGTCTAATCACTGATGTCACTTTTTACAAATTCAAAGAGAACTGCTATTTGAGGGATTTTAGCAGAGTTGAGACCAAAGAGGTTGCATACCAAAATAGAGCAAAAGACTGTTTTTAGAATTGTCGGTGCTGAGTTTTTTTTTCTTCTTGGCCTGAAAATATAATCCCTCTCCGACTCACACTATCAAAGCGCTGTCAGATGAGTAGTCTAGGGAGCACAAAAGAGGTTTATGGTGGTCAGTTGCAAATGAGGGCTCTCTGGCCGAGCTTCCTTTGATAAAGTCAGTCTATGTACTGTGTTCTGGCTTTTGCAGAAAAGTAACCAGCTCTCTGTTTCTGGGCTGTTACAGTTTTTGTTTAAGAAGCACTTTCATGCTCTACTACTGAAAGGATGCTCTTTAGTGTTGGCTGTAGCCTGTTTTGTTACCTTGTTTGTGACACTTGCATTGGTGTAACTTGTAGGAAAATTATACTTTGGTATGGTGATACTCCTAGTGTTGGACCCTAACTGTAGTTTTCTAGTGTTATTCTGTACTTGTGTGTACTAACCACCCCCTTTTAATTGGATGATTTCACAATCTTCAATTTAACCACTAATTTGTGTAATATTAGACTTGATTGTATTTGACTTCAATTAGAGTTGGCATTTGAACTGTGCATACCTATGAAACCGAGTTGTGAACTGCTTTGCCAGTAAGTATCAGAGGAGTGTGTGTGGTATAAACAGTGTAAAATGGACTTATTCCTTCCAGTGGGGTTTAAGAAGCTTTCATGCATCTTATTCTGCTGCCAGGTTGAGGGCTATGAAGTCCCTTATTGTATTTAGTAAAATCTTAAATCCTTGTATTTTCAACACATTTTAACTTGGAGGAACAGTATTTTCTACACTGATGCTTTCACTTGAGTTTACAAACATGTATATCGTTGAAATTGCTTGTAGCTCTTAGATTCCAGTTTAATTACTGAAAACAACATGTGAAATTTTAATTTTACCACCATTAGCAAATTTGTCCTTAACCAGACAGACATCACCTGGTCAGAATCCTCTGTAGAAGTTTAATGTTACTTTGAAATAGTGTACTAATTCTTCTGTATTCCTAGGTTTTGGTGCAAACACTGCCGGCACTAGTCTGTTTGGGAATAAGCCTACAACTGGGTCTCTGGGAACTGGACTTGGAACTGGATTTGGGACAGGTAACAATGCTACCTGGGTGGTGTGGACTTGAGCGTTTGCAAAAAAAAAAAAAAAGACAGGCCTCTGTACAGGGATTGCTTGCCAATTCTAATACCTCACAATCTGAAGGGACAGATATTTGGAAATCTTGGCTCAGAACCGAAAGAAACTTGAGTTGTACATAACTTCTCTCTAGTTGGAATACCATAAACTATTTAGTTAGCTACAAGTTTTGTTAGGGAAATGACCAGACAAATGCTGTGCTAAACGTGGTCCTTCAACACTCCTCTGGTTTATAAAGTTTTTTATTTATTATTATTATTATTATTATTATTTTTTTTTTTAAACCATGCCTAGTGGAGTTAGGCCTCCCTAATGTAAAGAGTGTTGAGTCACAAGCTCTGAATAGTTGTACCAAGAGTTTAGAACAAGCTTTGGTTCATAAAATGCAAAAGATTAGATTTTTATAATGTGTTTCATGTGCAGTTTTTAAAGGCTTTCTGCAATAACGTAATCAAAACAGGCCGTTATTTTCTTGACTCGTAAGAATCTCTAGCACACATGGGTACTCTATCTTGCTGTCTAAAACAGTTCTGATAACTTACGGGATGACCTGGTTTGCAGAGTCCTGAAGGAGCATCTTGTTGTAAGCTGCTTCTCTTCTCTCTAGCTCTTGGTGCAGGCCAGACTTCATTATTTGGGAACACCCAGCCTAAACTAGGTGGAACCCTGGGAACTGGAGCATTTGGAGCACCGGGATTCAACACGTCAACGGCTACTCTGGGCTTTGGAGCTCCTCAGCCTGCTGTGGGTAGGTCCATGCAGCTCACCATGTTTACTTGAATCTAAGGGAAGGAGGGATTAGCATCTAACCTGCTTGAACAAACTTCAAGGGAGGCCACTCATCCAGTGATGGGAAGAACAAAGTGCTTGAAGAGCTATTTGCAGCATGGTGGTTGCAAAAGATCAGTGTACATCCAATTAATGATGTTAACAGTAGTGTTTGTATGTTGAGTACACTGAATATTGTCTTGCAGTAGATTGCATCTTAGAGGTCACAAGTCACTTCTCCCATATGTTGCTATAATTATAAGCCAAGGCCAATGGGAGTTGTTTACCTAAAAAAGTTAATTGGAAAGGCATATGTCATCATGTCCCTTCCCCCTGTTGTAACTCAGTATTTCAGAACAAGGGAAACTAGCAGCATCTGAGTAGCCTGTAGTCTGTATCGTGGGTCAACAAATGGACTGCAGCTTGGACACCCACTAGGAATTATGAGTTGGGATACACTTTTTCTGTTGTGTCTTGTACCTGTCTTTATTCTGCTTTCCAGAATTGGACATTTCAAGGCAGATGAACTAGATCTAATAAGCCATATCACTAGATTTTAGAGGCTGAGTTTCAGGAAGATTCTTTTAAGATTTAAGAACTGGAGTGCTTGTTAAGGAGTTTGATATATTCAAAAGTTTGTCGGTAATACTAGTGACAAAATAAAGCTTTAGGATTAGGAAAGTGTTCCCATAGCCAAGATTAAGGCAGATCAAATTCTAGACTGCATGAGTAGAGTTTCATTTGACTGTTGTACCTTGTTTGTTGCACTCTGTTTTTAAAAAAAAAAAAAGTTTGACTCCTTTAACCCAGTGCAATTTGTAGTAAGTTGGGCCTCATATGAATTTAGGAAGAGTACAAAAGACTTCACAGGTTCAAGCACCTGTTCAGCTGAACAGGTGTTTAATCTAGCATGCATCATTTGATTTAGATGCTGGTTCATAAGAACTCCTGTTTAAGTTTCTTCTGACAAATGTAGTATTGCTTTTGGTAGATCTTTAGCTTATTCTGCAGAAGTATATGGTTTTAAAAAAATGTTGCTGTTAGAGAAACAGGTTAGCTTTATGTAAGGTTCTTTATATTTCAGAAAACTAATTAAGTTACAGTACTAACATTTAAATGCTAGCTGAGGTGAGACGCTAAATGTATATGCAAAGGGAAGGACTTCCTAGTCAGAGGTAGACGTGGCCTGGAGAAGCAAGATGTAAAATTCAAGACTACAAGCTTGAAGACTTGCCCACAGTATTCTTTACATGGATAGGGAACTGAGTCTCAAGTAAGTGCAAGTTATGAATAGATTGGTTGGCAGGCCAAAGTAGAGCCTCAGTCTGTATGTAATCTTACATTTCCTTTAGCTTGGCACAGATTGATTAGAACTGGGTAACTCATTCTAGACTGACTAGTGTCTGTCTTGCTTTCCATTTAAGTATTGGTTGTATAGCGCTGGCAGTACCCAGGTTGAAAAAAGCTTGTAATTGAAGTCTGCAGCTAGTTCTCAAAATGGCCCTGAAAAGGCTGGAGTATGGAGGTGTTGCTTCTGAAAATAGAATTGCCCCAAGAATTGTTTGCGCGCACACAATGTGTATGGGATAGAATTTAACATTTCTTACTTTATGTAGCACTGACTGACCCCAATGCTTCAGCGGCCCAGCAAGCAGTCCTTCAGCAGCATCTTAACAGCTTGACCTATTCACCTTTTGGAGATTCTCCTCTCTTCAGAAACCCCATGTCAGATCCAAAAAAGAAAGAAGAGGTGAGGTTTTGAATGCTTACTGTTATGTTTAGGATGTGCGTGTTTAATGTAATGAATTATACGATAGTCCATATTATAATCCAGGCTTTGCTGTGATGCCTCAGTTGTAGAGTGAAAAACTAAATGGGCGACACACACACGGAAAATAAAGATGGAATAAATTATTGTGTGCTATGCTCAGATTGCTATTAGGATTATTTCTGACTTCTGGAGCCTGGCCTTTGGAGGTGCCAATAACCTGGGTGCTCAGAATCTTTAAGGATTGGGCCCTTACAGTGGTTTATAGTTAGCCTATACTTATAAACAATTTGTTTATCATCTTATTGCAGCCTTGTTTTGTGGGGTGGGGTGAATGATTCTGACACCTGTTAGCGTGGGAGAAATAGTTCATTTGACTTGAAAATGCCATTGAAGCTGCACTGTTAATTTTGTTCAATAGTTGAAAATCAGAAACAAAAATGAAATTTTGTAAGACACCCGTGGAAAGCAGTAACGGGCTAAAAGAGCTATGTTTTGCTGATAAATTGAGAATAAAATTGGGGAGCTGTCTGTGTTGTCTTAACATCCAGTTCTGAAATTTGTCCTAACTGTGTTGATTCGGTTTATGTGAAAATGTAGAAAACTTAATTCTATGTAAATAGTTGGCTTTGGAATCTATTCCTTGGGCTGTTTTGAGTGTTATGCTTCTTTTTCTCAGAGATTGAAACCAACCAACCCAGCTGCACAGAAGGCTTTGACTACACCCACTCACTACAAATTGACCCCTCGTCCTGCAACTCGAGTGAGACCCAAAGCTCTGCAGACTTCGGGCTCAGCCAAATCTCACCTCTTCGATGGTCTGGATGATGATGAGCCCTCCCTGTCCAATGGTGCTTTCATGCCCAAGTGAGTTTTCTGATGTTCCTTCAGAGTGTTTTTTTTTTTTATGTCATCTCTTCCGTTACGCTCAAGTGGTCAACCCAACTGCTTTCACTCTTCTGTTTTAATCTAGTGCAGTTACTGTGTTGGTAAAGGTTGTGTTTTCCATTTCACATGAAGCTGCTTGTCAAAACTAAGAATATTTTCCTTGGCACCCAAGCTCTCATTATTACATGAATATATTGTCTCAAATAGTATGAAATTAGAAGTTATAATCCCTATTCCATGATGATATCTTTGAATTTTAAAATATCTTAAAGCTATCTTTATATAGGTTTATTTTTAAAGCATCTTAACAAAAAAAAAAATACAATTAAATTTAAAAAAAATCTGATTTTTAAAGAACGTCCGGTTAAATTAAAAAAAAAAAATTGTTGATTTATCCACCCTGTAATTTATGCAGTGCAGCACTTCGTCAGCAGTGAAAAGAGCCAATCTCCCTTGGCTTGTACTAGCACATCTAATATGTTTTTTACTGAATGTCATTACTTGTGTCTTGACTTCTTTAAGTCAAGAAAGCTTGCTTAATAATTTTTTTCCAACTATTTAAGTTGGTCTAATAAAAGGTATCAGATTCACGCAAAGAACTTTGTCTGCCTCTTGACTTCTTTAATGCATCTAAAAAAATAATACAGAGCCATTCACAAATTACCTAAAACTGTGGTGGTAGAAATTTACAGCCTCTTCTGTCTTCCATTCATGTAAGCCTCTCCAGGATACTAGTAACTTACTAGTCAGCTTGAATATATGAAAATGCATATAGTATAAAAGCTTTGGACTGAGGCTTTTTGAAATGTTTGTGCTTAAACTTTCAATGATGAAGCATTAGAAATTAAGTTTCCTTTTGGTGTGAAGATTATCTTGTATATATGTCCTGAAAATGCTCTCTTCTGCAATGGTGTGTTGGTTTGTTCATTCGGAAAGAAAATTCTACCAAAAGGACTTAAGGAGCAGAATAAGACATACACTTCAACCCCCTTGTTGTGTGTTGGCACAGATGTACATTTTTTAAAGTGCCTTAAAAATGGAAGCTTTATGATCATTTGTACAAGTTTTGTCCTGTGCTGTATAGATGGAAATCAAAACCAGTGTTCAATATTAGGCCACGGCTGTAATTTTTAGATATAGCAAACTACTTACATTATCCAAGTGGAAAAATAGCTTAGGTGTTCTCTAGTTCTTTGACCTACATGATGAGAATGTAGGGCAGATCACTGAATTGCTGCTTTTACTGTTTTTTAGGAAGAGCATCAAGAAGCTGGTTTTGAAAAACCTCAGCAGCAGCAACCTGTTTTCTCCTGTCAGTCGCGAAGCTGAAGACCTGGCCTCTCCATCAGAGTATCCAGAGAACGGAGAGCGGTATGTTCATTCATAAAGGAGCTGAATGTGCCTCTGGGAAGCACAAATTTAGTTAGGTTCAGATTTACTGTATTTGCCTGACTTGAAGACTACCCTGAACTTTTTACATGACTTTCCAGTAACTAGATGCTATACATGGAAAATTTTATCTAATTACTGGAGAGTCATCTTAAATTTATCCCCCTCATTGCCTTGCTTTCTTCCCCCCCCACCCCGCTGCATCAGGAAAGACAGAGGCAGGGGTCTTAACTTTGCCCCTTGCCCCCCATTGCCTCTGGCCCATGCTGCTGAGGCACCATTGCTGCTACCAGCCTGGGCTGGGGCTGGGGCTGGGGCTGGAACAGGCACCTGCTCTTTGCCTCAGGCTGGAGTGGGGATGGAGCCTGCAGTGCTGGAGCAAGGGTGGTGGGGGTGGTGTCAGGCAGCAGCTGCAGCTCTGGTCCCAGTCCCATGTTGGGATGGAGCTGCAGCAGTTGCCTGCCCCACTGTCACCTCGTTGCAAGACAAGGGGCTTCCCCCTCCATGTTAAATTTGCGGTGGGGGAGGGAGGGGCCTTGTCTTCAGAAATGAGTAAATATGGTAATGTACTGTCCACAGACTCCCCAAGATCTAAATCTTTTAAATTCATAAACGTGTTACTTAGAAATAAGTTCAGATGTCTGTGTGTTCCACTAAGTCTTCAGTGGTTTAGGACTTGTGCAGGGGTTATTTTGATATTTTGACAGTGCCAGGTGGTTCTAAGTATCAAAATTATATAGTCTGATAACTGAAGTTTTTTTTGCCAAAAGAGCAGTTTCAGGCAGCTGAAGTTTCTTAGCTCTTATTTTTTTCAAAATGCTGGAACATCTTTCCTGTTTTCTTACATACGAATAATAGTGCTGAGACTGCTGCTGCTTTAAAATGGGTTTCTATGTGTGGTTTTATTTCAGCTACTAAAACTCCAAACCAGAAGTAGGCAACGTTTTTGGTCAGTGACAAAAACACCTGCAACCTCCACTTGCAAGGTGGTGGTGTGCTAGGGGCAGATGCCATGGGAGCTGCAAGGGGTCTGATCTTTGTTGTGAGAGCGTAGACCTGGCCTCGTACCCACTGTCCTCCCCTAGGCACGCGTGCCAAGCAAAATGCCTTTGTATGCCACACTGACACTGATGCCAAGGGTTGCCTATTCCTACTCTAAACTGTATAAACAGGCTTGTGTTAGTTGTTTAGAGGCTGAAGTCCTTTAACAATAGTACAGTCTGTGTTGCAAGCTTTCTCACCAGTGATTCTATTAGAGTTGTGCAGAACACTGTTATTCTGAGATTACAAGTTGCCTTTGAAGTTGGGCAAGTTTCTTTAAATCTGACCACTGATCCAAGGGAAAAAAAAATCCTCAAAACAACTAATAAAACCTCCAACTTCAGCGTAGATCAGTTTGAGCTAGAATTTTCTTGTTTAAGTTTTTTGTGTTATCTTGAACTTCTTCAAAGCCTAATCTCTTTGAACCAGAAAAATTGGGGGGAAAAAATGGGTGTCAAACAAAGTACTTACGTACTTTTTCCAACCTTTTTAAAATGAAAAGCGATCAAAACTTACCTCTTCCTGCAAATAACTATATGCTGGTGAATTGGCATTTTCAGGCTGCAAGGGTTTTTTTTATCAAAGGGGAAAAAATATTCCTGACCAGCTTTAGTCTTAAGCCTAACCTAAACTCTTCACTCTAAGAAGAATTAAGTGGCTTCACTCACTGAATCTTGACAACCTAAGCTGAGGCTACTAATTGTGGATTAAGCATCCCACACTGTTCCCAAATTTAGTTCGATTTTTTGTGGGCTGTGAGACCTGATCTGCTATGATTTTTTTGTTGCTGTTTTCGGAAGCAGGTGTTAAGTATATTTTGGGCGCTGGTGCGTACAGTTGTATGCCTGCATCTTTGTGATGGAAATTTATGTGCTGTTATGGGAAGAGAAGCTTGTGTTATGACACGGAGATGCAGGATATTTGACGGTGAGTGATGTTAGACTTTTCGTCTTCTAGGTTCAACTTTCTGTCCCGCTCTATTGATGAGAACCACAGACAGGATGGTGAGCCAGAGGAAGACGACGATCATCACGAAGTGACTAGGTTTTACACAAACCCCATTGCCAAACCCATCCCACAGACCCCAGAGAATGCTGTGCACAAACACCAGAACAGTGTCGATGACACCATTGTGGCTCTGAATATGCGGGTTGCCTTGCGAAATGGTCTGGAAGGCAGCAGTGAAGATGCCTCATATCATGAAGAGTCTTTGCAGGATGACCGTGAAGATGAGACTGAGAATGTGCATCATCTGCACCCAGCAGGTCAGATTAGCACTGCTCTGTGGGGTAGCTCCAACTCTTCTGGTCTTGATTTTTTTTTTTTTTTTTCCCCCGGAACTCCTTCTGCTCCTGATCCTCTTGTTTTGGGCTTATTTCAGATTGCCCCAGAGCTCTGAATGGTCTGTTTTCCTTCCACCAAATGGCACTATTCAGAACCCAAACTTCTGACTTTTCACCTAAAATGTGTTCTAGTTTTAAGATGCTTGCTCCAGGGGAAACTTGATGCTCACTACCAAGAACTCTGGATCTTTGTAGGAACTAAGCATGGCAATATTTGATTTACTTTATTTCCTTGTCTGCTTTCTCTGAACTGATTCTGAGCTTCTACTCAGGGCCTGAAATTGTCTTAACCATCTTGTCACAGAAACACAATTTGAGAATTAAATGCTGAGGTGATGCTTGCCCTCAACCATAATTCTTGTATTTTCTGTTGCAGGAATTGTTCTCACAAAAGTTGGCTACTATACCATCCCATCTATGGAGGAGCTGGCCAAGCTTACCAATGACAGAGGAGAGTGTATCGTGACAGATTTCACCATAGGTCGTAAAGGTGCGTGGAGATGCTGTTTCTAATAACATGGTGTCCCACACCCCTATATACCAGCTTTTATGACGTTTAGTTGTTTAGATTTAAAATTTGGACTTGTTATTTATGCACATGAGTGCAGTTTGGAGACACAGCAGTCATTTGTGCTGTTCCCAACTCAAACGTAGTACTGTTTAAGAACCAAATTTGAAAGTAATTCAGCTTTTTTTGTCCAAGCTCGAATGCTTTTCTTTACTAGTTTACCTTTTGCATTCCCAACTAGATTTGTGAAAACTTAATAGTAAAATGTTACTGAAACCAGACTTCCCCCCACTTTACAACCGGTCCCTTTCAAAATGTTAGGAAACTATTTGAAGCTTGGATGCAACTGTATAAGAAGCATGAGAATCCAAGCTGTACTGTTGTGAAACACTTATAGCTGAATGTAAATCTGCATTGGGAATGTAACTGCCTGAGATTTATTTTGCTGTTGTAATTGCACCTAAAATATTGCATGGCATTCTAATTCAGGGAGGGGAGAAACTAATACTTTCAGCCCTTAATAATCCCAGCGATGACTACTTGGAAAGTGAGACAGACCTAAACAGTCCAGAAAAATACATAGAAGCCCCAATTTATTTAAGAGGAGCATTCATCACGCTGTGAGGGGGTTTTTTTGGTTTTTTTCACACTGTTCCCTTCAGGCAAAACAAGGTAAACAAGGTAATCCTCCTAGCAAGCAGTTGAGCTGTGGAGTGTAGAACAATAAATTTTAATAACTTGAGTAAACAGTGGACATTTACTTTGGAAACTTTCCCACTGTGCTTCTATCTATCTATCTATATATATTTTTTTTAATGACACCTTTGGAAAGTACAGGTTGGGTTTATATTATTACTGGGTCTGCTTTTCAGGTTATGGATCAATTTACTTTGAAGGAGAAGTGAACCTAACTAATTTAAATCTGGATGAGATTGTGCATATCCGTAGGAAAGAAGTTATTGTCTACCCTGATGATGAAAGGAAACCACCTGTTGGTGAAGATTTAAATAGGTAATGTTAAACTTTACATGTGTGAAAGTGGGTCAGGGCTAGCAGATGGCTTTTTGTATACCTGTTTACAAAACTTACCTTCTTTTCTGCTGTTCCACCAAACAGTCCATGTATCTTTCAGTATGCCTTCAGTTTTTTACTTTTGCTTGACTATTTGGCACTTGCAGAATTTAGTAACTAAAACTTAGTACATGATTTTCTTTAGTGTTTAATCATATTCTAATAGTTCTTAACTTTATCTATGGCTTTTTTCGAAGTCTGGTGGTCTCATGCCTTTCTCTGACTACATGATTTTTAACAGGCGAGCAGAGGTTACGTTAGATGGAGTTTGGCCAACAGATAAGACATCTCGTTGCTTGATAAAGAGCCCTGAACGGCTAACCGATATGAATTATGAAGGCAGACTGGAGGCCGTATCTCGGAAACAGGGAGCTCAGTTCAAGGAGTACCGTCCAGAGACTGGTTCTTGGGTGTTTAAGGTAATGCTTACTTTTATACCTGATGGTTCATAAGCATCTGGATGCAACTGAAATTAGAATCCCTTAATAAACCAGTGATTTATGCCAGAATCATAGCACTGTTTCTTCCCTTTGGAGTAACTGGTGGCACTTAGGAATTGTAGCACTACATTAATTGACAACAAAGATCATAATAGAGTACAGACTTTTCAAACCTGGTCAAAAGCATTTATTTGGTCCTTAAAACTTGTGCTTTGGGTTTTTTAATGTGTATGGTTATGCATGTAATCCATACAAGGATTGATCTGAATTTGGCATACGGTAACTTGGGTATGCACTTGTCAATTACTTAGATTTAGAGGATTTGGACTTAGGCTTTTAAATGAACCAGTGGTTGGCATCCAGTTCCCATATCAAGTCAAGGGCAGCTTGTGTCACCAGCTCTCATTCATCCCTTTGAAAATCCTTCCCCTAAATCTGTGGTTGTTAGTAACAGTCTTGCTTTTGATCTTTGTGTAGGTGGCTCATTTCTCTAAATATGGCCTGCAAGATTCTGATGAGGAGGAAGAGGAAGAGCATTCTTCAAAAGCAGACACAAAGAAGTTAAAAACTGCTCCAGTGCCACCCCAGGGGCAGCCAGTGCCCCAGCAGATGGCCCTGAATGGGAAACCAGCACCGCTGTCTCAGGTAGAAAAAGGATAGAAACTTCGTTTTTTGTGAATTTCCACCAAGCCGGAGGTCAGTTGGCTGTCCTTAAGGCAGTGTTGTCACTATAACAAATGGCTTGGAAAAATGCAGAATGTTTCGAACTAAACTTGTATAAATTGGCAGATACAGCTGACTGCCTGATGGTTATATGTTTGGAAGATCTTGATATGCTTTCTCCACTCCCCGCCACCTCGTGTACTTTTATTCCGAAACTTGGGCTTTTGTTGAAAAGGGCTTAAAACCAAAAATTAACTTTCCGTCTAGATCCTGGGCTCATAGGATGTGGTAATCTCTTACCTGTTGAAGAAAAGTCTTCCTTTTTTTGTTTGTTTTTTCTCAAATGTGTGGTATGATGCTGGTCATTTTAGGCTGGTTTAAGCATCTGAAAAACAGCTTGTGCATTATTTTGCCTGTATCTTCAAACCTCGTTCTGTATGTAGACTTGTATACTAATATATTAATGAATTTTTTTGTATTAAAAAGGTGTATGTTTTTCCCCCCCAAATGTTGGGTATAAATGTTCGGGGTGGGGTGGGGTATGAATGTACAAAAAGCTTCAGAATGGAATGCAGGTGTTCATGGATCATCGTATACATCTTGGAGAGAAAATGAAGGTGCAGCTAGTTCCTGACAACAGCCTAAGAAAGCAGTAATAAAATACTGAACTGTCACGCGCAGTTACCTTATTTGAGTAAAAAGAATATTTTGTAATTTTTTTTCACATAGGTTCAGAGTCTTATCCCATATTCGGACATAACTTTAAACAAAGTATCTACACATGACTACAATGTGAACAGTGTTTAAACTTGGATATAGCTTTTCCATGAAAAAAAATTCACACAAGTAGTTTGGACACTAATGCAGAGCAGCTCTCTTGCAAAGAAATGTTTGTGGTAGTTAGGCAGTCAGATGCTTCTTTCAGGTGGTGATTGCCGTATTTCTACAAAGTGACCTTGTCATAAGATAGGGCTTGACTGACTTGAATGCAAAATGTTAAGGACTTTCCAAAACCAGGGTTTGCAGTGTCCAATCTTGAAATCTAGTCCTCAGTGTCCAGTTCTGCTTCTCTGCGCTTTTCTAGAGAAGATCATATCTGTATGTGCAGGAGGCTGGAACAAAAGGATGTCTGCTTTCAGCAGCCGGATTGCCTTTGTTTCAAGGCATAAGAAACCCTGTTTTTCTATCCTTCTGTAATCTGCAGTCCACAGTGAAAGCGGATCTGTAAGCTTGTAGTTTCCTGAGGCATTAGAGTGCAGTGAGCTTTTGCTTGGACAGGCATATCAGTGCAAGAGAGCTATATTTAGCCAGTGGCCCAACATGTCACTAACAAGCATTGATACTGGGTGTTTGGGAAAATGCAGCCAGTGTGGCTTGCTGCTCATGTCAGTACCATTTTCACCCCTCTGATCTGATGCATTGCTCCCAAGGATGCACGTGTTGGGTAAGGAGACAGTTGGAAGGGTGCAGTCTTATTGGCTGTCCCTTGCTTTTGTTCTCTTCCCCAAAAAAGTCAAATGTAAAGACAATGAAAGCTTATTTTATTTGTGAGAGGCCCAAACCAACCCAGCGCACAGCCAGGTTGAGGCGCTTGTTTGTATCTAGCCATTCCTATCAATTCAAATGTAAGTGCAAAAACTTGCCCACCCTGCTCAGTAGCAGTGACTCTTCAACTAGTAATTGAAATTTAATTGTGTTTCACTTTAATTTGAAACTGGAGCTATACAAATGCCCCCAAAGTTTTTTGTTTTTTTTAATGTAGGCAGTCCATAGAAATTGTGTAGTGCAGATTTGGAACTATGCAAAACATTGCAGCGGAGAGCCTGGAAACCCAGCTCTCAACTCCAAGGGGAGGATATTGGAAGTGGATGTGGGTTCAGTTAAATTTTAAAGTCCTCCTTTAGGTCACATTTGCTCAGTCACAAACATGGTGCTTTAGAACTGCTGCGAAACTGGGATCTGAAACTCAGGTAGTTCTTTTTTTCTGTCTTGAGACTTCATCTCTTCCTCTACCCTCCATAAATGCTGACCTCGTGAAGGAACACCTTGAGAAGCTGGATACCTTCAAGTCAGCCGGCCCTGACAATCTGCGCCCCAGGGTACTCAAGGAGCTGGCGAGCATCATAGCCCAGCCCCTGGCACGGATCTTTGAAAACTCCTGGCGCTCTGGTGTAGTGCCCGAAGACTGGAAGAAGGCCAATGTGGTGCCGATCTTGAAGAAAGGGAGGAGAGTGGATCCGGCTAACTACAGGCCCACGAGCCTGACTTCTATCCTGGGGAAGATCTTAGAAAAGTTTATGAAGGAGGCCATCCTTGATGGACTGGCCCAGGCTAACATCCTAAGGGATAGGGATAGCCAGTTTGTTGCAGGTAGGTCTTGTTTGACCAATCTCATTTCCTTCTACAACCAGGTGACCTATCACCTGGATGAGGGAGAAGAGATTGATGTCATATATCTTGACTTAAAAAAGGTTTTGATCTGGTATCCCATGATCACCTCTTGGCCAAACTGCCAGTTGTGGCCTTGGCTCCACCATGATCTGCTGCCTGGGAAATTGGCTCCGTGGTCGGACCCAGAGGGTTGTAATTGATGGCAGTCACTCATCGTGGTGCCCTGTGACCAGTGGGGTCCCTCAAGGCTCTGTCCTTGGACCCAAACTGTTCGACATCTTCATTAATGATGTGGACATTGGAGTCAGGAGTGGACTGGCTGACCTGGACAAGCTCAGCAAATGGGCAAACGAGAACCTGATGGTGTTTAACACCGAAAAATGCAAGGTTCTCCACCTTGGGAGGAAAAACTTGCAGCACCCTTGTAGGCTCGGCAGTGCTATGTTGGATAGCACTACAGAAGAAAGAGACTTGGGGGTCATCATTGACCACAAGATGAACATGAGCCCCCAATGCGATGCTGCGGCTAGTAAAGCGACCAAAACGCTGGCTTGCATCCATAGATGCTTCTTGAGCAAATCCCAGGATGTCATTCTCCCCTTGTACTTGTCCTTGGTGAGGCTGCAGCTGGAGTACTGCGTCCAGTTTTGGGCTGCACAATTCAAAAAGGATGTGGAGAAGCTTGAGAGAGTCCAGAGGAGAGCCACGCGCATGATCAGAGGTCAGGAAAACAGATCTTACGATGACAGGCTGAGAGCCATGGGACTCTTTAGCCTGGAAAAGCGTAGATGGCCACCTAGAAGTTTCTCAGGGGTGACCACCAGGATCTGGGGGAACGTGTGTTCACCAGAGCGCCCCAAGAGATGATGAGGTCGAACGGTCACAAACTGCTGCAAGACCGTTTCAGGCTGGACATAAGGAAGAATTTCTTTCCTGTCCGAGCCCCCAAGGTCTGGAACAGCCTGCCAGCGGAGGTGGTTCAAGCACCCACATTGAACACCTTCAAGAGTAAATTGGATGCTTATCTTGCTGGGATCCTATGACCCCAGCTGACTTCCTGCCCTTTGGGCAGGGGGCTGGACTCGATGATCTCCCGAGGTCCCTTCCAGCCCTGATGTCTATGAAATCTCAGCTGTTGCCTTCTGTAGCCCAAATTTTGCAGCTTAATCTGTCTGAAAACTGGAAGGATCTAACTTTTTGTTTTTCCTTCCTATACTGTGTTATTTCAACTGGGCTAGCAGCAACAAAGGAGTAAAGCTGCATTGGTGAAGTAGACAGCTGTGACTTGAAAAGTACAGAAGTAGATCTAGAATACAGATATGCTAATGTTAGTAACTTCTAATTATTGTAAAGGACTTTTGAGGTCTGCAGGTACTTTTTCTATAAACACCAAAAAAATAAAAAAAAAATCCCTTGACCTGCAGATCGGGCAGCTATACGTGTATTTGGTTTTTGCAGTTCTTATTTGCACATTAAACTCTTCCTCCTCATTATTGCTGGGAAATGTATCACTAAAATACCTACGCTGTTGACCTCTCAATCCTTTGCTCGGAAGAGGAATCTCTAAGTGAATTCTATCAGTTCACCCTGTGACCTTTTTCATCATTTTAACACTTTGCCCCCAACTCTGATCCTGATATACTATCAAAAAGGTGTGTGGAATGGAACAAAAGTCCAGTCCCCTTTGTTTCCCAATAGCTTGCGTAGGATCATATGAGCATAGGGCTGGAAGAGGACTTCATGAAGTCGGTCATCTAGTCTAACCCCCTGCTCAGGACAAGGTCATCACTGAACAAACCATCCTACTTGGGTCTGTCTAACATGCTTTTGACAGTATCCAGGGATTGATGTTTCACAGCTTCTCAAAGCAACCTGTTTTAATGCTTGACCCCCTTCTTTATCATACCATTCCTCCTAATCTCCAGCTTTAACTTCCTCTGCTGTAGCTTGAGGCCATTGTTTCTAGTCATGTCCTCAGATAGCATTGCCTTCCATAATTGTAGCTGCTGTATTGCAACAAAAACCACTGCCGCAAGTTTAGTTGCTGAGGGTCTTAAAAACAGCAAGCTGCATGAACTTGGCAGGACCTTGCTTCTCTTACTTGACTTTGTCACCTTTTAATATAAGCTGATGGCAGCCAGCAAGGATAGCTTCAGACATGACTTGCAGTCTGCAGGGCCCGTCTAGCTGCTAAAGGCCATAGCCCCTGTCTTGGAGCTGTGAAGAAAAAATCAGTTACCTGAAGTGTGCTTATAACATGATGCATGCCAATCACTTCGGGGTGGTGAATAGCCCTGCACAGTTTGGCCATCTATTTAGCTGTGTACAGATGCTCATGCTCACTGACTACAGACCCTAAAATGGAAAGAAATAAGAGGCTGCTGTTGCCCGAAAATGGTCTCCTGGCAACAAGATTGCATGCTATGTGCAGCTTGCTCATACTTGGCTACCTGCTAATGCTGGACTAGCTATCAAGGCCTCCTGTGAACACCATGTTCTCTCCTGTGTGCTGTAGCGTGGGATAGAAATCACGATCTGGTCCCTTGCCGTGCTGCTGACCCTGGAATGTTTTTATCTTCCACGAAGGAGTTTAAACTGCAATTTATTCTCCCAGCAAACAGTGGTAGCTTGTAGGGCTAGCTTAAAATGCCTAGTTGTTGTTGCAGGACTATTTAGAGACCTTGAATCAGGGTTCTAGTCCAGACGGGCTAAGCAGCTGTTACGGGTGTTTCTGGCACTTGAGACCCATGTCGAAAGGTCAGCTATCTTAAAAGGTGACTGGCACTGGAGAAGAAATGAGGCTTATTGCTGTCTTGGTTCAGTAGGTTTTTACCTAGAAAAATCAGAAATATTCCTTCTAATCGTAAATCTCTAGCTGGTTGCAAGCAGGAGGCTGGCAAACTTTATTAATTCTGGGTCGAACAGGCCTTGGCTCTGTGTCTTGTATAGTTTTTATTTTAGCTGCTTAGACATTGAGAGACAGCAAACAGAAATTGCTTCTTCGCAGGTGAAGTTGTACAGTTTTTTGTTTTGGTTTTTTTTTTTTCAACCAGACTACCTATTAAGCCAGCTTGACAGGTCATTTTGAGAGTTCAGCGACCACATGGATTTTTTGGGATTGTAGTGTCCATGTGACAGTGCTTTTTTTTTTTATAATGCATGCCAGTAAGGAAACATGTTTTACTCTTTGCCACTTCAGCAGCTGCGGAAATGGAACTCGTATTTAGTAATTAATAGTCAGCTCAGGACTGATCATTGGTCCAATAGATCAGTTTAAGAAGTGTTTTGTTTTTTTTTAATAAACCCAAGTCCTCCAGTATCTGGAAGGAAACAGGATAAATAATGTCTGACTTTTCCACACAAAGTACAGGGTTTTTTTAAGAAGAAACCTGGGCACACAAACTTTCATTCTCCCCTTTAGATGGCCGCATTTGAAAATGAAAAGTGGTCCTGAATTGTGGTAGGAGAGTTTTCGCAGAGTTTAGAACAACCCAAATAAATCCTTTTACTGTTGATGTGAAAGGTGATATGTCCTTAGCTTGTATTCTAACCCATGTTGAAAATAATTGGTCATAGCTCCATTGTCAAGGAAGTGAGACCTGAAGGCGCTCCCTGAAAAGTCTCTTAATCGCACCCAAACAAGTGGGGAATGCTCCACTTATTTTTTTTGCAGGTCATTATTGAGGCCATTAAATAATTTTGCTTTTCCCGTGAACTGCCTCAGTCTGGTGTCACCTAATATAGTGCTCCCCTCTTCTGCAGAGCCCAGAAGTGGAACAGCTGGGGAGGGTGGTTGAACTGGATAGTGATATGACAGACATCACCCAGGAACCTGCCCAAGACTCCATGCTGGAAGATGCTATGACAGAAGATCAGGAACCTGTGCCTGCATCAACACACATTGCATCCTCACTGGGCATAAACCCCCACGTGTTACAGGTGAATTCCTTGGTTTGGCCATGTAGGTGGGAGGATGTGTTCTCACTCTCTGCTCAGCTTCTGCCAGATCTCAACCTACTTCCAGAATTGAGCGTATGTATAGACCATCAAGAAACCAGGAGTGCCCCAGACTGTATTAATTCATTCCAGGAAGGGTGAACATTACGTACGGTCACTAAAGCATTTTGTTGGGAGGCAGTAAATGCCATCTTTCCTGTTTAAACCAGGAAAAAATAGTAGTGTGACCAAATGGACTGGTATTCAGTTGGGGATGCGGGGGGTTAGTACCCTGCTTTGTGGAAATCGGCAAGACATCAGCTTCTCTTGGGTGAACAAACACAATACAAAATAGGGTCTTAGTACTTGGTAAGAGGAAAGCCTGGTGCTGCATTCTTACTAGCTAGGATACCACCACTCTGATTCCGCACATGCCGTGCTGATTGTTTTTAGTTCTCTTTACACTATGCACCCATAGTGTCATGAAATGAGGAGTTATCCACATGTAACCCTTACAGGGTGTTTTGGTCGAGGGGAGGGGGAGTGTTTTTAGTTGGATCTAGTAGCTGCCACTAATAAAGTATTACATTTTAGATCATGAAAGCTTCTTTGCTGGCTGATGAAGAGGACTTAGACTTGATCCTAGATCGTCATTTTGGCAAACAGTCTACGAAAATGGATACTTCTCAAGAAATCTGCTCCCCCAGACTTCCAATTTCAGCATTGCAAGGACAGAAGAAACGCTCCTCAGGTACCTCAAGGCCCTATGCGTACATGCATCACAGGATCTTGAGTGGGAGTATACTGTAAATGGCTTTTCCCCAATTAACATTAAGGTTTTGTTGGGCAGCTTGTCTCTTGCAGTATTGTGGACTTCTGCATGCTAGTTCTGAGCATTGCTTGCCCAGGAGTCTCTTACAGTAGCTAAAGACTTCTAAGTGTCTAGCCCTGGGGATATGCACTTGTCTGGCAATGAGTTAGCATCTGTCTTTATTGAGGGACTTGCAAGTCCTTGTTGTCATGGTATCAAATGCTGAGTTCTGTTCATCTTGCTACTGTCAAGCTTTGCTGTTGCATCTCGGTGCAGTCAGCCGTGTGAAAACTGACATACCTAACTGCAAACACTGCATTGAATGGTTCTGAAATTTCTGCAAACAATTTCCTATCTGCTGTGTTTCATGCAGTTTAATCCTTTGTTTGTTCCCCCCCCCCCAGTTGGTGGATTGCTGCAATCAAAGTTTGCCAGCGTCTCTCTCCTTCCAAGTGCTTCTTTACAAGATTCTCATGGACCAAGAACTTCCTCTTTTGGCAAACCCCCTCCTCCAGCACCTTGGTCTGTGTTTTCCCCACTTGCCTCTGTGTTCACAGTCCCTGCTGCAGCCCCAGAGCCACAGGTGAAGACAGTGGGTGCCCGCAGGCAGCAGGGTCTGGTACCTCTGGAGAAATCCATTACCTATGGAAAAGGAAAACTCTTGATAGACATGGCACTCTTCATGGGACGCTCGTTTCGGGTTGGCTGGGGACCCAGTTGGACTCTTATCAATTGTGGAGACCAAGTGAGTGGGTCCAGTGAAGCAAACCACCTTCGCAACACATCTATGGAATATGGGTTCTTGCCAGCTCCTGTCCCTCCCAAATCGTGAGTGGTGGCTTTATACAAAGTTTTCCCTTGCAGACAGGTTAAAGTAGAGGCATATATCCTCATCTTTTTTGAAGAGAACCTTGTCAAATAAGGGACTGTATTTGTCTGTTCTTGCCAATCTTGCTTCTCTGTTGCATGCCAAGGGTACAGGTTGATGCTTACAAGGGGGAACGCTGAGATGGCTCCGGTTCCTTTTAAACTATCAGATAATTTCGTGCAGGGTGCACATTAGTCTTCCCACAGAATACGTGGGGACTTGATTTTGGGCTATTGCTTTCTTGACATATACCTGTGTATGTAGATGTGTATGTTTTCTGTTCTCTGGATGCTCTCCACTCCATAGTTTGAATAGTTATTTCAGGTGGGAGATTTAACAGCTGAATTCAATAAAGGAGCAAGGTGCCTGTGCCCAAAGTACACTCAGCTGCTGCCTAGCCCTGGAGCCAACTAAGTCCAGTGCCTTGCATGACTTCCAGGGTCCATAGGTATCTAAAATACTGTTTCTGCACATGCCCAGGGCTAGAGCATCTGAGCACATCTGCTTATGCAGGCATGTGATTCAGAAACTTGATGCTCCTCCATGTGAATCTAAGTCCCCTGAAGAGCCTTATCCATTAGACATTCTTCTAGTGGGCCTAACACTCTGACAAGCTTGAGTTGCACACTGAGCACAGTTATGCCCATTTCCTTTTAAAACACAGGCAGCGATGCTTACCTTGTAGACACTAGTGTGGTGGTTAGAGCTGTTGTTGACCAGGAATGGGCACCAAGGGTATTTCTTGATCATCCTGAGAGGCTGAAACTCAGTCTCAGGAGAGAACTTTGACCACTGGATTATAGTCTGATATAGGAAGGGACACTTTCCACCCCTCCTGTTGAAACTATGTAATAAGGAAAAGAGAATGAGGCAGCCTGACGTAACCAACCAAAGTTGGAGCACTTGCTAGGAAAGAGGTCGCTTGAAGTTCTCGTCCCTGCTCCTGGGACTGTCTTAGCCAGTAAGTTGTTTTGTTTTGGGGTTTGTTGTTTTTTGTGGGGGGGAGAAGGGTTGGGTGTTTTTTCTTTTTAAAGCAGGCATGACAACCTATCGGCAAGGTACAGCTGAGCAGGGAAGGTAACGTAGGTCTCCATTTCCTGGAGTAACACAGGACCGTGGTGTCTGGCCTGCTGGGCTGCCTTGGGGGTTAGAAGTTTGGCAGTAGGGCAAGTGGTAGCGGTGTTAATTGTTGTGGATCTGGGAGGTGCAGCTTATGCCACTTCACAGCCAGATTTCTGGCCCATGGGCAGCTACACAGGCCAGATCCAGAGCACAGAGCCATGTCATCTGGCCCCCAAAGCTGTCTGCAGAGCCAGAAAATTGGCAGGGAGGCAAGCAGTGATTGTTGAGACTCCGGGAGCCACAACAGTGAACACTGCTGCTGCTTGTCTCCCTGCCAAGTTTCTGGCCCCTTAAACAGCATCCCCCAGGCCAGATGACATGGTCCTGCGCTACTCCAGGAAATGGAGACCTAGGTTATCTTCGTTCCTCGGCTTGAGAGCTTGAAACTGGCATCTCTCAGGAGAGCACCTTAACCTCCAGACTGTAGTATTTCCTGGAGCAGAGCTGTGCTGTGTCGTCCATGAGCTGGATACCTCTGGCTTAATGTGAAATACAGGAACAGTACAGAGGACAATGGCTTGAATCCCAGACTCACCCCTGTGCGGTAAATGCTACAACTGCTAGGTCCGCATTCTTGCTGTCTCTTCTCTTCCCTCCTTTCTGTTTTCATGACTTGGATTCTTTTCCTGCACAGTGTCAGTGGGTGTCCAAAAGGGGAGTGTTTGGGATAGCCTTTCAGGAGCATGTCTCTCCCCATTTGCTGTTCAGGAAGCCTAAGCACATAATAGTGGGTTTTGGATTCCACTGTATGGGTTGTGGGGGCAGGTGCCTTTTAAAGTCCTGTATTGGTTCCAATCTTTCATTGTTTCTTTGTGTCCCGAGTTTGACGCACACTGCCCTTTTTGTAATGCAAACCATTCTTCAATCACTGTGCCCACAGTTTGCCCTTACGTGACATTCAGCTTGGGTCCTTGTTAAAGAAGTAGACATATCAGCCACGTAGACGAAATGCGTTTATTATTCTTGGTTTATTATTCCACCAGCAATCAGAGGTGGGAGAGCTGTCTATATACCTAGAACAGGCTAACAGCTGTATGGAAGATAATTGAGAAGGCTCCGTCCTGTTTTTCCAATACCAATTTTGTTTTCTCCAGGCTTTCAGAATCTTCCTTCAAGGTTCACATAGAGAAGCTTAACTTGGAACAAAAGAAGACAGAGGGTGACAAGCAATTATACCTCCTCCCTCTGGAGATAAAACTCAAACACAGCACTGTCCATTTGGATGATTATTGTCCTTTCATAGCCCCCAACCCAGGAGTGGCTGCCATTCACGACTATGCTGACTGGGTTAGAGAAGTCTCCGGAGACCCTGCAGAAATTGAAAGTGAGTATCAAATTATACCTTCCAAAAGGAATGTAACATTCGGTCTGGAAAAATGAGTTGGTACGAATTCACTTTGGTATTGCCAACAGCCCTTGTACTCAGATTTTGCTGTGCTAGTGTAATACAAAGTACAGTTACCAGCTGTTCTGAAACGTGGTTCTCCACTACAGAAAGCTTATTTCACATGATGGGAGTGGACAAATGATGCACTGACGGACACCTAAGTCTGTTGCTTGCTGTAGGTCCTTTGACTTACTGACTGCGAATGGTATAGCCAGAGGTGCGTTAGATAGGTGAACTTGAGGAGTTCAGGGGGAGCTAAGCAATTTATGACCAGTGTAAACAGTTGGACAACTTATAAGTGTGTAGAACAAGCATTAGGCAGTGCCTCTCCTTGTCTGGTGTTCTCCTGAATGTCCTTGTGTGTATAAATGATTCTCCTTTATGACTACTTGCGATTGCTGTCTTGCCAGACGTGGTAAAGCATTGGGGTCTGACGTGGACTCTGTGCGAGGCAATCTGGGGCAACCTGAAAGAGTTGGAAGCCAGTTTGGAGGAGCCCAGCGAGTACGTCTTGACCCTGGAGCGCAGGAAAGCCTTCTCGCGTTGGCTATCGCAGACCGCAGCCGGGCGAATCGAGGAGGAGGTCTCGCTCTCGCGGCACGATAACCACATTGAGGCTGTGTTTAGCTACCTGACTGGGAAGCGGATCAGCAAGGCTTGTAGGTTGGCACAAGAGTCAGGTAAGAAGCTTACCCATTGCAGCTGACGGGGGGAGGGCTGGGTACACAAGGACTGCAGCATTCTCTTGTTATTTGCAAAGGCACGGACAGAGGAACATCTTATATGAAGTCAAAAGGGGGTGGGATTTGCTTTGCAGCACTGACTATGTGCTGTTTCGTATGTCTGCTTGTATACTGCTGCAAGTGGAAGCTAAACTACGGTGGGTGACTTACCCCTGAGTGAAACAGGACAGAGTTGCAGTTTTGTTTTTATTTAACAGTGATCCCACGAAATCGTCAGCCACTGCTCATTAAGCCTTTCCCTTTCCTCAGTATGACTTGTTTGTCCGCACACCAAGATGCACGTTAGGGTGTGCTTTACTGCAGGAATCCACGTATACTTGCTGAGAGGGGAGCTGTGTGCATAAGCAGCATACTGGATCCTTCTCTGCAAGACTCTTGGGGAGCAGAAAGGGGATGTTGCGTTGTCAGGGTGTAATCCCATGTGAGGATGTGACTGAGGTGACTTGACCTGAAGCGGCCTGCTTGCTTTGGGCTGAATGTCTGCCTGGAGAAAATACTAGTTGGTTACTTGTTCCTTCAGTGCTATGATATAAAGTGCTCTGCTCTTAGCTTGTTTTATCTTAGTGTTGTCCTATCTGCTTTGAATGGTGGAATAGCAAAGCTGTTACTATTAGGCCAGTTGTCAGCTCTGCGTCTGTTCCAGGATAGTGTAGGTAAGGAAGCAAGGACTCTGCTGTAATCCACTTATTTTTACCATTCCCTTCTTACAACACTATAGTGCCTTCTGTGTGAAGGACCCTGTAAAATGTGCTCTGTTCCTGCACAGTGCAAATAGCAGCGGTCACTAGTGGAACTGGTTAGTGTTTCTTACTTGCAGTATTTTAAGTTTCTAGACTTGCATCAAAGAGCCCCTCAAATCCATGGTGGTTTGGTTCAGATAATGGGATGTTTTTTGGAGCTGTGCACTTTGATCAGACTGAGCTTTTTCTTGTCTTCCTCCTTGTTTAGGGGAACAGCCTTCTTAATCGGTAGCTCAGGTCTCTGCTATAAGTCCAGTGACTTCAGTTTGCTTTCAGCTCAGTGTCTTTCTCATGTTATCTCGCTCTTAAATTCTCTTCGCTCATAACTGAGGTTGTTTTCCATGAAACTTTAACTAAATAGATGTTTTGCAGGCAATAAGAAAATTACATACCTTTTTTTTTTACAAGCCAGCCTCGTGGAGTTTCAGGTTTAGAGGCTGTTTGTTGTGGATTTACGGCTGCTGGCGATCCAGATGACTTGGCTGATGTGTCATCCTGTTTACTGTAGGTGATTACAGGCTTGCTCTACTCCTCTCCCAGCTGGCGGGCAGCCAGGAGGTTCGGGAGCTCCTCACCATGCAGTTAGTGGACTGGCACAGACTGCAGGCAGACTGCTTCATCCAGGAAGAGAGGTTACGCATCTTTGCTCTGCTTGCGGGAAAGCCGGTACGTCCTGTTCACTACTTTTGTTTGTACCACTGGAAGTTTGCCCTGTGCTAGAATAAAAACTTAACCTAGTACGCTTTGTGTAGAGGTATGGCTGCCACAGTTCAGGTGGGTATTTATACTAGTAAGATTACAATGCATAATTTAATATATGGAGACTAGACAGAAATACTTAATGTACTCTTACTAATGCAGCCTTTCAGTGGTGAACATCACTCTTGTGTAACTGTGTGCCTACAAAACCTAGGCTCTGCTAATTATTGTAACATTTGCTATGAATCTATTTTAAGTTTGGCAATTTTGTTTTGTTCAGGTGTGGCAGTTATCTGAGAGGAAAAGCATTAATGTATGCTCACAGCTGGACTGGAAGCGTTGTATAGCTATCCATCTCTGGTACCTGCTTCCGCCTACAGCTTCCATTTCCAAGGCACTTGGCATGTATGAGGCAGCGTTCCAGGTATGTTAACTGCACCTTTTTCTCAAAAGCATTTGTACCATTTAAGTTCATTGCCATGCAGTGCAGAGAAATTGATGTCCAGTGAGTTAAGCTTTTGGCTGCTTTTGTGTAGTCAAGCCTCTCTCTTTTTGTGAGGCTTGATTCAGATGTCATCAGCTAGTGTGCCACGGTTCAGTCATATATTTTGAGTTAAAACACACTAGCAGTTATGCCCAAGTAAGAACCCAAGAAAATTGCATCACTGTTCTCACAAAGGCTTCTGCTTGGATTAAATAATAAATCTTGCAGGGTGATTTGTTATCTGAACAGATATGTAGGTTACAGACTTTTGTATGCAAACTTTCAAACTCATGAATAACCATTTGTCATGAGATGCTGAAAATATATCCTGTCCAGATGCCAACTTGCATAGTAAAAATTGCCCATGGTTTTCTATGAAGCTGCTGTTTTCCAGTCCCTGTTTGTAATTCAGCTGGGCTTTAACTGTTTAAGCTGAAATGTTTCATGCTTGCTTGTGCTTTTGGTTGAAACATTTGAAAACCTCAGGAAAGGGAGCAGCAGTTTTGCAGAATAAGTTTGAGGAGAAAACACACAAATCTGCCACTGTTCTACCTGCGGGCCCTGAGATAGTGAGGATGTAGAAGCCATCAGATGTGGATGAGTGAGGAGCAAGTCTTAGGGCTGATAAGTAGGGAGACAAATCGGAGACTAGTGAGTTGGTGGATGAATGGAACTGAGCCAGGGGTGGGTTGGAGCAAGGTCGGCTTTGTCAGGATATGGGGCTGAAAGATCTCGTACTATTTAATTGGTGAGTTCTTTGCTTCTATACACAAAGGGCACAATGGATTTTACAGTTCCAGAGTCCAGCTTTTTAAACGAAACAAGCATGCCCCATCGGGATCTGTGCAGGTGTTTGTGGTGGTGCAGTCTTTTGTGTGATGTCATTAAGCTGAGCTAGTGGTATGTTGCTTTTTCTGCAGAACACGCTGGAGTCCGAGAAGTATGCCTGCTGTCCCCTTCCTCCCTATCTGGAGGACTCGGGCTGCGTACTTGAGGAAGATGACAGCACAAACAGGCCCCTGCGAGATGTCTGCTTTCATCTGTTAAAGCTCTACAGTGACAGGTAAATGACACTTTGGAGAAGAGTTTGTTGAGTCGGTGACTTGTTGCTGCGCAGAACAATATGGCCCTAGTTGTCTCTTAGTGTATGCAAGACAACAGGGCAAACGCAAGTAGAATTTAACTTGCTTAGAGGTCTCTGGGAAATCGGCTTCTTTCCTCGCATAGGTTTTCCTGTTTCATAAAAGAAACAAGAGGCTCAGCACTACCACCTTAGCACTATTCCTAAACTGCCCCAGTCTCTTCAAAAAAGGAGATGCTACATCTTCCTTGCGCAGCTTTGTTCTCCTATTGTTTTTACAGTTAGCAATCTTTTCTTTCCTGAGGTTTCACGTAAATCTGTTTTGCTGCAGTTTCAGCCTGTTGCCATGTGTCCTGCCCTCTGACAAGGAGGAACAGTATCTCTCCATTTCTGTGTCAGCCTTTCATATATATGAAGGGCATTGAATTGCTTTTTAAATCTCCTTTTCTCCAAACCGTGAACATGTCTAGTTCATTCAACCTTTCCTCACTTGGCTTGCATTGCCAATCCCTTATCATTGCTTGCCTGTGGATCCTCTCCATTCTTTTCCCCTACATCCTTCAAGATGTGCCCAAAACTGGACACAGTACTCCAGCTAAGGCCCACCTAGGACAGAGAAGTTATGTCCTGAAAGGGCATGAGAAAAGAATAAGGTGATTTCACCTGAAGCTTTTCAGGGGGCTAATGAAATCTTAGCAGGTGCATATTTCATAAAGAGGAAACATGGTCCATATGGGTGTCACCTCAGAACTGTGGGAGAAGGTCAGCTATCGAACCAATGCTTACACCTGTATATTATACAAATCATACAAAGAAAGACTAGAAGGGACCTATAAGACCATCAAGTCCAGTCCCCTGCCACGGGCAGGGGCTCAAACGAACTCAGTGAGGTATTTGTCCAGCCTTCTCTTAAAGACTGCCAGAGATGGCAACTGCACCACTGAGAAGTGTGTTCCAAATTCAGAAAATAAGTTTTTCCTTGTGTCCAGCCAAAACTTTTCCCCAGCTAGCTTTTGTCCATTGGTCTGCGTCTTCCCTAGGGCTTTTCTGAAAAGTTGTTCACCTAGGTCCTGGTGGTCTCCCTTGACATATTTGTAGGTGGCTATCAAGTTGCCTCTCAGCCTTCTTTTGCTCAGGCTGAACAGTCTCAGATCCCAAAGTCTCTCCCTCAGCCCCTTGATCATGCAGGTGGCCCTTCTCTGCACCCTTTTGAGCTTGTCCACATCCTTTTTGAAGTGTGGTGCCCAGAACTAGACACAGTACTCCAGCTGTAAGTTTCCACTGGCATTCAACAAAGGGCATTTCAGGAATGCATTTTTATTATGTGAGCACAACCACTTGCTTATTTATGTTCTAAACGCTTCTCCCTACAGGCATTATGATCTCCATCAGCTGCTGGACCCCAGGAGTATAACATCTGACCCCTTGGACTACCGTCTCAGTTGGCACCTGTGGGAAGTGCTCAGAGCCCTGAATTACACACACTTATCGGAACAGAGTCAGGGAGTGCTGAATGCCAGCTACGCTGCCCAGCTGGAAAGCAAGGGGCTCTGGGAATGGGCCATCTTTGTGCTGTTGCATACCTCTAATGCACAGTAAGTACAAGGGGAAGGAAGCTTAAAGTAAGCAGATAACTTGATTAAAATGACTAAGCCTAAGTTTAGTTTTTATTGTGCCCAAACTAGATGGTACTATTTTCCCCCTCATGTGACAAGGAAGAGGAGATCTGATTTCAGTATGAAACAGAGCAGGATGAGGTCTAAATGGACACTGCCAACTCGAAAATTGCCTGTGACTAAACTGTGTCCTAACTGGAGCTGATCACATTTAAGATAACAGTAACCAGGAATACGTGAAGCTGTTTGAAAAAACATCTGGGATAGCTTCAGTTTTCCAGAGCTGTTCCAGACAGTGACACCTGCTTACTCATGCTTCATGATTAGTATACTTAACTGTCCACAGAGCAGGATTGTTCCCCCCCCCCAAAAGACTTCTGTGTTAAGAGGTGATGTGCAATGAGCAGTCTCTGTGGCTAACAGTTGTTTTTGTGAAATTCGGAGGTGTGGTGCTCCACTCCACTTCACATCACCTTTGTGGACCTCTTAACTGGGGGCCTAAGTTTCTTATCCCAGAACATGCCTCTTCCCAGAGCTCCAGTTTCTCCAGCGCTCGCATGAAACTGATTGGTTGATGATTGCCTGCAGCTGCAGGGGACTGGACTCCAATAACCGAGGGGACCTCTCCTAGTCATGTTCCAGCAGGGTGTACGTCTAGCCTCTTCTTAAATACCCTGGGGGTCTTTAAGAGGAGGCTAGATGTACACCTTGCTGGGGTCGTTTGACCCCAGTACTCTTTCCTGCCATGGCAGGGGGTCCAACTTGATCTGCTCAGGTCTCTTCTGACCCTAGAAACTATGAAACTATGAAATTGTTACCTGCCTAAATAGCTGCCTATGCTCTTTCCCACTAGCACTCGTGAAAAGGCAGTGCGTGAGCTCTTAACCCGCCACTGTGTGCTGTCCGAGACCTCAGAATCCTGGACAAAAGAAGCCTTCCTGACACAAAAGCTCTGCGTTCCCCCAGAGTGGATTCACGAGGCAAAGGCCATTCGGGCAAGGATGGAGGGAGATAAGCATAAAGAGGCTCTCTACTTATTCAGAGCTGGGCACTGGAACCAGTGCCACAAGCTGATCATCAGGCACTTAGCCTCAGGTGAGATGCTTCTGCATTTGCCGTGCCGTGGTTTGAATAGGATAGGGCTTCAAGGAGTCCCATTTTTAGACAGAGGAATGTCTCAGTCTGTTCATTTTGAACTTAAGGGGTGCGTAGGCAGCAGTGCTGTGCTGGGGCATGGCCATCAGTGACGTCCAATGGCTGTTACTGGTCTCGGTGAATGTGCTCGATACCCTGATACAGTAGAGGTCTCTACCAAGCAGCAAGTACAAGCCCAGCCCTTGGCACCTATCCTGATATGCAGTGTCTGCTTCCAAGAACAAAATAAGCAGTGGTCTCTGTTTCTGTTGAGCTCGTGGGATCTCTGGATGTCCCTTTTTTTAGGATCAGAACCGGCACAGCAAACAAGACCACAAATCCAGTGACAGTTTCTGGTCATAGGAGTTCCAAGTTCAGATCCACTCAGGTGGTTAAATTTGCCATTTCTAGTCCTTGAGCCACACACACCCTTGGCTTTCTGAAACCTGAGTCTTCCTGTAGTACATGATCTGTGCTATGCAATGTTCACAGCAAAAGGTGTCTCTCTGTCTTGGCTGTTTTCTTCAGATGCCATTATCAATGAGAACTACAAGTACCTGAAAGGCTTCCTGGAAGATTTGTCACCCCCAGAACGCAGTACGCTCATCCAGGACTGGGACACGGCAGGGCTGGTTTATTTGGACTATATCCGGGTCATTGAGATGCTCGACAGGATTCAGCAGGTATTAAAGAGTTAATTTCCCTTCTTTTATGGAAGTCTCAATCTTATTAGTACATTTGCTATTTAGCATTGTACTTGGAGGTTGATATCTTTTGCAGGTACGATCATGTAAAAAGTCTCTTGTATACTCTAAAACACAAATGTATGAGGTGTTTTACAAAATAAGACTACAGTCTGCCTAGGGGAGCAGACAGTCTAAAGTTAGCACAGCTGTAAGGGCCTGGGGCAAGCACAGGGGTAACGAGACTAGTGGTTGCTCAGTGAACCATCTGTTTATCTTCAAGGATGTGTTAATTTGCCTTTTCTCCCTCTGTTTATTGCACATGATGCAGCAAATGTTACTTTTTTCAGTTAATAACTATTGTTACATGTGTTGAAAACTTAAACTCCTAAGTTAGCAGATTTTGGCTTGTCCTGTCACAGCAAAGAGCTTTTGATTTCATATTTTTTGCTTAAGATGCTTAGATGTGTTTTGTTTGTTTGTGGTACAGTAGGGTGGGTGCAAAGGGGTCCCAAACAACCGATAAATAGTTGCCTTCCTCCCATGTAACCAACTCTTGTATTTGCTTTCAGCTGGATTGTTCCACATACGAGTTGGAGAGATTACATACCAAAGTGACGTCGCTATGCAATAGGATAGAACAGATACAGTGCCACAGCGCCAAGGACCGATTGGCTCAGTCAGGTAAGGTTATTTGTAGAGAGTGGAGAGTGCGGCTAACAGTGAGAACTGAGGATTAGGCTTTGCAAGGCTGAGACCCTACAACCTCACCAAGCTGAGGCTGGCTTTCTCCAAAAATGCTACTTCCTGGCTGTATCTTTTGCTTTGGCTCATGTTCTGTACTACAGGGCAGGTAGATGCTGGTAGAGATGATTCACATTCTTGCTCTAGGTCTGCAAGGTGCAGAAACACCTTACATGCAGATCTCCCGGCCTGTGCCACATCTTTGCCATTGTAGCATTGAGAACATGACTGTAGAAGGGCAGACTGCAGTAAATTACCTTCTTTTTGGGACTGCAGCCACAGTCATAGTCATTGCAGTGCTTATCATGTCATCTGACTGTTGCAGCTTTGTCTTTGGGGGTCTGCCTGCTTGGTGCTTGCTAGGGCTGTCAACCACGAGCTCTCCAGGGTGGGTGGAACCAGCTATGACAGTGTGCCCTGAGGCCCAGGTTGAGCAGCTCCCTGCAACAGTGACTTGACTGATTCTGGGAGGACTTCAGTGGTATTCAACTTGTGGGAGGGGGTGGAGGGTGCTCTGCAAGTACTTCTTGTTCAAAGATAATGGCTCTGAAAGTGCTTTAGACGCTTCATAACAACCAAAAGCTAGCTACTGCTGATAAAGGGGGTGGGGGTGGTCTTACTCTGAGGGGACCAGCTCATCCTGGTTGTCTCACTGTAGAAGCAGGGTTGAGGAGGCATGTTATCTTACTGGAAAGATAAGGGCATTGTGCTGAGCTCTGTAAGCTACCTCATGGTGAACAGCACAAGTACCTTGCCTCTGCTGAATAGTTTACAATAGAAGCACCATAGTTAAGAACATAAAAACTGCCATTTACTGGATCAGACCATAGGTCCATGTTGCCCAGTGTCCTGTGTCACACAGGCAGAGAGCGGATGTGTAAAGGGAGAGTGAATTTGGTAGGGCCGGGGTTTGCTTTTTTTTTTCCTCCACTGTTCTTTTCACTTGCAGCCTCCAGCATTAAAGATGTAGGAAGCTGCGACTGAGGCTGTGCCCCTCACTCCCCTGCTCAATAACTACTGAAGCTTCTTTCCTCCAGTAACATATCCAGTCCTTCTCTGAATTTGGCTAACCTGTCAGCTTTCACCGCATCTGATGGCAATGAATTCCACACTTTAATGATGTGCGGTGTGAAAAAACTTCCTTTTGTTAGTTTTAAATGCACTCCCTACCAGTTTCATTAAAGCTAGTTTCTTGCATAAAACCCCCTAAGTCTGAAGACTGGGCTCAGACATTTGGCAAGTCTGTGGGAGAGATGCTTGTGAAGGGGTGAGCTTGGAGCAGTGCAGGGCTAAAGGCAGGGTGGGATTATGTCAAGACAGTTGCCTGCTTTATTTTTAAACTTGCTCCTCAGTCAAGAGGGGAAACCTTCTGCTACCTACAAACTAGACACTGAAACTCAAGTTCTCTGCTTGCTTCCAGACATGGCCAAGCGCATCGCTAACCTGCTGCGGGTGGTGCTGAGCCTACAGCACTCTCCAGAGCCTGCATCCGACTCCACGCCCGACTTGCAGCGAGTCCCCCTCCGCCTGCTTGCGCCCCACATTGGCCGGCTCCCCATGCCGGAGGACTATGCCCTGGAGGAACTGCGCAGCCTCACGCAGTCCTACCTACGGGAACTGATGGTGGTGACGCAGTGAGACAGGCCTGCTTCTGCGGATAGACTCGTTTTTATCATTTGTGGACCCTGCCCACAAGGGTCAAGGTTAACATCTCCCTGGGCAGCACCCTCTCCAGCCACACAGCTTTTCCACAGGGGTGTGCTGGGCTAAGTGGGCTGGGGGAGCAGCCTAAGACTCAGACCCCTCTGACCGGCACCCTTTTCTACAGTTAATAAACACCTCTTGCAGACCTCCTCTGCAAGCTGTCTCGTATCTGTGGAGGGAGCATGGCAGTGGTGCCCTGGGTCTCTCAGCAGGTATTTGCTACTGACTTGCAGCACAGAAGACAGCAAAGCAGTTTTGGGACAGCTCTTTGGCAGTAGGCACGTTCAGTCTGGCAGTACTGCACTAGTTAGACGAACTGTTGGCATCTGAATCGATTAGAGATGAACCAAACTTCATTTAAAGGATTTGGTGGGTGGGTAGGTGGGTGGGGAGGGACGGTAAGGGACTAATTTCTCTATAGTAAAACATAGAGAACTCTTTTTTTTTTTCCAGCCTGTGTCCAGTAGTGAGGTTGGAAACCCACAAGTGTGTAACCCCCTCCGTCTGAAAGGCAAGAAGCCAAGCTGTTCCTTTGCCTCAGGCCAGAGGGGGTTGACACTGGAGTGCATGTGCCTTAAGGTCTGTCCTGCACTGTCCAGGCGTCTGGAGGAAAGATGTCCATGGGTTCTCCATAGTTGTGTGTGTGCAGTGTGTTGCTACCCTTCGGTAAAACAAAGCAGCTCTGTGAATCCAGGCCTGTAACTCCGTACCGAAACCACCCTACCAAAGGAGGGGAGGTCCTTGGTGAGAGCCAGCAGCCTGCATTCCAGAGGCGTCAGCATTGTAAGCTGGCTCCCATGTCGTTTTGAACACAGCTGCATGGAAGGCCGGTCCCTGTGCCGGTTCAGGGCCCCGGCGCGTGCCAGAACCCTGGGCTGCGTTGAAGGGAGGTGCCTGCTCGCTCAGTCCATTCACGCCTGTGTTTTCAGCCTAGAACATGCCGTTTTGTTTGTGTTTGCTGTGTAGCTGGATTACATCGTCGTCATCGAGCACAAGAACATTCTGCAAGTGAACAGCTGGTAGCATCCGATTTACTATAGTTTGTACAGTCTTTACTTTTACTGTGTCTAGAAGCTGACTATTTTTGGAAACATATTGGCCTACTCTGATTTTGGGGTCGCAGTCACGGTGCCACCTGCCCGCAGGCAATCGCTGACAAATCCGGCAGCCGACGGGGCCCGACCTGTGCTGTGGATTGGCTCTTTGAGGGTCCTTTATGCATGAGGATTATGTAAAGGTTTTTATTAAAAGTATAAATAAATGATCTAGATTATTTTCCTGTCTTTCTGAAAATACTTTCTTAAAAATAAATAAATAAAAAGTTTATAGTATTGCTAAGGTTTTCTTTGCTTCTTAACCATGGATCCTCTCGGCAGCCAGGGATCTCAAAGGGGTGCCCGCAGTTAGACACGCAGCTGTCGCGTACTCCTGAGGGGTGTGGGGCTCCGAGCTCTGACTTGTCTACAGTCTCCTTCCTGCAAAGCCCAGGAGGAGTCCGCGATTTGGGGGAGGTTTGTTTAACCAGTGGGCAGGGAACGCGGGGCTGCCCCACAGCAGAGAGCACTGGTGTATCTGCCTGCGACAACCACAAGCACAGAGGTGACCAACACTGACACAGCCACGATCAGCGCTTATTAGACCCCCAGAGCCAGGCACATGTAGTTGACTGTCCTGCTTTGGAGGAGGGCTCCCACAATCTGGCCTAAGATTAGCCAGAGCCACATCCTTCTTCCATGAATCAGGCAGCCGATGCGGAGGGGTGCTGAGGGAAAGCTGCCCAAATCCCACGGATCCCTGCTGCTCCTGGGAGAATGAAGACAGCACTGCTTGCTTCCTCAGTGACCGGGAGGCGTCCACCCTCTCCATGTGAACAGCACAGGGAGATGAGCAGCTCCTGGAATCGCACCCTTGCCGTTTCCGTCCGGCAGCCACTGGCTCTCGTGGCTGAGAAACGCTTCAGAAGCTGGCCTGGGTGTCACCTGTGTTGTGACCTCTGCCCGAGTCCGCAGAGAGACCGAAACCCCATGGAGAAGCAGGAGCTGCCCTGTGCAGCTCAGCAACACCTGCTGCTCATGGGGCTTCTCGCCCACCTTTCCAGGGGCTCTGGTCAGAAGAGGCAACTGGGTTCAAGCAGCATCTCTGCTCCAAGGTAAGACCTGCGTGGGTGTGTTTGGCTGCGCTGCCTGCGTCCCCCTGGGGCGGGGAGGTTGCAGGGTGCAGTCACTGCCAAAGGCACCTTGCTGTGGCTGTGGCACAGAGGGTCATGGGAGAGGTGGTGGGAACAGCTCAGTATCCCACCAGTACTGCCATAAGAAATGCACCACCCACACCCTGCTCCCTTTCGGCTGCGTGGGAGCACTGGTACTGCCGCCTCCCTGCAGAGGTCTGAAAAAAACATGAGCTGAGGGAGGGAGGGAGGCAGCCAGCGCCCGTAGCTGGAACAGGCCCAGTTCAGTAGCAAGTGTTCTGTAAACGGAGACCCCGTCGTTGCTGATTGGGGCTGGGGGTCAGTGGCTTCTTTTTAATTAATACCCTGGATAATGTGACGGGGAATTCAATGCTCTTGCCCTCTCTTTGCCTTTGTACAGAGCGAGCGGGGAAACATTGCTTACCTGGACAACCTCGGAGTGAACTCCTGGCGGCGGCGCCAACCGTGGGATCTTCCGCGTTGAAGCCAGCGATCAAAGCTCTCTTCCACACGCACCCCTCCAGTAGCAACACACGCTTGAACTTTTTCTGATGTTCTTGATTAGCTGGATTCGTGTTTCCTCAATTCCATTATGGGGTGAGGGCTTCTCTGGAGCTGCTGCTCTTGCCTTCCCTGTTGTGCTGTTTCTCTTCGCAATGGAGGTTGCAAAGTTTTATAGCAGCTAAAGCCCACGGCACTTACCCCTTAAGCCATGTGCAGTGTCCATTGCCCAGCCCCTCACCCTCTCAGAGCACAGCAGAAAGCAGAGGATTGCGAGGGAAGAGACACCCCTGGAGAAAAGTAGCAAGAGAAAAAGCAAAGAGACCTCGGACAAATTGGAGGATTGGACCCAAACGAATCTCATGAGGTTCAATAAGGAGAAGTGCAAAGTCCCGCACTTCGGATGGAGCAATCCCGTGCACCGGTGCAGGCTGGGGGTGACGGGCTGGGCAGCAGCTCTGCAGAAAAGGACCTGGGCGTGACGGGACAAGAAGCTGAACAGGAGCTGGCAGTGTGCCCTCATTGCCAAGAAGGCTGCATCAGCAGGAGCGTTGCACACTCAATCACGGAGGGCAGTGATTCTTCCCCTCTATTCAGCACTGGCGAAGCCACATCTGGACTCCCGTGTCCAGTTTTGGGCCCCCATTACAGAAAAGATGTGGACACAGCGGAGAGAGTCCAGCGGAGGGCAGTGACAATGGTTGGGGGGGCTGAGGGACAGGACTGGCGAGGAGAGGAGAAGGGAACTGGGCTGATTTGGTCTGCAGAAGAGAAGACTGAGGGGGGATTTGATAGCAGCCTTCGGTTCCCTGCCGGGGGGATGCAAAGAGGATGGAGCTGGGCTGGTTCTCAGTGGGGGCAGGTGACAGGACAGGGAGCAATGGGCTCAAGCTGCAGCAAGGGAAATTGAGGTTGCATATTATATCCTTAAGAGGAGGGTGGTGAAGCGCTGGCACAGATTACCCAGAGAGGTGGTGGAGTCTCCATCTTCAGAGGTTTTTAAGACCCAGGTAGACAAAGCCTTGGCTGGGATGATGCAGTTGGGGCTGGTCCTGCTTGGAGCAGGGGGTTGGACTAGATGTGACCTCCTGAGCTCCCTTCAACCCTCATTTCTATGACTCTATGAAGGCGTTTTATAGGGGAGGCTGGTAGAAAGGTGGTGTGATGAAGCAGGAAGTAGCAAATGGGAAGCAGGTGCCTCTAAATACCTATTTAATAATAACCCAGGGGGAAAGCACTGCATCCCAAACTGTAAGGGGTGGACCAGGGAACTCGCTGACCCAAGATGCGGACGCAGAGGGGTAGCAGGATCCAGGTGGTGGTCACGTGTCTGGCATTACATTCTCCCATGTTGCGTGTTAAGGGGAGCACGTCACGCTTGCGACACAACATTACGACCTGCCTAGCATGGGTGAAGAGTTTCTCCTGCCTGTGAGTTGTTCTGCAAGTGTCGGTGAGGCGGCTTGTACGCTGGCGCCGGACCCCCTGATTCACAGGCTCCTGCCACGCGTTGCTCTGTTACACCATTGACTCTTGAATAGCTCAATTTAAATGTAGACCGAAGACGCGGGCCAAGCAATGCCCGTGCCATAAAAGTTGCTAGGCAGCTATCAACATGTCCCTCCAGCTATCAAAAGAGCCAACCTGTGACAAAGTTAGTGCTTGAAAATATGTAGCTGTTTTATAGCTAGTTTCTAGCCATCTTTCATGTGAATGAGCAGCAGGGCCCTGTGGTCATTACCTGACTATTGATTAGCCCTGTGCTTGCTAGCTAGAGCCCCTAGGTTAGCCCCGTGTACCTGGAAACAACTCGGGTTATTTAAAAACAGGTATGCAGAGGTGCCCTGGAAATGTTACGGTCTCTTTATCCCTCACCTCGCGCCTTCTACCGTCTGGCTCCTCCGAAGGGTCACAGGCTGTGTGATCCCAAGGTCGTTGATGTAACGGCCAGACCCAGCAGCGCGCACAGCTTCGCCAGGCCATGGGAACTGGCCCCTCTTCTCCCAAAGGAGCATCTCTCCGGCTAAACGGGTCTTCCTGGTCTTCTGCGTAGCATCTGCCCATGACGATGCCTGCTTAGAGGGGAGGGTCCCTCTCAGCCTCTCCGTGGCAAGGAGAAGGCACGCCGCAGCGCCTGCCTCCGGCTTTTTTCCTGCAGGGGAGGGTTGTGTTTATATAACCCGTGGTTAAATGTGTCACCTGTACCAGCTCTGAGGCTGGTGGAGTTAGATCAGGCAGTGACTTATCCTCTCTCTCCCCATTACTTTAATTAGCTTCATGCAAATCCACCTGCTGCTCCGGAGGAGTTGTGCAACGTTGCGGCCCAGACTTCAGGCTTCGGGGATGAATAATTCACCAACCTGTAAGCAAAACCGCATCCAGCTGGGGATTAGCATCTGAATGGGCTGGGGGAGCTGCTGGGGGTGTTGGGGCTGGGGAAGCAGTCGTGGCTCGTCTCCTTCGGGGCCAGCCTGGTCCCAGCCACCTCCTAGAGTCCCTGCATCCTGGCTGGGCACTGCCTGGGGCTGCCCTGCTGCAACCAGGGCCGGGGGGACAGTGGCTTTTAAATGATGCTTCCCTTGGTCTCTTCCCACTCTGGGTCCCCCACCTGGGGCAGCAAAGGCAAGGGAGCACGCTCTTTTTCCCCCTTGTCCTCCAGGCCCCCAAAGCTTTTGATCGCACTCACTAAGCTAGGGGCAGCTGGACCATGGACCAGCATCTTGGCACTGAGGCTTCGCCGTGCCTCACTGGAAAGAGGGTGGTCTTGCTACCGAGGGGCATTCGGATCCTGGCTCCATGTCTCAGACCTGGTGTTTTTCTGCCTCCAGTTGCATCGGAGGACACTCGGGGCGGGGGCCAGCTCTCGTTGGGCAAGCCCCAGAGCCTGGGAGATACGGGGGTCTGCCGGCTCAGGTCCATCCACAGCAGGCCCAGGGGAAGGGGGCTTCCCGAGGCTGCGTCCCTCGGGACAGCCAGCACTTTATTCCACAAAGGAGGGTTGCAAAGCTGAGACTCGGGGCAGCTCCTGGGGTCATCTGAACTGGATGGCAGCGAGAGGGAGTAATGCCACCTCTTTCTTCCTCCTCCTCCTTCCTTCCTTTTTCATTGCCACCAGTGCCATGTGCTGTCTGGCAAGGTCTGAGCCCCACAACCTGGGTGAGCAGGGGGAGAGCGGCTGTACCCCTGAGAAGAGAGACTTCCTCCTTCGGGGGGAGGGGGGGTTGGCCCTAAATCAGGCTCCCCAGTGATGGGCTGGGGGTCCATCCTTGGAAATCTCTAGGTGGGCTGGGTTGAGTCTGCCCCGGACTCACTGGGCTGTCCTGAGGGCCCTGCCAGCTCTGCTGTCCCATGGAGCCCCTGCTGTGCTGTGTGGGAGGGGCCGGGGGACATGACCAAGGCTATGCAGGGAGTCTTTGGCAGAGTCAAAACCCCATTTAGTGCCTTTTCTGCAGCTCTGGGTTTCCCCTTGCACTGGGGCACATCCCAAGCGCGAGTGAGAGCCAGCCTTGGGGGAGGGGTTGTTTTCTGTGGGTCCTGAGATCGTCTGACTGTGCGTGGCATGGCGTGGTGTCACCCGTGGCTGGAGGTGCCAGGTGGGGGCGTGTCGCGGGGGGGGGGGTAGTAGTGCCTTCCTCTGCCCCAGTTGCAGCCTCACGCTCGCTCTCCTGGCGGTGTCGCAGCTCCTCCGTGCTGTCTCTGTCCCCTGGGGGACCCTCCCTTCCTTCCTTCCCTCCCTTTCCCCTGTTCCTCTAGGCTCAGTTTTCACCCGCGTGCCTCTGCCCTGCTCTCTCCAGGCAGCTGCAAGCTTCCCCCTGCCCGGAGGCGACGGAGACCTGCTCGGAGCGCTCTTTCGTAGAGGAAGACTCTGCTCCACGGAGAAGGAAATCCCCGAGTGATTCTGCGCCCAGAGGAGCCGACCCATGCGCCGCCTCTGCCTTCCTGCTCGCAGGCACCGCCGGGCTGGCCGTGCCCTCGCTCCAGCATCACCAGGGCTGCTGGCAGCACAGATGCACCCCTGACCTGCACTGGGGCTCCCTGCCAGGCTGCAAAATTCCCCCCACGCCGGCCGGGCGTCCGTCGTGGGGGCACGAGCATGAAGCCCAGGGCAGGCCTCGGCTCCCTCCTGCTCTCCCTGTGCTTCTCGGGACTTCCCCTGCTACCAGGTAAGACGCCATCAATGCCTCCGCACCCCTCGCTGAGCAGGGTCCAGCTGACTGCAGGAAGCTCCTGGGACCTGAGCGGCCAGCACTTACCGAGCTCCTCAGGGCATGCCGCCCCCGCGCCTTTGCGGGGTTACATCTGGCCCCCAGCCCGTGGAGCTGCGCACCGGGCAGCCTGCAATTCAGTCAGGCGTGCAAGGGTCCGGGGGTCCCCTGGAAACATGGCCGGCTTGGCCCCACGCTGTAAACGAGCCTGTCTCATGCCCACCCCTGAAACACAACACCTGGCATTAAACTTTCACGCGCAGGATGGGGCGCTGCTCTCCCAGCCGCCTCCGTCCCTCCGTCCCGCGGCCCCCATGGGCAGGGGGGCGCGGGGTTGGGCTGGGCAGAGCTCGAGCTAGGTCCTGCGTTTCAGAGCTGAGCTGGCCTGGCTCTGGGACCCAAAGCTCAAGCACCCAAGTGGCCCCCATGGGAGCCAGAAGTCAAGATGGGGGTCCTGTCTCCATGGCCTGTGCTGGGGGGAGCTCCCTCCTTTCCAGCCCCACCTTGCTGATGCTCCTGCTGGCATCTGACTCCATGCACGGAGGGTCTGGGTCCCACGCTGGCCTGCAGAGGCCATGGGACAGGCAGCGGGGCAGGGATCTGCAGCACAGATCAGCTGAGTCCAGGGGAGAGGCTTTCCCGTCATCCCTGCTCGATGCTACCAGCCTCCTGGAAAGGACTGCGGTTGCTGTAGCCTCAGCACGGCCCCAGAGGGTCCCGGCTAGAGGGTCTTGTCCCTCCACCCAGGGTCAGACCGATGCTGCATTTGGGATTTAGAAGGGGTTTCCCACCAGTCAGATTGGTATGCGCTTGCAGGGGGGGCAGTGGGGAGCCATGAGCCCGAGGCTACATCTGCAGTCGGTGACAGAGCCGGGCCCAGCTCTCCTGAGCCTCTGCTGAGCATTTTGGCTTCAGACCTGCCCTTCCCCTTGGCACAGTTCTTGGGAGCAGAGAGAAAGGAGCCTCCCCGCTTCGGTTGGGATGTGCAGGGACACGTTGCAGCAGCCTTGAAACGCTTTGTGACCCTTCTTGTGGCGCCAGCCCCAGCGCCTGCCCAAGGCATCTCCCTCCAAGTGGTCACCAGGCTCCTAAACCTCTCCGGCCACCCGCATGCAGTGCAGCCTGGCCCGGTCACCCTTGACCATGAGCTGTCAGCACCTGCTCCAGAGGTCACATCTAGTCCAACCCCTGCCTGAGTCTGGATCAGCCCTGTCCAAACCAGCCCAGCCAGTCCATTATATAAACGCGGCGCAAGACCATCCCCGACTCTGACGCAGCCCCAGACGTCGCGCTTGAACCTGCCCCAGGGAAAGCAGAGGGACCGCGGCCGCCACCGTCCTGCTCCTGTAAAAGGTTGTTAATAGATGCTCAAGAGATCCCAAGCAGAGACCGTGCCCCCATACAGAGGAAGGCAAACCCCCTCGGTCCATACCACTCTGACTGGGGGTGGGGGGGAAACCTTCCTGACCCTAAACGTGGCATGGAGTGGAGGGGCAAGACCCTCAGGGTCTTCCTCAGCTGCTGCCTGTGGAGTCTGTCGGTGCCGGGGTTGGCCGGTTGCAGCCGGGGGCCGTGCCTTCTCCCCCCCGCTCCTCTCTCCCCTTTCCCTCCTGACCCAGGCTGCCTGGGGGCCCAGGGGAGACTGGCCTACAAGCTGCTCAATGACCTGTTCGCCAACTACTCCAGCGCCCTGCGGCCCGTGGAGGACACGGACCGGGCTCTGAACGTCACCCTGCAGATCACGCTCTCCCAGATCATCGACATGGTGAGTCGGGGCCCGCTGGTCCGGGCCGGCCGAGCCCGTCTCCCCAGCAAAGCTACCTTCCGGCAAGAGAGCCGGCTGCCGGGGATCGCTCCGGCTGGGGTGGTGGTGCGGCGCGGCCGGGGGCTACGGTGGGGCTGCCCTGTTGCACCTGTCAGCATGTAGGAAACCGCGGGTCCTGCCTGGAGGGGTTTTCTCTAATTGGGGCCGGAGGGTTGTAGGAAGTGGGGTCACGGCACCATGCTTTGGGGCAATCCTTAGGCCGGCAGCTGCCCAGGGACGTGGGGACTGGACCCACCAGCCCACTGGCTGTTGCTACTGCCAGGCAGCTGAGCAGCCCCCTGGACCTTGCTGGGATGAGCTACGTGGCGCAAGTTAATGAGTCCCAAGGGGCCAGGTCAGGACTGAGTCCCTCTTATTGGGCGATTCATGGCGGCGAAAGGGTGAGGCACTCTGTGCTACCCCGACATTGCACAGCGGTCCATGCACCTGCCCGCTCCCTCCTCATGCCTCTCTCCCCCCCGGCTGCAGGATGAGAGGAACCAGGTCCTGACATCTTACCTGTGGATCCGGCAGGTGTGGGTGGACGCCTACCTGACCTGGAGCAAGGACGATTACGGTGGGATTGATATCATCCACATCCCCAGCAGCTACGTGTGGCGCCCCGACATTGTCCTCTACAATAAGTGGGTTTATCTCCTCTACAATAAGTGGGTTTATCTCCTCTACAATAAGTGGGTTTATCGTCCTTTAATGAGTGGGTTTATGGGGGCTGGGAGGCAGCGTTCCCTCCCGGCCCTGCTTCTGCGTGCGGCTCCTGCTGGCAGGGCTCTGGGGATGGAGAGGGCCTGGCGTTCGGCCCCGATCCTGTCGGCAGGGGTTGGCTTCCACGGGCTCGTAATAGTTGCAAAGAAGTGGGGCTGGATGGATGATGGGTTTGTCTGGGTTGGTTGGGACAGAGCTGATCCTGCCTCAGGCAGGGCTTGGACTAGATGTGGCCACGGCAGGTCCCTTCCAGCTCGGCTCCTCCATGATTTTGACAGGGCTGCAGAAGCTGGCTCCTGAGCCGGACATTCACGCTGGCCCCGATCCTGAGGGGTAAAGGAGCTCTGCAGGATGAGAGAGATGCACCAAGACTTAAATTCCTCATGTATTTTGGCATTGTGTGGGTTTGCGTGTTGCCGCGAGGCATGGGAGTGGCTCGTGGGGAGAAAGGTGACCCCAGTTAGTCCCTGGGAAACTTGCTCAGAGCTTGTTTAGTGGCTTTGAGCAAGAGACTTCAGGCCCGAGGGCAAGGGCCATGACCTGGGAGCCCTGGTGAAAGACTGCTAATGGGGACTGGGTTTCAGCCGTGACTGGGCAGGGCAGGGCCCTGGTTAACTGGGGTGAAGACGAGACCTGGTGGGGTCTGCTGTGGGGCACCTGGCTGTGGTTACCTGCAGCTGTGGGCCCACAGGCTGGGCTTGGACCTGGGGAGGGAGGCCAGAGCAGCTCCCACTCATCCCCGTGGCCTCTTCCTTCCTTGTCCAGTGCCGACGACCAGTTCACGGGCTCCATGGAGACCAACGTGGTGATCCGCCACGACGGGCGGGTGATGTGGGACTCGCCGGCCATCACCAAGAGTTCGTGCAAGGTGGATGTGTCCTACTTCCCCTTCGACGGGCAGCAGTGCCGCCTCACTTTCGGCTCCTGGACCTACAACGGGAACCAGATCGACCTCCGCAACGGGCTGGACACGGGAGACCTCACCGACTTCGTGGAGAACGTGGAGTGGCAGGTGCTGGGCATGCCGGCCCGGCGCAACGTGGTCACCTACGGCTGCTGCTCGGAGCCCTACCCCGACGTCACCTACACACTCATCCTCCAGCGCCGCGCCTCCTTCTACATCTTCAACCTGCTGCTGCCTTGCATCATGATCTCCTTCCTGGCCCCGCTGGGCTTCTACCTCCCAGCCGACTCGGGGGAGAAAGTGTCCCTGGGTGTGACCGTCCTGCTGGCCCTCACCGTCTTCCAGCTGCTGGTGGCGGAGAGCATGCCGCCCTCCGAGAACGTGCCCCTCATCGGTGAGTCGCCTGTGCTAAGTCACCCTGCCTCTGCTTTTTTGCTTCCTCCCGGTTCTTCCTCAGCGCACGCAGCAGGATTTTGGGTACCCTCCCAAACCCCTTCCCTTACCTGGGGCTTAGTACCATGCTCGTGGCCACTGTCTCTATCCCACCTGCCTCAGCGGACTAAATGCAACCCTATTCCACCCAGCTCACGTTCATGAATCCTTCCCTTTGCTTCTCTTGGGGCTCAATTTTGAGGTGCAGATGTGCCCTAACCGTGGGGGCATGTCTGGGTTTTGAGGGGACACGTTCACCCATGGCCTAGCAGATGAGGTAGGTAGGATGTAGCTCTCAGCCAAGACCGTTCGTCTTCCCAAGGGACAGGCCTCTGCCATGCCATGTAGCCCCTTTGCCCCAGCCACCTGCGGAGGGTTTAGATTGAGAGTGTGGTCGGGGGTAGAAAGGTAAGAAAGATTTATTGACTTAGAGAAGATTATTGATGAGAGAAGCAATCAAACAGGTAAGAGAGAGGGGCCAGGGTAACGCTGGGACGAGGGGTCAGCACACACACCCACAGGAGGCCTCAAATGCCTCTACACAAACGCTCGTAGCATGGGCAACAAGCAGGAGGAGCTCACCCTCCTGCCGGCTGACACCAGCCCGGACATAGTGGGGGTCACGGAAACGTGTGGGACTCAACTCATGATTGGGCGGTGAATGTCAAGGGCTATGGGCTGTACAGGAGGGACAGGATAGGAAAGAGAGGTGGGGGCGTGGCGCTCTATATTAAGGAGGAAGACACATCCTCGTTAATTAGCAAGGAGCCAGGGGAGGGGCACTCTGAAGTGCTTTGGGTTAGAGTACAAGGCAGTCGAGGGGAAAGAGACTTAACGGTGGGAGTCTACTACAGACCCCCTGACCAGGGAGAGGAGCTTGACCAGGAATTCTTGGGTCAGCTCACAGAGGTGGTGAAGGCTAAGGATGTGGTAGTCATGGGGGACCTGAACTGCCCGGACATCTGCTGGGAAGGGCAGTCAGCCAGGTCTGACCGCTCACGTAGGGTCTTGGCCAGAGCGCAGGACCTCCATCTAACCCAGGAGGTGCACAGCCCCACCAGGGGGACGCCTTGTTGGACCTAGTGCTGGCCACGGGTGACGACCTGGTGCGGGGGCTGCAGGTGCTCGACCACCTGGGCCACAGCGATCATCGCCTGCTGGGAGTCACCATCCAGCACAAGGTGGCAAGGGCACGCAGTAAGACAGTGGCCCTGGATTTTAGGAGGGCAAACTTCAACCAGCTAAGGAGGATAGTTGGAGAAGCGCTGAGGTCCCAGCGGGGAGGGGAGCCGGGTGTCCAAGGAGAGTGGTTGTTCCCCAAGGAGACGATCCTCCAAGCCCAAAGGAAGGTAATCCCAACGAGGATCAAAGGGAGCAGGGGAGCACACAAGCCTCCGTGGCTCACCAAAAGCATCTGGGAATGTCTCCTTGCTAAAAAGGAAGCTTATACCCAGTGGAAAGAAGGGGACATCACCAGGGAGGGCTATTCTGCAGTCGCTCGGGGATGTAGGGGGGCAGTCAGGAAGGCCAAGGCAGAGATGGGACTGGGGCTAGCTTCCCAGATTAAGGACAATAAGAAGTCCTTTTTTAAATACATAGGGGGTAAAAAGAAGGTCCCGGGTAATGTGGGGCCCTTGCAGGACGACATGGGTAACATGGTCGTCACACCAGATAGCAAAGCTAACATGTTTAACGATGTCTTTGCCTCCGTCTTCCTAAGCAGGGACCAGAACAGCCACCTCCCTGCTGGGCCCCCTCGGGCCCCGGGGGAGGCACACCTGGGCCACGGGTTAGCGAGGATTTAGTTAGGGAGCTTCTGGAGGGGCTGGATGCATTCAAGTCAGCCGGCCCGGATGATCTCCACCCTAGAGTGCTAAAGGAACTGGCCGAGGTCATTGCAAGTCCCCTGGCACGGCTTTGCGAGCACTCGTGGTGCTCTTGTGAGGTACCGGAGGACAGGAAGAGGGCCAACGTGGTCCCCATCTTCAAAAAAGGCAGGAAGGAAGACCCGGGAAACTATAGGCGGGTTAGTCTCACCTCGATCCTAGGCAAGCTGTTTGAGAAAATTATGCTGGCACACATCCAGGAGGGACCAGCAGGGGACTGCATGCTTAGGGGCAACCAGCACGGGTTCATCAGTGGCAGGTCCTGTCAGACCAACCTGGTGGCCTTTTACGATCAGATCACCAGATCACTAGATGCAGGGGTAGCAGTGGATATTGTCTTCCTGGACTTCTGGAAGGCTTTTGACACTGTCTCTCACCCCGTTCTCATTAAGAAACTGGGGGGCTGTGGTGTTGACACCCACACAGTCAGATGTGTCGCCAACTGGCGGGTGGGCCGCACCCAGAGGGTGGTGGTGGATGGGTCCTTCTCGACCTGGAGGGATGTGGGCAGTGGGGTCCCCCAGGGCTCGGTCCTCGGGCGCGCACTGTTCAACATCTTCATCAGCGATTTGGATGAGGGGGTAAAAAGCCCCTGTTCAAATTTGCTGATGACACTAAGATGTGGGGGGATGTGGGAACATTGGAAGGATGCAACAGGCTACAATCTGACCTAGAGAGGTTACAAGGGTGGGCGGACGAGAATAGGATGGACTTCAACACAGACAAGTGCAAGGTGATGCACCTGAGGAGGAACAACCGGCACCATACCTACAGGTTAGGGAACTCCCCTCTTGTCAGCACAGAGGCGGAAAGGGATCTGGGGGTCATCATTGACTCCCAAGATGAACATGGGCTGGCAGTGTGGAGAGGCAGTAAGGAAGGCCAACTGCACCTTGGCATGCATCCACAGATGCATCTCGAGCAGGTCCAGGGAGGTGACCCTCCCCCTCTGTGCAGCACTGGTCAGGCCGCAGCGGGAGGACTGCGTCCAATTCTGGGCGCCGCACTTCAGGGGGGACGTGGACAGCATGGAGAGGGGCCAGAGGAGGCCACCCGCATGATCAGGGGACAACAGGGCAGGCCCTATGAGGACAGGCTGTGGGACCTGAATCTGTTCAGCCTCCAAAAGAGAAGACTGAGGGGGATCTTGTGGCCTGTTATAAACTAGTCAGGGGGGATCAGCAGGCATTGAGGGAGTCCCTGTTCCCCCGAGCACCGCCAGGAGTGACCAGGAATAACGGTCACAAGCTGGCAGAGGGCAGGTTTAGGCTAGATATCAGGAGGCGCGACTTCACGGTCAAGGCGGCTAGGATCTGGACCCAACTTCTGAGAGAAGTGGTGCAGGCTCCTACCCCGGGGGTGTTTAAGAGGAGGTTAGATGAACATGTAGCTGGGGTCATTTGACCCCAGTACTCTTTCCTGCCACAGCAGGGGGTCGGACTAGATGATCTGCTCAGGTCCCTTCCGACCCTAGAAACTATGAAACTATGAAAAAAAACACAGCTATGTGTAATAACAAGACAAACGATGACAGACAAAAGCAATTTGTGTCAGCAACTTATTGGCAGTCCTTCTGATGCCCAATACACAGCGAGCTTCTCTTTCCGCAAAGTTCAGCAAGGTCAGGCGTCCCTGAGCAACGCCGTCTGAGGGGTGCCGGGAAGGACCCTGAAACACAGTTCTTGGGCTCCTTGAGATCCACGGGCCCACTGATCCAGGCAACAGCTAACTCACCCTTTTCACAGAGCTGCGTCTTCCTTCTGAATGGTTTCCAGATATTTCAGCTAATTTATAGCTTCTGAAAGACTGATAAGGTACGACCACATTGATTCCTTTTTCTTCAACTGTCCATAGACTGACCAATAGCAATACAAGCCTTGCATTCCTTTGATAAGGTAATTTTAACTGCGCCACAGGGCCTTACTACTTCTAGGCTTTGTTAAATTTACTAGGCCTTACTTTATACAAGGCCTCACGACATCTTAAACTATAATTAGGCTTTTAGCAACAACTTATAGCTTAATATCTAAACAAATACATAAAAACACTTGGTCTAATCTTCATACAGCCTTCAGCAAGCACTTTTATCACACAGACATACTTTTCAGCTGCCACACCCCTTATAAAGGATTTTGCTCTTCTACTGGGAGGCTGCTCCAGCCCCTTCTCCCCACCCTGCTCCAATAGTTCAATACCAGCTCCTTCTGTCCAGCATGCATTTATTCATGGGCAGTGCCTATCCATCCGGTTCAGCATGAGCTCATCTTTCTTCAGCATGGGTGAGCAGAAGGGCACTGGAATCTTCTTGCTGCCGGGTATGATGGTGTACATACCGTCCTGCCCCATCTTAGCTGGGAACATGTGGCCTCAAGTTGCATTTGTCCCATCCATGACTGCTTGCACGGTGATGTGTTGCCCTTGGGGATGGACTCAGGCTCCTGGGTCTTTCTTTTCCTCCAACTCAGCAGGAACTCTTGCTGCTGGTCCCCTGGTGCGTGATCTTGCCCTCCAGGATCTTGGGGAACGTCTGTTCACCAGGGCGCCCCAAGGGATGACGAGGTCGAACGGTCACAAACTCCTGCAAGACCGTTTCAGGCTAGACATAAGGGAGAATTTCTTTCCTGTCCGAGCCCCCAAGGTCTGGAACAGCCTGCCAGCGGAGGTGGTTCAAGCACCTACATTGAACACCTTCAAGAGTAAATTGGATGCTTATCTTGCTGGGATCCTATGACCCCAGCTGACTTCCTGCCCTTTGGGCAGGGGGCTGGACTCGATGATCTCCCGAGGTCCCTTCCAGCCCTGATGTCTATGAAGTCTATGAAATCAGGACTGTTACATTTCACTTGGTTCCTAGTCAGCTGTCGCTTTCCAGTTCCTCCTCAAATGACATTCCAAACCCCTCTGTATCTGCAGAAAAGGACCTGGGGGTGACAGGGGACAAGGAGCTGAACAGGAGCTAGCAGTGTGCCCTTGTTGCCAAGAAGGCAGATGGCATCCTGGGCTGCACTGGTAGCAGCGCTGCCGGCAGATTGAGGGCAGTGATTTTTCCCCTCTCTTCAGCACTGGGGAGGCCACATCTGGAGTCCTGTGCCCAGTAGTGGGATGTACAGAAAGGATTTGGACATGCTGGAGAGAGTCCAGTGGAGAGCAACAAAAATGGTTGAGGGGCTGGGGCGCATGAGGTGTGAGGAGAGGCTGAGGGAAATGGGCTGATTGAGTCTGCAGAAGAGAAGACCGAGGGGGGTGGGAGGGTGGGGTTGAATAGCAGCCTTCAGCTCCGTGCAGGGGGGTTGCAAAGAGGATGATGCTGGACTGTTCTCAGTGGGAGCAGATAACAGGACAAGGAGCAATGGGCTCCAGTTGCAGCAAGGGAAGTTGAAGTTAGATATTAAGAAAAACTTTCTCACCAGGAGGTTGGTGAGGCACTGGAGCAAGCTTCCCTGAGAGGTGGTGCAGTCTCCATCCTTGGAGGTGTTTAAGACCCGGGTAGACAAAAGTGTTGGGTGGGATGATGTAGTTGGGGCTGGTCCTGCTTTGAGCAGGGGGTTGGACTAGATGTGACCTCCTGAGGTCCCCTCCAACCCTCATTTTCTACGATGGACAGAGCCTCTCTGCTCTTGTCAGTGGACATCTAACCCAGGAGGTGCACAGCCCCACCAGGGGAGACGCCTTGTTGGACCTGGTGCTGGCCACGGGTGATGACCTGGTGAGGGGGCTGCGGGTGATGGGCCACCTGGGAGACAGTGATCATCGCTTGCTGGAATTCACCATCCAGCGTAAGGTGGCAAAGGGCTGCAGCAAGGCAACAGCCCTAGACTTTAGGAGGGCTGACTTCAACAAGCTAAGGAGGATCGTTGGGGAAGCGCTGAGGACCCAGAGGGGAAGGGAATCAGATGTCGAAGGTGAGTGGTTGCTCCTTAAGGAGACGATCCTCCATGCCCAAAGGGAGGTAATCCCAACAAGGGTCAAAGGGAGCAGGAGGGCACATAAACCCCCATGGCTCACTAGGAGCATCCGGGAATGTCTCCTTGCTAAAAGGGAGGCATATACCCAATGGAGAGATGGGGTCATCACCAAGAAGGACTATGTTACAGTCGCCTGAGGATGTAGGGGGGCAGTCAGGAGAGCCAAGGCAGAGATGGAGATAGGACTAGCTTCCCGGATTAAGGACAATAAGAAGTCCTTCTTCAAATACATAGGGGGTAAAAAGAGGGTCCCGGGTAATGTGGGGCCCCTGCAGGACACGATGGGCAACTTAGTCGTCACGCCAGATGACAAAGCTAACATATTTAACGATTTCTTTGCCTCTGTCTTCCTAAGTAGGGACCAGTTCAGCCACCTCCCTGCTGGGCCCCCCTCGGGCCCCGGGAGAGACACGCCTGGGCCAGGGGTTAGCGAGGAGTTAGTTAGGGTACTTCTGGAGAGGCTGGACGTGTTCAAGTCCGCTGGTCCGGACGATCTTCACCCTAGGGTTCTACAGGAACTGGCCGAGGTCATTGCGGGACCCCTGGCGCGGCTCTGTGAGCACTCGTGGTGCTCTGGCGAGGTGCCGGAGGACTGGAAGAGGGCCAACGTGGTCCCTATCTTCAAAAAGGGAAAAAAAGAGGACCCGGGAAATTACAGGCCAGTTAGTCTGACCTCAATCCCGGGTAAGCTCTTTGAAAAAATTATCCTGGCACACATCCAGGAGGGCCTTGCGGGGGAATGCATGCTCAGGGGCAACCAACATGGGTTCATCAGTGGCAGGTCTTTGTCAGACCAACCTGGTGGCCTTTTACGATCAGGTCACCAAATCATTAGACGCAGGGGTTGCTGTGGATGTAGTCTTTCTGGACTTCCGGAAGGCTTTCGACACTGTCTCTCACCCTGTCCTCATCAAAAAGCTGGGAGACTGTGGTGTCGATGCCCACACGGTCAAATGGGTCGCCAACTGGTTGGAGGGCCGCACCCAGAGGGTGGTAGTGGATGGGTTCTTCTCGACCTGGAAGGACGTGGGCAGTGGGGTCCCCCAGGGCTCGGTCCTCGGGCCCGCACTGTTCAACATCTTCATCAGTGACTTGGATGAGGGGGTAGAAAGCACCCTGTTCAAGTTTGCTGATGACACTAAGATGTGGGGGGATGTGGGTGCACTAGAAGGGTGCAATAGGCTACAAGCTGACCTTGACAGGTTGCAACGGTGGGCGGATGAGAATAGGATGGGGTTTAACACTGATAAGTGCAAGGTGTTGCACATGGGGAGGAAGAACCGGCACCACACTTACAGGTTGGGGAACGCCCCTCTTGCCAGCACGGAGACGGAAAAGGATCTTGGAGTCGTCATTGACTCCACGATGAACATGGGCCGGCAGTGTGGGGAGGCAGTCAAGAAGGCCAACCGTACCCTGTCATGCATCCACAGATGCATCTCGAGCAGGTCCAGGGAGGTGATCCTCCCCCTCTGTGCGGCACTGGTCAGGCCGCAGCTGGAGTACTGCGTCCAGTTCTGGGCGCCACACTTCAAGAGGGATGTCGACAGCATGGAGAGGGTCCAGAGGAGGCCACTCGCATGATCAGGGGTCAGCAGGGCAGGCCTTATGAGGAGAGGCTACGGGACCTGAACCTGTTTAGCCTCCACAAGAGAAGGTTAAGGGGGGACCTTGTGGCCTGCTACAAACTGGTCGGGGGGATCAGCAGGTATTGGGGGAGTCCCTGTTCCCCCGTGCGCTGCCAGGAGTGACCAGGAATAACGGTCACAAGCTGGCGGAGGGTAGGGTTAGATTAGATATTAGGAGGCGCTACTTCACAGTCAGGGCGGCTAGGGCCTGGAACCGGCTTCCAGGGGAAGTGGTGCAGGCTCCTAGCCTGGGGATTTTTAAAAGGAAGTTAGATGAGCACCTTGCCGGGGTCATCTGACCCCGGTGCTCTTTCCTGCCAAGGCAGGGGGTCGGACTAGATGATCTACCTAAGTCCCTTCCGACTCTAGCTACTATGAAACTATGAAACATCCTGCTACCCTCTCCCCTACAGCCAGTCCCTTGTTCCCCAGAGCATCCTTGCACTGATCCCCATCTCTTTTGAATGAAGTTGTAACTTTCCAGGCAGCAGCATATCAAGTGCCTGGCCTTAGGCTTGCACCTCTACTATCTGGCACTCAGGACCATGGTATCCAACCCACGGGGCTCACCACGGGTCCAGAAATGTGACGGCAGGGGAGCGGCTGTTAACGCTGCCAGTGCTCCCTTACCACCAGATTTCCAGTGCTGTGGGGGGCACCGTGGGCTGGGCAATGTGGCTCCGAAGGTCAGATTTGGCCCATGGGCTGGGGGCGAAGCACCCCTGCCCTAGACAACCTGTTATCAGAAAAAGATATATCGGCTTGGTCTGGCATTTTTTACCTATTGAGTGGGTTTTCATAGATTTCATAGACATTAGGGCTGGAAGGGACCTCGGGAGATCATCGAGTCCAGTTTTGGACTGCAGGGGGTCAGTCAATGATCTTGCTGGTCCAATCAGGCCTTGCAACCTAGGAGGCTGACTTTCATGTGAGCATGGGAGATTTTCCCCTGCTTTTGGAGAGCCAGCACTCAGATTTTTTTTTTTTTTTTACCTGAAAATTGGAGGCAGCAGGAATTTTCAAACGGTTCTTGATAGATCTCCGAGAGATCAAAGACTCGAGCCCAGTTTGGAGAAATTGCTTGAAACGGCTTAAATAAGTGATTTAGCCTGGAAAATAGAAAGCTGAGTGGGGGGGATTTGATCACAGTCTTCAAAGCCCTGAAGGGCGATGAAAGGGAGGCTGGAGATGGGCTTTTCTCTGTGGCCGCGGGGACAGGGCTACGAGCAATGGCCTCCAGCTGCAGCAGGGGAAACTGAGGTTGGAGCTGAGGAGGAGCTTGCTGGCTCTGGGGGTGGTGCGGCGCTGGAGCAGGCTCGTAGAGAGACGGTGGAGTCTCCATCCCTGGAAAGTTTCAAGAGCAGGTTGGACGGACACATGTCTGGGATGGTTTAGTCAGCAATGACCTTGCCCTGAGCAGGGGCTGGACTAGCTGTGACCTTGCGAAGTCCCTTCCAGCCTGACTTTCCTATGAGCCTTTCAGGTGTCTTTCACTGACAGTCTTTTTTTTTCAGCCCGGTGTTTTTCTGGGGCTTATTTTGAACGCAGCGTTCACGAAGGTCAGCACAGCTCAGGCCAAGTCGGGCTGAATTTACTGCGTACAAAGGCTCGTGCATCCGTGACTCTTCTGCTCCGACTGCCCAAAGCAAGCTTGAGGGCTGACCCTTGCTGTGAGCAAAGGCAATCTCACCAGGATGCTCTAGATAAGGGGAGCTCAACCCCTGGAGCCATGCAGTCCAGCTCCTGGGTGCCCACCGGGGTCCAGAAATTTAGCAGCGAGTGACTGGTAGCAATCGAAGCTGCAAGATTTCCAAGCCCCCTGCAGCTGAACTGCCTCCGGTCCCACGCAAAGGGATTGGACCCGCGTCTTGCGTGGCTGGATGGAGCCAGGGCCTGATCCAGCCACTTGGCAATGGCTCAGTTGGGGCCCAGTGCAAGTGCACAGGATCGGGGCCTGCATTCACCCAAGGGTGCCTTAGATCAGCTGGGAGAGAGGGGAGGCTTGTTACGGTACAGATCCAGGAAGACGTGGGCGCTAAGCCTGGGGAATGCAGGGCCAAATCCTGGCATGCAGCCTCATTGCTTTGCCCCAGGTTTGGACCCTGGTGGTGCCACTGAGAGAGCCTGACATGGGAGCATTGGTCCCGTCTTCCCCAAGGGGCCGCGGGCTGGGCACTGTCCTCTTGTGTGCGGCTGAGCTCTCGTTGCAAAAAAAGCCACCAGCCTCCTGGGCTGGATTAAGAAGCGTCCCTTGCAAATCACGGGCGGGGATACTTCCACGCTCGTCAGCTCTGGGGAGGCCTCCCCGGGCGTCCTGCATCCAGTTTCGGGGCCCGCACTTCAGGGAGGAAGCAGGCAGGTAGGACGGAGCGACGGCTCTGATCAGGGACCTGGGAGACCAGACTGACGAAGAAAGGCTGAAAGACCTCGGGTATTGAGTCTGGAGGGGAGAAGGCTGTCTTCAAGCAGTCTCCAAGTCCCTGAAAGGCGGTGACGGAGGATGGCGATGGGCTTTCTCTGCGGCCGCAGGGGACGGGGCTAGACATGATGGCCTCCGGCTGCTGCAGGGGAAACTGAGGCGGGAGCCGAGGAGGAACTTTCTGGCTCAGAGGTCGGGCTTTGGCTGAATTGTTCCCGTCTCCCCAGGGCCAAGGGGCAGATGGCTGGAGGGGCGGGGGGTCCCTTCCCCGCAAGGCTGCGTCTGTCCCCACGACCTCCCCTTCTCTCCCCGCAGGGAAGTATTACATCGCCACCATGACCATGATCACGGCCTCCACCGCGCTGACCATCTTCATCATGAACATCCACCACTGCGGCCCGGGGGCCCGGCCCGTGCCCCGCTGGGCTCGGAGGCTCATCCTGCGCTACATGGCCCGCGCGTTCTTCGTCTACGAGGTGGGCGAGAGCTGCAAGAGCCCGGCGCGGGAGCCCGGCGCCCTGCCCGGGGTGCAGGCGGGGAGCGGCCGGATCGGGGCCCCGCAGTCCGAGCCCGGCGGCCCCTCGGCCTGGCAGGAGACGGGCAGGCGCGCGAACTTGGAGAGGGGGGGCAGGGCGGAGGGGCCCGCACCGCGGTGCCTGTGCCACCAGGACAGCTTGCTGCGCAACGTGGAGTACATTGCCAACTGCTTCCGGGACCAGAAGGCCTCTCAGCGGCGGGCTGGGGAGTGGAAAAAGGTGGCGAAGGTGATGGACCGCTTCTTCATGTGGGTCTTCTTCCTCATGGTCTTCTTCATGAGCGTGCTCATCGTGGGGAAAGCGGCCTGAAGGGCCCCTTCAGCACCGGGGGCTGCTGCCCGGCCTCGCCAGCCCACCCCCCTGCAAACCCCGCGCTCCTTTTGCCCGGCGGAGACTGATCCTCGGGAGGACTGTGGACCCGGTGCGCCCCCCCACCCCGCCACGAGCTACGTGTCTCGGGTGGGCGCTGGGTGTCAGGACTCCTGTTCGCGCTCCCTGGTGCCGGGAGAAGAGCGGAGGCTAGTGGTGAGAGCAGGGGAGAAGGCACCAGCTCTCAGCTCCGGGAGTGGGGCCCGAGAGACGTGGAGAAGAGACCTTACCTACCCGCTGGGGGTGTCGGGCAGCAGGCAGGGTAGAGCTGCACCTCGTAGACTGACGGAGGCAGCGATGCCGAAGCTTTTGCAAGCAGCAGGTCCTGTCCCCAGGTGCTGTGCCAGGCGAGGCCAAGTCCCAGGTGTGCGCAGAAACCCCCGAGGGCTCATGGGCACCCCCATTCCCCTCTGGATGGGGAGCGCCCAGCTCTGATTCGGGTGCCGGGGCTGCGGCTGCACCTGGGGCAGCTGCTGGGGAGCAAGGCACCGAAATAAATCCCCTGGAAGCTCCATGCAGGGCCCCAGGGGGGTTTGCAGCCCAAACCGAGTAAGCATCTTGCAAATGCTTCCAGGCTTAGGAAGTGCTTAGAGACTGAATAGGATGCGCTGCGTCTTCCTCAGTGCCCCCATTCCCAGGGTGCTGTCTGCCATCTCTGTCAGCAAGGGCCCGGGCACGTTTGCACGGGTGGTATTTATGCCTGTTTGGTCTCTATGGCCCTTGCATCCGGAGCGAACAGGCCGCAGCTCTCCCAGGGTAAGTGCGTGCATGTGCTATGGCACCGTCTTACCGTTACCCGATGGCCCATTTTCCTGGAGCACACAGCTACCCTCCCTCCTCCTTTCTCCGGGGCCAGTCGCAGAGATGCTCTGGCTGCTTCCTGGCGGGGGAAGCACCGTGACCACGTAGGCGGGCTCCCCGGGGCGGGTGATTGTCTCTGATACGTCCTCCATCAGAGGTCTATATTGAGATTTTTTGGAGTTGGGTGGTGGAACCGGAGCGTGCTCCATCCACTCCATGCATTGACCTGGTATTACAGTGCTTCCAGGACCGGTGCAAAAAAACAGAAAAAAAAAATCCTTTCTCCGGGGTAAACCGCCGCTCATGGCTTCATATCGGGCACCTGCTCCTGCCTCAGGCGGGCGCAAAGATCAGTTACCCTGGGGTAAGTGCGTTGTGTGTCCAGGCCCCCCGTAGCCTGGCTGTGGGGCAAGGAGCTGAGCTCTGGTCCCTCTTGTGCCTCCAGCAAGGGGGAGCAGGGACCTCCATCAGAGAGCTCTTAACCCCGCCGTGCTGGGTGGCAGGAGGCTGGCAGGGGTCTTGCAGCTGGAGCCGTGGGGGATCTCCTCGCATCTCATGATGCGTCTGCAGAGCCGGCACCTCTTCCCGTCAGCCAGGACCCCTCCGGTTGCCTGGAGCGTGCAGTGATCGGGAGCAACCACGCAGCTCCTGCTGGGGCCCAGCAGCCCGGGCCCGCAAGCCGGGGATTACCCAGGCCTGGCCTCGCTGTGCTAGGCCAGGAGGCCTTCCAGGAGACATGTTTGCTGCCCCGTGTCCGGGCTGGGTACCGCAACTGCTAATCCTACAGGGCCGAGAGTCATCCCCTGCCCCCAGCACCTTTCTTATCCCAAGCCTTCGTGTCCCCCCTTCCCTCTGCCCGCTCCTCTCCCCAGCAGCATGGACAAAGCCGATGCTTTGATAAAATCCCCAGCTGCTGGCTCAGCTTTGACAGGACGTAAACCTTGCCGGAGTGGACTTGGGCATGTTATGGTCAGTGAGCCGTGCCTGGGGCACATCCGCCGGCCTGTCTTTGCATCCTGTTGTCCTTCACCACCCGGCCCTGGTGCATGGTGCTGTGGGCCTGCTGGGGCGAGGAGCAGGGTGGACCCACGCTGTGTCCTGAGCATGCTGGTGCTGTGGTTTTTTGGGCGACACGGCCCACCCAGACACCCCTCTGCACCCTTGGGCTCTGTCCTGCGCTGGCTGTGAAAACCAACTCTGCTCTCTGGTGCTGCCCCTTAAGGATGGTAGGAAGGGGAGAGTTTGCCTGATCACCCGCCACAGGGACCGTCCTCCCGCCCCCAGGCTTATTACTGCATCACAAGGGGCAGCTCCAAACCATCCTGCCCCCCCCCCCCCCGGCATGGGCTCCACGAGGGGCAGACCACTGTCCTCCAGGTCATGACGTGGTCCTCAACCAGGGCCCCACAGCACTCTGGGAGGCCACGAGATCCTTTCAAGGGGGCCGTGGGCTGCTGTGCAACACGCGCGGGTCCACAGACGAGCAACCTGCCCAGATAAACCCGGAGCTGTCGGGGGGCGCGAGACCTGCTGCCCTGCGCTGCGCTGAGCGTGCTGGGCTCTTTGCAATAGCAGAAGTGCTCGTCTTATTTTATTGTTTTCTGTAGGCAGACAAAGGAGTGAAAGCTCGGTGCTGGCAGCTCCTGAACGGGGGCCTCGAGGCTGCCTTTGAGTCACGGACAACCAGGGCTGGCAGGGCCAAACCCCTGCTAAAGGCAGGACCACCCCTGTGTGAACCACCCCGTGCACCCCACCCCCTGCCCTCCCCCCACTCCATCATCCAGTTGCCCCGGGGTCACCGGCACCTCTAAGGCTGATGTGAGCATAGGGACTAGGCATATACATTATAGCTGCGTTGGCCTAAGGCCATGGGCGGACCAGGTTCTTTGGGTAAATCCAGTCTCTTTTAGTTATCTTTTTTCAGTTGGTCTAATAAAGAGATCGGATTTACCCGGAGATCCTGGTCTGCCTCGGGGTGCCGTGAGACTCCCATGTGTCACTGGTCACGGCTTTACCAGCTGAGAGAGCTCATTTCAGAGCCGATGCGTGTCCGAGGCAGCATGCGTGAAAGCCTGGCTAGGAAACCGTCCCATCGTGGATGCTGGTCAAGGGGGGGTCTGCCCCAGTAAGGGCATCTCATTAGCCCCTCTCCTCCCCTTGATGCCCATTTTCCACTCATGTCAGCTCGAGCAGGAGGGAGGTTGGATGTGGGGGTCGCCCCTGCCCAGCCAGCCCTGGCGGGGACAGCAAGCCAGGCCGTGGAGCAGCGGGATGGGGCGCGTGGCAGGGTCAGACCCAGCCTTTCTTAGCAGGAAGGTGGTTTGGGGAGGGGGGGGGGAGTGGAATAAATCCAGCATCTTCTTCCCAGAGAGCAGTTAAAGCAGCTTGGCGTTGCACCAATGCTGTCTCCACCGTCCTGTGTGCATAGGGTTAAATTCTGGGGGATGGTGTTGTGTGTGTCCCTGCTTTGTGCCCGCCCTGGGAGTTTAACCCCTCATGAGCCCCCAGCGCAGGGGGTATCGCAGCCAGGGAGCTGGGAGCGGAGGCCTGTATGCAACGCGCCATGCAGGAGTCGGGGAGCAAGCTGGCTTTCCTGCTGGCCTGTTGCACTGATCGGCCACTGCTGAGGGTCTCCGGTCTTCCCAGGTGAGGTGTAGCCCAGGCCCCCTGGGCGGGCATGAAGCTGGAGCAGCGTTGGTGCCCCGCGCCACGCACGAATCTGCACAGGGCGCGTCGCACCCAGCCGTGGGCTCCGGCTCCAGTGGGAGTCTCCCACCCCGCTGCAGCTGCCCCCGTGCCAGGTGCCAGCGGTATTTGGGGTAGCGGGTTTGCCGGCGTCGCGTCAGCCGTCCTCGCGAGCAGGTGCTGGTTAAGGCGGCGGAGTGACCTGGGTGCCGGCCGCCACGAGGAAGCCCCAGAGGAGGAGCAGGCTCCAGGATGCACTGCTCGCCCCTGCTGCTGCAAAGACAGAGGGGGGGGCGAGGCCCAGGGTCAGCAGGGGCATCGGCCTTGTGCCACGCGGATCACTGGCGGGCTCGCGGCGCCACTTATTCCTTACCTGAGCTGAACGTGCATCTCTGGGTCTTGCATCTTTTCTCTGCCAAAGAAACCCACAGCAGTTAAGCATCATCGCTGAACCCCCGTAATAGAAAACCAGCTCCTCTCGTATTACTGAGGATTGCTTGGAAGGGAACTGCGACCACAACGGGCACTATCGTGATGCCCCTTTATAAACCCGTGGTGCATCAACGCCTTGGATGTTGCACCCAGGCCTCCAAAAGGAGATAGCAGAGCTAGGGAAGGTGCAGAGGAGGGCAGCAAGGAGGATGAGTGGTACGGAGGGGCTTCCCTAGGAGGAGAGGCTAATGAGGCCAGGTCTGATCAGTTTAAAAAGGAGATGCTTGAAGGGGAGCGTGAGAAGGGTTTGCACAACGGTAAATGGGGCTGAGGAAGTCAGTCGGGATTTATGACTGACATTCTCTCACCAGAAGAGCGCAAGGGGTCACCAGTGAAACGAGGAGGCCACCAGTTCAAAAAGAGCAGTGGGAAGCTCTTCTGCACCCAGAGTTTAATTAAAATGTGCAACTCGTTGCCACCAGCTGTTGCAAAAGCTGGCCGCTTCAGCAGATTCACTGAGGGACTGGACACGCTCTTGGAGGAAAGGGGCATCGGGAGCTATTGGGCGTGGGAGTGAGGGGCACGGACTCTGCATCCGAGCTCCCTGGACCTTGCTAAGGAGGCTGCAAAGGAGAGAGGAACACGGAAGAAAACCCTGATCAGACCCGTCACTCTCTCGTCTAGCTTCTGCTTTCTATCCTTAGGGTTAAGGCAAGGGTTATGGTTATGGTCAGGGTTAGGGTTATGGTTAGGATTAGGGTTAGGGTTATGGCTAGCATTAAGGTTAGGGTTAGGGTTAAGGCCAGGGTTAGTGTTATGGTTAGGGTTAGGGTTAGGGTTACGGCTAGCGTTAAGGTTCGGGTCAGGGTTAAGGCCAGGGTTAGTGTTATGGTTAGGATTAGGGTTAGGGTTATGGCTAGCATTAAGGTTAGGGTTAGGGTTAAGGCCAGGGTTAGTGTTATGGTTAGGGTTAGGGTTAGGGTTATGGCTAGCATTAAGGTTAGGGTTAGGGTTAAGGCCAGGGTTAGTGTTATGGTTAGGATTAGGGTTAGGTTATGGCTAGCGTTAAGGTTCGGGTCAGGGTTAAGGCCAGGGTTAGTGTTATGGTTAGGATTAGGGTTAAGGCTAGGGTTAGTGTTACGGTTATGGTTATGGTCAGGGTTAGGGTTATGGCTAGCGTTAGGGTCAGGCTTAAGGCCAGGGTTAGTGTTATGGTTAGGATTAGGGTTAAGGCTAGGATTAGCCTTAAGGCTTGTGTTAGAGTTCAGTTTAGGGGTAAGGGTAGGGCTAGCGTTATGGTTAGGATCAGGGTGTGACACGCGAGACTGGGCAAGACAGACCCGTGACATGACCTGGTGCACTGCAGTTCCTCTGTTCCCCAGATGCTGAGGGATTTGGGAAGGGATCCCTGTCCCAGGCCAGCCCCCAGGTCCACGCCACCCGTGAGATGGGCCGTGACGGGGCGCTACCTTTGACGAACTCGCAGTTGTAGGAGCTGGACTTGTCCAGGGAGCGCAGCTCGATCAGGGTCCTGTCCCCGGCCCGCGTGAAGTTCGTGACCGTGAAGGTCTCGAAGGGCGGGATGAGCACCTCGCTCTCGCCGGGGAACATGGAGAAGTTGCTGATGCCGGCGCCATGGCAGGTCTGGATGGAGAAGAAGGTGTCCTGCCCGAACTGCAGGGCGCTCGTGTTCCTCAGGGACGACGACGTGAAGTGGCCGAACCGCACGGTCTGGCGCCGCTCGGACAGGAACCGCACGCCCTTCACGCCCCGGTACACCCTGTGGCACCGGGGGTGCTGAGTGTCCCCCAGGGCCTGCAGGCCCCGCGTGAGGAGGAAATGCAGGGTTTTGAAGTGGAAGCTGCCGAGGTAGTTTTCCCGCGTGCGACCTGCCTCCCTCACGGCCGCGTTGAAGTCCCGGTGGAGGGGCCCCTGCATGGTGTAGGCCATGATGGCAACGGCATGCTCGGCCTTGAGGTCCCGAGGCACCGGGGTCTCCGCCTGCCTCTCCTTCCACTTAGCGGCAGCCTCCGTCCAGGCCTCGGCGTAGACCCGGTTGCTGGAGAACTCCGAGCGGTTCAGCGCCCCGAGCTCGGCCTCCATCATGGCAACGCAGCCCTTGTACTGGTCATCGAAGGCGCTGGGTGCCATGTCCAGCCTCATGTCCTTGACGGGGAACAGGTCCCTCCTGCGCAGGGGGAAGGCCAGGGCCTGAGGACAAGGGGAGGATGCGGTGAGGGGAGCTGTGGCACACCCCCTTGAGCGGTCAGCACGATGCAGGCGTGCAGGCACGAGGATTTGGCAGCGTGGGTGCAGGGGCGGCCCGTCTTTTGCAAAGACCCGGATTAATTGCAGCAAGGGTGAATGCGAGGGCAAGGCGTGGGAGGGGTGCTGGCTTCATACTAGCCGCAGGCAGGCAGGCAGGCGGGCGGAAGAGGGGAGGAAGTCAGGAATGCGGAAGCAGAGGCTGCTGCTGAGCAAGCCCGAGGGCTTGGGGGCGAGTTCCCAGATCACAACAGCACGGCAGCCGGGGCGCTCGGGAGAGCGTGCCTTCCCGCCCCAGGCTGCGGGCACAGGGCCTGGGGGCTCTGCATGGGAGCGGGGTGCAGCCAGAGCAGGGCGAGGGTGTGGTGATGTGAAGAGCTGCAGCAACATGTGTAGGCAGGCAGGCACGCACGCACGCACGCGTGCGCACACACACACGCATTATACATATAAAAGTAAAATTATAGAGTCCTAGCGCAGTAGGGCAGGAGGGGACCTCCAGAGCTCGCGTCTAGTCAAACCTGTCCAAAATATCCCCCGTGCGCGCACGTGTGTATGTGTGTGTGTGTGTGTGTACATGCACACACACGCAAGTCTAAAATAAACCTATGGGTATGTGTGTGTCTATATAGCGTGTGCATACATCGTGTGTGTATGGACACACTATCATGCTATATCTATGTGTGTGTGCACCTATGCAAACGTATTTTAGGCTTACATATCTATCTGTATGTTTGTGTATAGTGTTTATTTCTATACTGTGTGTCTGCACACACACGCACACTTATACAGGAAAGCCCGTAGTGGAGCCCCGTGGGCAAGTTGCAGGTGTTTCCTGCAGGAGGGGCAGATCAGAGGCTGGCTCTGTGAAGCTCCAGGGTGGTGCGCAGCCTCGGAGAAGCATTACCTCCTGGGGGGGACTCGGCTGAGATCACCCAGGAGCTGGGCATGGTGTGCAGGGCCCAGCCCCATACGGGGAAGGAGGATGCGTCCCTCGCTCCAGGCACTGACACACTCGCCTCGTGCACCGGCTGGGGGTGCCCGATGCTGGTGCCTGTCGCGGTCAGCACACGCGCAGCCTGCTGCTAGTTTGAGGGGGTGCCCTGGCCGTCCTGCAAGGGACAATGACCTCTGCAGCTGCAGGGGCAGTGCTGGCAGGGGACACGTGCTGTCCTGCAAGGGGCACGGCCTAGTGGTTAGAGCTCATGCTGGCCACCCTCCAAATGGGCTCCCTTGCCCGCACGTGCCTCAGCTCCCCTGGGCTCTGGGATAGCTGCTGTGCCCAGTGCACGGAGAGGCTGGGAGCACAGGCAGAGGGCCCACAGACGCCTCGCCGGCAGGCGGGAGGCCCAGCTCGAGGGACCCACGAAGACGCTTCCCTCCGGCTCCTCTGCAATGAAGCCGGAGCCAGCAGGAGCCGGCCTGCGAACGAGACGCGGCACCGCTTTTCCTGCCGTCTCGGCCACGCGGGCAGCAAAACAAGTTTAATTAACGTCACAAACTGCAGGCAGCACCAACGGTCCCAGATAAGCAGGTGTGAGCAGCCTCGGGGCCTTAACCTCCGTGCACAGCCGGCCCAAGTCGATAGCCGGCGGGGATGACTGGGCGTTGACCCTGAAACCTAACGACAGCGTTGTTCGCTCTTTAGCTACTGCTTGTTTCTAGCAGGGGCTGGGCAAAGCCCAAAGGCATTTTAGGGCAAAACACTGCTGTTGATGCTCTGTCTGTTGGTGACGGGACTGGGTTCAGAGCCCAGCACCAGTACCTGAGGGTGCTCTGCCAGGATCCCAGCCAGCAGCAGGATAAAGACCGGCCTGCAGACATCCATCGTCGCCGTGGGCATCTGAAAAAACAGTGTCTGCCGAGAGATATCAGCCAGTGACTGGTGAGTAACAAGCCACGATTCACCACCGAAGCCCTGGGGAGCCCTATACCTGTTGGCTTCAGCTCCCCTTGCGCCTGGCGCTGTACGTTTCTAAAGCAAGGGATGGTGCCTGCCCCGGAGAACCGACAGTCGAACTAGGCAAGAGCGGAGTTGCTTATCTGCATCTTCCAGGCAGAAAAAAGCAATCACACTGGGACAGCCGGGCTTAGCAGAGCCAAGCATGAAGGGGACCCGTGGGCCCCTCCAGCCCCTTGGGGCATCCCAGTTCCCTGCTGCATTAGCCAGGGCAGGGGGCTGGTATAACCGGGGCATGGGCATTGCCATCGGCAGGTGGAGGTGATGTGGGAGCGGGGATACCAGCTCCGGCTGGGGCTGTCTGTAGTGGTGGGACGTTTCCAGGGCAAACCCCTTGCCCGGAGCAGCCCGCCCCCTGTCCTGCTCCACCCTCCTCGGGGTCTGGGGGCACTCCCCCAGCTATCCCCACCTTGGGGCTGTGCCCCACATGCCACTGGGCTGTCCCCAGGGTCTGGTGGGTTGATAGCAAAGTGAATGGGTTTGATGGCCAAGGGGCTTCCTCCTGGGTCTCTCCCCTTTTTCCTGCCCTTCAGGCTGCACAGAAGGGTTGCGCACCCGGTACAAGTGTCTCATCTGTCCACACGCCACAGCCCTGGGTTTACGGGGGCTCTGTAGGCCGAGCTCACGGCCCAGGCATGTGCTGGGCTGTCTTCAAAGCTCAGCTCCCCTGAAGCCTCTTTCTGCCTGCCACGGCTGTAGCTCAGACGCCAACCCACGCCGCAGGGACGCCGCGACCCCCAGAGCTGGCAACTCCCCAGTGCCGGTCCTGGAAGCACGGAGTGCCACGAGCGTTAGTAAGAGCCGACGGGCGATGGTGCCGGCATTGCTGTACCCCACTGCATTTCTGTGCAATTCCCTGGCCAGCCCCCAAAGACCGGGAGCCCCAGTTTTAGGAGTGTGTTTGAGGCTTTGATGGACTCCAGGTCCTTGCAGGCTGGACTCCTTCATAAACAGCCGAACAGGGTTGTCGGCTCCTTGCATGAGCCTGCCCAGATCCCAGCCTGCCAGGAGCCCGTGTTATAGCAACACCCCACATCAGCTTGTCACAAACACTGGCAGGCAGGAGAAGCAGCTGCTCCCAGGGCTCCTGGCATGGAGAGACCTGCAGAAACCCTTATCAGGTTGCATCCTCCAAATAAACAGCCCCCACCCCATGCACAACCCCGGAGGCAACAGGTCGGTGGTTTGGAGGCTCCAGATGCTGCTGTCTGTCTTGCCGCGGCCTGGGAAACTCCCAGTACGGCATCGTTAGCAAGAGGCCTGATAACCCCAGATCCAGGTTCAGCAGCCCCTGCCCCCACACCCCGTTAACCAGGCCAGGGGCCTTTCAGGTAAAACAGGTGGATCTGAGCGGGATGGGGTCCGGCGAGGGTTTTTACCTTATTCCCCAGCTGGGGTTGGGGCGTGGGGCAGCGACCGCGGCTTCTGCAGTGGGTCGGCTCCGGCGACGCACTCCGCGCGGGGGCACAGCTGACATGCCAGCGCCGAGGTGTCCGGCTTGGCTTTTTATAGCTATAAACACCCTGGCCCAGAGCACTTCCCCTCCCTCCAGCCTATTTATACCCTGGCTTTGGCAGGGGCTCTGGCAACTGCGTTGCACCACATTTCCCTCTCCATGGGGCATGTCAGGAAATCCTCTTTCAGCTGCCTGCACCCTGGGCACCGGGCATGTCTCTTCTCTTGGTGCCTCCCGCGGGAAGGAGGAAGGGGCGTGCCCTGCATCTCACCGGGCGTGTTTCCCACCCAGCAATGGCTCGCGGCCCCGTGCAATCCATCCGCCTACCCCGTCGCCAGCCGCGAAGGTCGCGTCCCACTGGTGTCTGGTGGTCGCCTGCAAAGTCGGGGCCCTGCTGCAATGGGGGCTGCGCATACCCACAGCCAGGGACGGGCCCCTGGCTCCCAGACTTTGTCACAGTGGCTGTAAGTTGCAGCAAAGCAAGTTTAAGCTGGATCTCAGGAAAACCTTCTTCGCTGTCAGAGCAAGGTGGCAATGGAAGAGATGCCCAGGGAAGGGGCGAGGTCTCCATTGCTGTAGGGGTTCAAGGAGAGGCTGGAGAGCCACCGGTCTGGGATGATCTAGGTGCAGGATGCCTGTGTGCTACTGTGGGGATTTCCCAGGCTTTGGGCCTTTGCTGGTTGCTCCTGTCCTTTCTGCTCCATGTGTCCGGGGGTTTGTAAGCCTCCTTCAGAGATGCCGGGTGCTGCTGCAGCCCAGGCTGGGGATGGGGACTGGGCCGTGCCAATGCTCGTGCTGGGATCAACCCCACAGGGTCCTGGCTAGAGGGTCTTGCCCCTCTGCTTAGGGTCAGACTGCCGCTGCATTTGGGGTCAGGAGACGATTTGCCTGGGGGTGGGGGGTTTGCCTTCCTCTGCAGTGGGAGCACAGCCTGTGCCTGGGATCTCCAGCATCTATTTTACAGCAGCAGGATGTTGGTGGCCGTGGTCCCCCGGCCTTCCCTGTGGCAGGGTGGGATGATGCCTGGTGCTGGGGGTGCACCCTCCCCAGCTGCGGGGTGCTCTGGCTGGCATCTTTTCGGGGCTGTGTAGCTGTGGGGGGCTGGAGGGGGCTTCTCGGTCAGGCTGTTGACTTGCCTGTAGCCCGGGCAGTGCCTCCCTGCCCCACGCTCCCACCCCTCTCACCTGAATTCAGTGCTGAGCACCACCCGATCACATGGGCAACTTTGCTCCCTCCAAAATGCTGTTTTGGGGTCAATTTAGCACATCCGGGGGCCAAAACGTTGCCCTTGCCATCCAGAACATCTCATCCCAGCTCCTTGGGTGTTAATCCAGCTGGAGGCCTGGTGCACCCCAGCCTCACCTGGCCCTGCTACGCAGCACATCTGCCCGCAGCTGGGCCAGCGCTCGTGTGAAGTCGGTGACAGCTGGGCTCCACGGGGTGTGGGTGGCACCTCCTGCCCGCTGGCCCCTCTGCACAGCAGAGCAGATCTGCAAGCTCCCAGCTCCTGGTCCCGGCAGAGAGAGACCAGCTGAGCCCCAGGGCGAGGCAGCCATCGTGCCGCCCTTTATTGGAAAAGCAGAGACAGTGTTTTACAAAGCCCAGAGGAGTCTCGAGTGGGTGGTCAATGTCCAGGTGCCCGCATGGATCAGGACCACGAGGCCCGCCAGCCGCCACGGACGCATCTCACCGCACAGCCAGCAGCAGCTTCCTGTCCCAAAGGAAAGGAAACGCGTGAGCCCGTTGTCACCGGGATGAGCGCGTGGTGCCTAAACCCACTACCAGGCCCAAACTTCTTGCCCTGAGCTCCAGCCCCCAAGTTGCACCAAGGAAGCAGTGGCATTGGAGAGGGTACAGAGGCGGGCGACCACGATGACGGGCCATATGGAGCGGTGGCCACACCAGGGGACACTGGCAATGCCCAGGGCTCTTCATTTAGGATTGGGAGGATGTAGTTGGGGCTGGTCCTGCTTGGAGCAGGGGGTTGCACTAGACGTGACCTCCTGGGGTCCCTTCCAGCCCTCACTGTCTATGAGGTGTGAAGCAGGAGCGGGTGCTCGCCAGAACGAGGGGGAATCAGCAGGAAACGGGTTCAGAAGGAACAAGAGAGGAGCGTTTTTATGCTTGTTCACGGCGCTCGTTGCCAGAGGCAGAAGGTACAGCTGGGGACCAGACGAATTGCCAGAGGACAGAGCCACGGGGCGCTGTTCAGCAGGACGGTCTGAAATCCCTAAACCAGCAAGGATGGAGGCCAGGGAAGGTACTGCATAGGGGATGCCTCACTGGAGAGGGACCCGGCTGGATGCTCGCCCTCTAAAGCATCCCCTCCTGCTGCTGTTGGAGACGGGGCCCTGGGCTGGCTGGGCCTTGGGTCCACCCCAGTTCTAGGTCCTTGGAGGACTCCTGTCTAGAAACCGGGGCCCTTCATGCACCCAAGTGCTGCTCATCTTAGGCAGGACACGGAGCTGCTCGGGCCCCGCGGGGCCTGCCCGGGGCAGAGGGAGAGGGCGGGAGAGGGGAGCGTCTTACCAGAGTGTTCAGTGCAGACTGGGGACTTCTCTCCTGAAAGGCAAAGAGAGATGATGTTGGTTACCCACGGGACCTTTCCATGCCCTAGGCCGTGCACCCTGGGACCACGGCGGCCCCGGGGATCTTCCCTTGCCCTGGCTGGTTTGTTCTGAGCTCCGGGCCAGGCTTGTCTTCAAGACGGACTTTCAAGAGCAAGCCCGGCCTGGGTGCTCAAAGTCATCAGGCTCCCATTGGAGTCCCTGAAAACGAGGTGCCTAAATCCCCTGTATGAGCCTGGCTGCTGGTACCTAAGGCTCTTCTGAAAGTCCTCCCAGACACCCCCTGCACGTCTGGGTGTCCGAGTGCCTATTGAGATGTCAGGTCCCCGCAGCGCATGGGGAGGATCCTAGAGAAGTGGGGCGACAGGGAGCTGCAGATGTCACATCGAGTGCAACCCCTGCTCGAGGCAGGATCAGCCCTGTCCAAACAAGAGCATCCTAGATGTCCCAGTCCTACAAGGGAGGGTGTACTTCTGCTTTGCATGAACCCACGTGGATGCAACGCACGCTTCCTGATGCAGAAGGCACATCACGAGGCAAGCACGAAGCTGGGAAGGGTCAGGCTTGCTGCCTGGAGCCTGGCGTGGGCACCGCTGGCCACGTGGACGGCGGTATCATAGAGGATGAGGGTTGGGAGGGACCTCAGGAGGTCACATCGAGTCCAACTCCCTGCTCAGAGCAGGACCAGCCCCAACTACATCATGCCAGCCAAGGCTTTGTCCACCTGGATGTTAAACACCTCCAAGGATGGAGACTCCACCACCTCCCTGGGTACCCCGTTCCACTGCCTCGCCTCCCTCCTCGTGAGAGAGTTTTTCCTAATATCCAACTTCAACTTCTCTTGCTGCAACTTGAGCCCACTGCTCCTTGTCCTGTCACCTGCCCCCACTGAGTCTAGCCCCATCCCTTTTGCAACCACCCTTCAGGGAGTCAAAGGCTGCTATCAGTGGAGTAGCACTGGTACGAATTCTCATTTCACATGCTCACGTGACTGTTTTCCACCCCTGGCCCCATGCCATGTGCAGAACGCAGTGGGCCGTGACTGGCCAGAGGACATGTCCACCTATCCTGTCTGTCACAGGGGCAAAACATGGTGCATGACCAGCTTCATTTGTAGTATTAATTAATTTAATTTGTATTAAATGTGTCTTAAATGTATTAAATTAAATGTTCATTTGTAGTATTAATTAATTTAATTTGTACTAAATGTGCATCCCTGCTGCTGCTGCTGGTCTGTACAGCCCAGGAGGTGCAGGTGCCTGTTCTGCAATACAGGTAGTGGAGGGTGCAACACATGCCCCGGTCCGAACCCGCATACGCAGTCATGCCCAGCTGCTCCAGTGCCATCCTGACGGCTAATGGGATTACAGTCTGTTCCTTTTTGTAGTCCCTGCTGCCCTTTGCAAAGAGGCTGGTGCAAACCCCAGGGCTCCAACTTCAACCCTGGGGCTTCAGGATGAGCAGGGATGGATGAGCACAATGACCTCGTCTTGATGGGGGCAGGGCAGGGCAGGGGACCTGGAGTTGGCCCATTGCTCAGAGCTGAACTTCACCCTCGGCCCATAAATGAGATGAAGCAGAGCCAGGTCCCGGTGGGAGCCTCCTGCTCAGGGCAGGACCTAATGCATTACTTTTCTCCTTGGTCTGGGCTACTCCAGGACCACGTCCCAGTCTGCACCAGTTCTGCTGACACTGTGCAGGGGGCTGGGCGCTCAAGCCTGACTACAGGGGGAAAGGAGGGGAGATCATAGGATCCTAGAGCAGTGGGGTGGGAAGGGACTAATTCGACCCCCTGCCCGAGGCAGGATCCCTGTGGCGGGGCGGGGTGCGATGCCTGGTGCTGCGCCAGGGGTGCCTGTAGTTTTGCTCAGAGGTTGGACCAGGGGTTTGCCTGGGCTGGTTTGGACAGGGCTGAATAGCTCTGTGCAATCGCCGCCACCTCCCTCACCGGTGTCCCCGGCTCCCCCTCCCCGGGGCAGCACGGGGCAGGTCCCAGCCCGCCAGGCACTCACCGCCCAGGTAGGCGCAGTTGAAGTGGCTGCAGGTGCGGTTGGTGCTGCGCAGCACCAAGACGTTGCCATCTCCCTGCCGGGTGACGTTGGACACGGCGAACACCTCGCCGGGGGGGATCAGCACCTCTCGCTCGAAGGGGAAGCTGGAGAGCTTCTCGATGCGGGCCCCGACGCAGGAGCGCAGGATGAAGGACGTGGCATTGCCGTAGCGCCGAGCGATGGCGGCGTCCAGGGACGAGGAGGTGAACTGTCCGAACCGGACCGGGCCTGCCGCAGGTGGGTTGAAGCGGATGGAGCGGACCCCCCGGTAGAGCTGGTTGCGGTACATGTGCCTGCAGTCCTCCCGCAGCAGCTGCAAGGCTCTGGTCAGGTAATAGTGCAGGGCCTTGAAGGGGAAGGTGCGCAGGTAGGTGTCTCGGGACACCCCCGCCTCTCGCACCGCTCGATTCAGGTCCCGGTAAAGTAGCGGGACGGAGTCCGTGTAGACCAGGACGGCGATGCCGTGCGCGTCCCGAAAGCCCGCAGGCAGATGCAGCCCTTTTTTCTTCTCGGCCCAGACGGCCGTCAGGTTCGTCCACATCCTGTCGAGCTGCGAGTGTCTGGCTCTCTCCTCCTGCAGCAGCCGCGGAGCCGTCGTCTTCCTCCATTTTCTCTGTGCACCCGATGTACTGGTCATCGAAGGAGTCGGGCGCCATCCCCAGCGACAGGGACTTCTGGCTTCTCACCTGCGAGGGGGACAAGAGCGGCCGTTGGCTTTGCTTGACCACAGCGTCGCCTTCAGCTCCAGGAAAACGAGAGGCCTCCTTCCCTTGGGAAGAGCTGTGCTCGATTCCTCCAGGTCAGGTCCCTCACCCACCCCTGCCCACCCACCTCTTTGGGGAGCAGATGTGGCCACGACCCCCCAGAAGCACACAGGGGCCAGGCAGCGGCTTCAGAAACAAGCATGGTTTAATATGCACTGACCAGCGCTTTGTCTGGTGCAAAGTGAAGGCTGATGGACAGTCCCCCCTGCTTTTCCACCCCGCAAACCTCACTTGTATCTAAACCCTTGGAACCCAGGACATAAAGGGCGCGTCTACACATGCTGATTTAAGACACATTAGCCATTTTTAAAGTGCATTAACAGCACAGGCTTACATGTGCGTGCCCTTAATGTGCCTTAAAAATGGCAATTATAGACTATTCGCGCCTAAATTAGATTTCTGCAAAAACAGAGATCAAATATAGGTGTGAATAGCTGAAGTGCCTTAATGCATGTGTAAATGGGCTAAGGCACATTAGCGCTGTGTATGTTGACTAACTTTAATCTGAAGTTGGTTCACACTGCATTAATGAGCCTTAGTGCATGCATGTGTAGACATACAACTAAATTGCCTTAATGCTGCGTGCAAAAAACCCAGCACCTGGGACATGTGGATGTGGCAGGATTTCTACAGGGGCTGTGTCTACAGATCCCAGAGGGGCCTGACTAGAGGGTCTTGTTCCTCCGCTCAGAGTCAATATTTTGGGTCAGGAAGGAATATCCCCCTAGTTGGACTGGTGTGGACGGTGCCTTCCTCTGTAGTCCTCTGCCTGGGACGTCGTGAGCCTATTTTAACAACCGACTTCCTGTCCGTGCAGTGGCGGGACGTTGGCCATGCCACTGTGATGTTTCAGGCACTGTTCCTGATAGTTGTGGGTGAAGTTTCATTCCCCAAGTGTTTCAGACCAGGGGTCCGAATGTTTTTGACCCTCTGGATTCCTATTTGAAATCTCCGGCTTTGCCTTGTGACTCACGTTTGCCCACCCAGCAGGGCCGACGCTGCTCGATGGGGTGTAACTTGTTGCACATCCAGCCAGCAAGACTGCTCTGTGATTGTAGGACTCCTTGCTCAAAACACGGGTCTCTCACCCCATGCCGGGCTGCTCCCAAGACTATTTGAGCCAGAGCGCGGTGCTTCAAAGGGCTCGGGAGAATCAGCTCATCACCGAAGTGCTAAGCAAGGCATTGGGGGTTGGATTAACGGCTCTGAATAATGAAGAATCATCCACCTCTTTGCAGGGATGTCGTCCCAAGCACTAATGAGTTTGGCTGGATTAACAGAGTAGGGAAACCTCTTGCCGGAGGCGTTGCTACAGAGACTGGGGTTCAAAACTGGTTTGAACCCAGCCAGCCAGCTTATGCAAGCCTCTGACTTCAAAGACTTTGCTTTGCTGGAAATCTTCTGGTTTCAGGTGGTCGCAGGCACGTGCTTTGTGGGATGGGGCTTGCCTGTTCCCACACAGCACCTGCTAGTGCCATTTATTGCTCTGGCTGCAGAGCCCGGCGTCCTTTCCCTTGGCACCTCGACCGCTGTGACTGTGTCTGTCACCTTGAATGCAAACTCTGTGCAGGGAACAAGACGTCCAGAAACCCACAGACCTCGACCCGCGGCCGAGCCGGCCGGGCACTAAGCGCGCAGGCGAGGGTGGAGGGACATGAGCTAAGAGCATAAAAGCTGCTATGGACTGGATCAGACCACGGGTCCATCTTGCCCAGCCTCCGGTTGCAGAGAGCGGAGGCTGGAAGAGAGGGACCAGGGCGAGCCTTTAAATAAACTACACTGGTCCTGGTAGCAGCCCAATTACGGCAGCGCACAGCTTGCCACGGGCTAAGGGAGCTGGCTCTGGGGCAGAGGAGCAGGAGTGGACACCTGGAAGGGGGCAGGAGCAGAGCTGCAGCAGAGCAAAGCCCCAGGAGAGAAACGCGTGCAAGCCCGGGGACCGGCAAATCTCTCTGCCCCCGAAGGAGCCAGCGCACGAAACGGCGGGCCCTGCAGCGAGGCGTCTCTCCAGGCAGGGGCAAAACCCGGGGGCCGGAGAACGGCAAACGCTGCCGCTTTGTTTGTACATGGGAAAAAGGGACCGGGCAGCCGGAGTCCTGTGACTCTGACTCAGGGGCAGGGGAGGTGGCAGGGCAGGGCGTGAAGGGCACAGGCGACTGAAGACGCGGGGGCCGAGGGAAACTGGGCTGTCGCAGGGGAAGGGTTTCCCTGGGGCAAAGAGTGCCAGACTCACCCGCTCGCCCCCTCGACCAGAGGCTCTCGTTTATCTGGGCTTTAATTCTTCCATCAATGCACTGGGTGCAAACAGGAGGAGGTGGGGGTGAGATGCCCTTGTCTGTCCCAGCAGGGGACTGGGTTCGAGCTTCCCTCGCCTTGGCCAGGGTGGGATATGGGCGGGACACCGGGAAGTGCTGGGTAAACGCAGTTACCTGAGGCATCTGCGAGCAGCTCAGCACCCAGAGAAACGTCGCGGCCAGCGCCACCCTCTTCATTTCCCTGTCCACCTGCAAGGGCCGGAGGCCGAGCCAGCAAGTGGATCAGTGCAACAGCGGAAACAGCCTCGCTGGGGCTTCCTGGGATCTGCAGAAGGTGGAGGAGTGATTATTTTTTAAAAAAAATTTAATTAGCGAATGCAAATCTGCAAAGCCAAGCAATAGCAAGAGAGATTGAAAACATCTTGCTCTGAGCACGGATGCGTGGGATTAGAGGCAGGCCCCCGGGGCACCAGCACCGAGCAGCTCGTGACTTTCCTGACCCCCTAACAGAGCCCCTGCAAGCCAGCGGCTTAGCGGGCTGAGGGCTCAGGCCGGAAATGAGCCATTTTAGGGTGGTCTGAGCTTTGCTGGCAGGGAACGGGAGCCGGAAGGGGGTGCCTGGCTTCCTCCCAGCCGCACGCTCCCAGTGGCTGGGCTCTGCAGACTGAGCTGCGTGTCTGGTACCGGGGTGGGGGGACTCTGAGCCCCCGCCGGAGCTGCTTTGCCTGCTTCTGTCACCTTCCCCCGGGGCAAAAATTCAATCCTGAATTTTCCAAGCGTTGTGAGCCCCCGCAAAGGGGCCCTTCCTGGCCGCAGCCGGAGTGCTGTTATGTCCAGGGGCATGGGGGGGCATCTCTGGAGATGCCACAGGGGCAAATTTGGGCACCGGCAAAGGCAGGGGACCGAGCCCACCTGGAGAGCAGGGTGCACGAGCCTGCCCTGATCTCTCCCCAGGGTGGGGGGAACACGTACCCTGAAAGCTGCCGGTGCCTGGCTGCTCCTACGCGCAGCTCTCCCCCCACGTCGGAGGTCTGTCCGCAGTCAGCCGGGCCGCTTGCTTTCCCCGCCGCGTCTTGACACAAACAGCTGGCAGAGAGTCGAGGAAGTGGCCGGCGGGGCGGAGAGGGGGTGGCCGAGGCTTCCCTTCAAGGCTTGGGACCCATCCTGACTCACTGCGGGGCTGGGCAGCCCGGATGTGCCGCTTTTTGCAATCTGCCCACCAGGCCCTGAAGCCAGTTGACCCAGTGCTGCATGCTCCTCTCGCAGGGGACAGAGCGATCCCTTGCTGCCTGCAGGGAAGAGGCCGCTCTCGGCCCTGGTGCTCCACCGCCGGGACCTGCCGGTCGCTGAAGCATCCCCTCCCTTGTCGCCACGTGCGGGCAGCGCTGGCGGCCTGGCTTACAGCTCCGGAGGGCCTGCACCCCTCCGTCCCCACGCTGGAAGTCCTGCCTGCGCTCCCCCCCTGCAGACGCGGCTCTGGCTTCCCAGGGCACCTGCCAGCCCTTGCCCGGCTTCCCTGGGCAAAAGGCACCGCCAAGGGTGGAGCTAATATTTTGGAAAGGCAGAGGATGCAGCACATCATCACATGCAACCCAACACCGCTTTTTTTCCAGTTAAAGAGAAACTAGAAGATTTCCCGATGTGCTGGATTATTCAATTAAAGATTAAAGCCACAACAAATATAACTATTGGACTGTGCATTAATAGACTAGAGTCTGTCTGCCTGTCTCTCTCTTTTTTCTAAAAACCCACAAAAAAGGCAAAAAATTGCCAAAGGCTATCGTCTCATTAGTCCTGTAGTCATTATAGTGAAAAACACTTCTGTTATTCAGTTTCTTAAAGGTAAAACCAGCCTTCCTGAGCATCTCGACAGCTCCTCCAATACCTCAGCGGCAGTCACTTCTACACCCGAGTTACTATGGGTTAAGGTTTTTAGCTAGAGCTAAAAAACAGACGGCAGGGCTGTGACACAGAGGAGAGATGTTCCCAGGTATGGTGAACAGACAGCAACATTGCTGAAGAAATGCTGGATGCTGAAACATCAAGGCCAAGAGGGTGGGGTGGAGAGGGAGATTAGCTGGAATCAGGGCAGTGATAACAAGCTCTGAAGTCAACGGACTCTGTCAGCACTGCCTGAGCAGGCATGCCCTGCCCAGGTAGTTGTTTTAACTTTTGGTTGAAGCAGGAATTAAAGTGGGGTGTGACTTTACCCTGCACGGGTCCACCCCTGGGCACTGCACTGACCCCAGCGAGGCGAGGGGAGGGGCGGGGGCACAGGGCTGGGCACTGCTTGTGCGAGGGGCACGCGCTCGCAGTGCTGAAGCCCTCCAGCATCCTGGAGGGGGACAGTGGTTTCACACCCGCGCTCTCCAGGCTGCTGTCTGTGGGCACCGATTCACATGATGGACCTCTGCTCGGATGCATGCTAATTAGCACGTGTCGGTGCAGAAGCGATTACTCGAGTCGGCTGGACCGTGGTGATTCGCACGCTCTAGCAGCCTCCGCATCGTGTGTACTCGGTGTCCCTGCCTTTCAAAATGGTCGTTCCTAAAGGGAGCGATCCTGCAGGCGGAGAAGGAGACAATCTCATTGCACAAAAGGGGGCAAAGGGGCCAAGAAGCCCTCTTGGCTGAACAGGGAAATCCAGGAAAGCCTAAGGGCAAAGAAGGAGGCCTACAGGCTGTGGAAACAAGGGGTAGCTACCAAGGAGGAGTATGCCTCCCTGGAGGCAGTCAGAAAGGCCAAATCGGTCATGGAAGTTAAACTGGCGACAAAAAGACAACCAAAAGCCCTTCAGGTCCATAGGGAGCAAAAAGCAGGCGCAGCGTAACATAGGGCCCCTACTCGGGCAATTGGTGACAGATAGGAGGGACCAGGCTGAACTCCTCAATGAGTTTTTTTGCCTTTGTATTCGTGTACACGGAGCAAGACGAATCTCCCGACTGCATTATAGATAGGCACAGCCCACCCCAACCCACTAAAGGGACACTTGGCGGGGCCGAATGTCTGCGGGCCCGGATGATTTCCATCCAAGGGTGCTGAAGGAGTGGGCCAGCGTCATAGCGAATCCACTGGCACGGTTGTTTGGACACTCGTGGGGCTCAGGTCAGTCCCAAAAAGGGCCAGTGTGCTCCCTATTTTCAAGAAGGGGAGGAAGGAGGATCTGGGTAATTATAGGCTGGCTATTCTCACCTCTATGCTTGGGAAAACCTTTGAAGAAATTACCCAGGATCACATGTGTGGGAGCCTGGCAGGAAAAATAATGCTGAAGGGCAACCAGCACAGGTTCGTGGCAGGCAGATCCTGCCTGACTAACCTTGTTTCTTTTTATGACCAGGTCACAAAATTTTTAGATGCAGGAGCTGAGGTAGATGTCATCTACTTGGATTTTAGGAAGGCCTTCGATATGGTATCCCATCCTATTTTCATAAACTGAGAGGCTGTGAGATAGATGATTACACGGTCAGTGGGTGGCAAATTGGTCAAAGAGCGGCAGTGGACGGGCCAGTATTGACCTGGAAAGATTTAGGCACCGGGGTCCCGCAGGGCTCGGTCCTCGGACTGGTGCTATTCGATGTTTTCATCAGCGACTTGGACGAGGGCATGGAGAGCACCCTGTCCAAATTCGCGGATGATACCAACTTATGGGGTAAAGTTAACATGCTAGTGGGATGGGGTTGAGTCCAGGTGGACCTGGACAGGTTGCAGAAGTGGGCAAAAAAAGAGTAGGATGCCGTTCAACAAGGACAAGTGCAAAGTGCTGCACGTGGTGGGGAGGACTCACCAACACGCCTGTGGGCTGGGGGACGACCTTCTCAGCAGCACAGCAACAGAAAGGGATCTCAGAGTTACTGCTGACTCCAAGATGAACACGAGCCATCGGTGTGATGAAGCGATCAGTACATTAATTAGCAGGTGCATGATGAACAGGTCCAGGGAGGTGACACTTCCCCTCTATGCGGCGCTGGTCAGGCCGCAGCTGGAGCACCGCGTCCAAGTCTGGGTGCCGCACTTCGAGGGATGTGGGCAGCATGGAGAGGGTCCAGAGGAGGCCACTCGCATGGTTGGGGCCTGCAGGCAAGGCCCTATGAGGAGAGACTGAGGGACCTGGACCTCTTCAGACTCTGCAAGAGAAGGCTGAGAGGGGATCTGGTGTCCGTCCACAAATTCATCGAGGGGACAGCAAGGAATAGGAGATGCTTTATTTACCAGGGTGCCCCGTGGAGTAACTAGGAGCAATGGCCACAACCTGACGGAGAGCAGAGTTTGGCTGGACATCCAGAAGAACTTCATGGGTCGGGTTGCCAGAATCTGGACTGGGCTCCCAAGGGTGGCTCTCCCCTACCTGGGGGTCTTTAAGAGGAGGCTGGGCATGCACCTGGCTGGGGTCGTCTGACCCCAGTGCTCTTTCCTGCCCGGGGCAGGCGGTCGGCCTCAATGATCTAGTGAGGTCCCTTCGCACCCAAACACGTACGAAAGAGAAGCCAGGAGGACAGAGGGAGAACAGCATTTGAGGAATGGCTGCTTTACAGGTTGCAACCTGGTCTCAGAGAGTGCCTGAGACCAGTGGTTTAGACAAGGGGAGTGCTGTGGTCTGTTTGGGTGGAGTAAAATAGCCGTCCCGGAAGCCAGCAGCCGAGAGAATTAACCTCTGTGCTGGACACTGTGAATGGCTGCCACAGAAGTAAAGCCTAATGAGTGGGCTGCTTTGCAGAGGCTGGTAACGTGTTTGTGCAACGGTGTGCCGGAAGCAGTGGTGTGTGTTTGCTCTGTGCCTGTGGTGCAAGGCAGAGAGGCTGTTGGAGGTGGGAGTGTGTGCGCTCTCATTGGCAATGGGGGTGAGAAAAGTCCTTGCTACCCTCCCCCTCCCCGCTGTCAAGGAATAGCGTGGATTTCCTAGAGAGGGAAGGGTTAATAGCTTCTCGAGACAAAACCCCAGGTGTTTATAAAGACGCAGTGTGCAGCTATTAAGGTTTTTGCTGTAACCGATAGGGTTAATCAAGACAAGTGAACAAAGGCATTTCCTGAGGTTTGGGCAGAGAAAGAGTTCAAATGCGGCAAGCCCTCCTCCACAAGGCAGCGTAAACATTCACTGGAAGATGAAATTGTCTGTTGTGAGTTATAATCCTGTTCGGGGCGTCAGGGAGCGGTAGCACAGCTGCCAAGTGTGTAACTCCCTGACCTGGGCTGCTCCAAAGGCGGACGGGAAAGCCTGGCAACTACGGTGGACGTCTGAGCTTTGAAAGCAATCACGGGGGTTGTAGCTCCTGTTGTAGCGGAGCACCCTGGGTTTCTAGCAGCTATAGCAGGAGGGCTGTAATGGTTTTCAATGGCCAATGTCATTTTCATTTATTTTTTGCTACGTCCTTGGCACAAAAAATGCCGGTATCATTTTGAGTTTATATTCAGGGAACAACAGTATTGTTTTATCCAGGTATCCTAAAGGTTTCACAATGCTCAGCAATAAGAATGGGGAAAGGCTTTCTAAGCAGAAATTCTGAAGGAGACATTGTCCTGTTAAAGGAAAAACTCATCTTTAAAATGGCAATGTGGTTAAAATTGTAGCAAGGGTACTGGCATTCCACAATCCCACATTTAAAGCAATTGTAAAGGTCCCAATTGCAATGGCCAAAATGGTGCAATGGCCCACTGAAAACAGTAAAATAAATATGGATGGTGCTTATCATTCAATCATTCATACTATGAAACTATGAAACTATGAATCTGTATAAAAAACACCCCCCCAAAATAATTGCAGTGATGTGCACATTGCCATTGCACACGTCAGCACTGCAGTATGAATAATATTTTACTGAATAATCTGAATAATGAAAAATATGAAAAACATTTCACTGTGAGGAGTTTTCCTCGAATGGTTTGTGTGTTGGTAGCAAAGATGATTGATAGACCATGAGGCCTCGTTACCATCAATAGACTCAACAACATCTTCCTCACCTAAGCAATAGCTTTATTCCTACAACAAAAAAATATCTTGTCTGTTTTGTGTTGTTTGGTTTGGTTGGTTTATTTAAATTATCAAGAGTTTAATGCATATGAATATCACAAAGATGTGATAAAAACTGTTGGTAATTCCCCCTCTAAAAATTGAATTTGTGTGTGAATCCCAGACCAGGACACTTTGGTCCAGTTTGGACTGGAAAGTTGTCCTAATATTTGAAACGAAGGGCAGCAATTCATATGAAAGTCTCAAGTTGCAGATGCCACTTGTTTAGCAAAATGGCATCTATTAAAAGGTAGGGTGTGTATTTTTAGCAAACAACTTGATTAAATGTTTTCAAGGCGATTAAAAGAATCCCACTGATACTTAAATGCTATTTATAACACCAACATACAAGGATTTGTGTGGAAAGCTGCATTAGCCTGTTATTTTAAAAAAGAAAAACAAGAACCTGCAGAGTTGATGGTTCCCTAAACCTTGGACCTCGGTGTTTAAAAGATGGTTAAAAACAAGCTAAATTTGGCTCGGCACCGGTGTGGTGTTACCTGGGTAGCCGTGACAGATTGCAAGGTAGCTCTGCCTGTTGCAGTCTGAATTACTGAAGGATTTATTTACTATCAGTTGGCCAGCACATGAGAAAAAAAGTCCCTTGGTCGTACTTATGCCACCTGAAAAGCCAGACAGGTTCTGTGGTACATGTCAGATGCAATCATGCAACCCCCCGGGCCTTGAGTCTCATGTGAGAGGTTAGCCAACGTCTGTCTGATGCCACCGTATTTCGGGGAATAAGGAGGGAAGTGTCGCGGGCAAAGTGAGTTGTGCTAAGGCTCTTAGCCATAGTCCAGGCTTTGCAGAAACTAAGCAATAAAACTGAACGGAGGATGGCACCGGGAGATGCGAGTGCCGTGACTGGTGTGCTAGGTGAGCAAGGCACAACAGTTTCCTTATCAGAAATGTGCTTGGCACAGTGCCAGGGGGTTGGACAATTTGGAACGAGGAAGTTAGAAAAGTAATGCACAAACAAAGGCAAGGGGTGTTAGCACGCCGTGATCTGGGAGGACAGACACCGCGGCTTGCATCCCCGCTTGAGCAGGCCTGGTACCACCCAGCAACGTCTAAAGAGCCACTTGCCAGGTTGTATTATGGGGAGGAAACCTGTAATAGTATTAGGGATTACTATTAAACTGTTGGACGAGTTGCCACGTCAACCCTTGGCGGGCTCTGGCGAAAAGGAATCCTATTTGTCACACAGTGACGCATGAAAAGCCAGTATTTTGCTCTGGATCCAGCTCTGGTGCTGGTAGAGCTCGTTTCTGTATTGCACAAGCTGATTCAGTAGAAGAGCAGCAAAGTCCCGGTGAGTTATTACCGCATTGACAGGTTTTCGCACCACCTCAATGTGGTTATCTTAAGCAAAGCTGGGTACAAGCATTCACCTTTGTTGGACCTTCTCAACATGTGTTTTGAAGGCAAGAGCCTGATCCGAAGTAATATTCAGGCCTGCTGGGTCTGCATACTGTCATCTTTGACTCCAGCGGCCGATGCGGCCACGCTTCACAGCTCGGTTCCTGAGATGAAATGGGTGGCTAGTGTGCGTTGCCTGGCTGGGAGGCAGACAGCCCTCCGAAAAGCATCCATCCAAGTTTTGTGATGAACTTTCCCTTCTCCGATGGGATCTGGGTCATCTTTGTGAAGTGCTAGTTCGTCTCCACCCTCCGTTGCAAGGCGGCGATGGTGATTAACCGTGCCACCGGCAGCTAAGAGATCAACACTCATGATTAAGCCGCTTTGGTAGCCAACTTCAGGTTGCATCGCATTGAATGCCTGCCTGGCTCATGACCACCCGGAGCAGCAGCCAGCTGGTTCTGCGACCAGTGCTGGCTTGTTCACTGGTTGAGCATGAGAAGTTCCCACTGTGTAAGTGTGTGGTGCAGAAATGAAATAGGTCTAGAGCTCCCTGGACATAACAGTTTTCCTCTTGGTGTCCTGAGGGCGGCTATGTGAGTCTCTTGCCAGATGTTCATCGGAGTGCTGGTGCTGATGTTGCCCAGATGTTCCAGTGCTGGGGGCCGTGTGAGGACCTGGATACACACAGACAGAGAACAGTTAACTCTACTTGTTTCATGGTGTTTCTCTGGCCAAGCCGCTTCCCCCAGAGGGAAGGGACTTTTCCTAGCAATGAAAGCACAAAGGATCCTACCAGAGTGGTGAATACATTCTGCTTTCTTCGCATCTGCAAAGGAAACAGAGGGTTTTAGTTCAATGAATGGCAACTGTCCATCCCACGAGGACTATTCCACACACATGGACCCTACAAGATTGATGTGGATCTGCTCCACGGCCCGCGTGTCTCTACCAGCCCTGGTGACTATGTTTGTCTCTAGCAACAAAGTTCCCTGCGGTTGCTTTTTTCAAATGCAACCAGACACACAACCCCCTGCAAGCATTATGCACGCTCGGCCAAGTACTCACGCCCCAGGTAGGCACAGTTGAAGTGGCTGCAGGTCCGGTTGGTGCTTCGGAGGACAAAGCTGTTGTTCCTGTCTCCTGCATCCACACTGAATATCTCATGGGTGGGGATGAGCACTTCCTCCTCTTCCTTATAATGCGAGAAGCGCACAATATTAACCCCGAAGCAGGTGTGGATGGTGAAGAAGGTATCGCCTCCAAATGCCTCAGCTATGTCTTTTTCCAATGAGGAAGAGGCAAAGTGCCCAAACCTGATGGGACCAGCACCACTGCTCTGAAATATAACATCACGAATGCCCCTGTACACCGGCATGCCGTACATCACCTCGCACTCCTCTCTCAGGAGCTGTAAAGCTCTAGTCAGGTAGTAATGAAAGGCTTTGAAATGAAAACTGGTGTTGTAGGCCACTGGAGAGGCACCAGAGGTCCTCACGGCCTCGTTAAACTCTTTGTGAAATTCATTGTCCGTGTAGGCTATGATCGCTCTCCCATGCTCTTCCTTAAAGTCGCTGGGGAGAGTAGCATACACAGTTTTCTTTCTCTTCACTTTTTTCCATTTGCTTTCTGTTTTCTCCCAGGTGGTTTTCAGTATCGTGGATATTTTCATCTCTCTCTCCATCAGGGCTGGTGCAATTTCTTCCATTTCCTCAGTGCACTCAATGTACTGGTCATCAAAAGCATCGGGCATCATGTCCATCACTAACTCGCTTTTCATCTAGGAGAATAAAGCCAAGACAGATTTATTTTTGAGTGTGTGGCTGTAGAGTCCAGAGGGCCCAGCCAGGCTCTGGGGCACACAGGTGGCAAAATATAGCCTCTGCTCCATCAAAAGCACAGTTTAAAAAGGAAAAGTCTGGCTCCCTGACGGGCTTGGCCTCACTGGAGCATAGATTGGTGCAGCCATTAAGCAATGCATATAGGAATCATACAGAGGCCCATTAGCCAAAGTAGGCTTCAGTAACAGCTTGGATCTCGGTGACCTGAAGGCAGACTGTATAGGACCAAAGCAGAAATGATAGACAAGTGAGGAATATTAGCATCTAGGCATATCAGAAGGCCAGTGGATGGAAAGCAAAGGATAAGATGGGTAGAAGACACCAAAACAGAGCTCACAGTGTCCTGCTAAACAGGTCTCCCTGTCTGGCATGAAGGTCCCAATGTTTGGTGAAAACTGGATGTGAATGAAGTTACCTAAACACATGTGGTGATCGGTGAGAAAGAGGAGCTGTTTGCTGCAAACAGAAAGTTGTTCTGACGGATACATGCAAGAGGCCCTGGGAACCCTAAATACTTTGCACTGAGCTAAGGGCCCTGGTACCATGCTCACCAGCTACACCTGGGTAGCGCCAGACCTGAATGGGGGCATGAGGTTAGTGTCTAGTCTTGTGTGTGAGCAACAAAACTCACGGAGCCCTTGTTACTAAGAAATGGCGCTCATGGTCTCTGTATTACAACTAATGAGGTTATTAAGAGAAGCTGTAGTATAACATCACCAATGGTACCCTAAGGGCATGTCTAATGCACTTTTCCTAATGTGCATTAAATACCTCCAGTATAAGTGCCTCATATTGGAATATAAATTAAGTACCTCCAGTATGAGGTACTAAATAAATGAGCATTAGGCTGCGATAATGCACGGTAGCACAAGCACATGCTTTTTAGGTGATGCTTAATGCGCAGCAGCCTATTCCACTGTGTTTTAGTATATCAGCATGGTTTTTTACTTGCCGCTGTAACACGAAGTAGAATAGGCTAATGCACATTAAAGTGCATGTGTAGACACTCCCTGAGAGGCCACCCAAGCCAAGGGAGTCTGACATATCCAGTATTACTCCACTGCTGACCACACTCAGCGGAGTCCGACACCCGGGGGGCTGGGACCCTGGAGGAGCTGGGGACACAACTCATGGCTTCCCTGGGCCAGCGGGCATTGATCGGGTGCCAGACAGGCTGGCTGGGTAGCCACTTTCTAATGGAAGCCTAAGGAAGGTGGACTTGGTGCCGGCTGTATGGTGGGAGCCTATGGGAGGTTGACTTAGTATCAGTTAGTTGTATAATGAAAGCCTCTGGGAGGTTGACCTGGTGCCCACTTTATACTGGAAGTCTATGGGAGGCTGACCTGGCTCCAGCCGTATAATGGAGGCCTATAGCGCGCAGAGGATCCCACCTTCACTTCTCCTGGGCCTGGCCCCCCCGGTGAAATGGGCTGAGCCAGATTGATGCACCAGCCACGGATATGGGCAAGGGAGGGGAAGGGGAAGAGGAGGATGGTGGAGCAGAAGGTATGTTGAAGGTCTGGGGTGGGAATGAGCTGGGGAAAGGGGCTGGGTACAGGGAGAGGTGGAAGGAGACAAAAAAAGATGTTGCGCGGGTGGAGAGGTGGGCTTGGGGGAATGGACAGCAATTGGTGACAGACAGACAGACATGTGGCTTAAGGAGGTCACATGTAACACTGGGGGCTGGGGGAGGAATGAAATGGGGGCAGAATTGAGGCTGTGGGCTTGGCAGGGCCAAGAGAAGGGGCCGTGGCCATGCCGAATCCCTGCTGAGAGGCAGGGCTTGCGGGGTTGGCAAGCGGAGAATGGCTGGAGTGGCCTGGGGCAATCGAGGCAGACCCTGGTGTTGGGAGTGGTGAGCACAAGGGCAGGTCACTGCCTATGAGCGTGCGTGCCTCTCTGACCCAGTTAGTCTCTAAGGTGCCATCCTGCCCTGCCGGCTGCCTGATTTCAGACCGATGCCCCCACGCTTGCCTCTGTCTTTCCCACTGGGCAGTTGGTCCCATAAAAGAGGTCACCTCCCAGTGTCCTTGCTGAGCAGCTCTGTGACTTCAGGAGGGGAAACGTCGAGTGAAAGAGGCAGCGAGTCCAATGGGGACGTGAACAAAAGGAAGCCGATATCGTTAGATTCAGCATGGGGACTGCTGAGGCACGTGACGGCACATACGACGCGGGGCGGGGAAGCAGAAGGGGGGCAGCGCAGGGGGTTGTTCCCAGCTAGACGGCGTCCCGCGCCCAGCAGAGCTCGGCCGCAGGCGAAGCGAAGGGGACGGTGGGTGCGCTGCGTCAGGGAAGGTCGCACGTCGGCGGGGCGAGGGGGGACCGACAACGAGGAGAGGGAAACAAGGAGCAGTTTTGTTGTGCCGTGTTGTTCACTGCTACTTCGGCACGTGAACAGGAGCGGTGGGGATTCAGCACCGCGCGCTTCCCCGCCTGGGTGTCAGGTGGGGGTTGAATGGGAGACTCTCCCCCCTGCCCCCGGGATCCAGTCACCCTCTCTGCCCCACTGGGTCAGCCTCGTGCCCCCCATGTAGCGTTGGCGGGCAGGGACACGACATATATGCCGAAATGGCGAGGCCCGTCCCACAGGGCTTGGCCTGGGGACCTCTTCCTCCTCAGCGCCGTCCTTGTTGCAAGACCCAGCTGCGCGCTGGGACGTGGAGCTGGGGGTCCCGCAGCTGAGGAGGACGGGGTTGTTGTGTGGCAGGACTCTGATGCCAGTCATGCATTTGGGGTGGATCCTGGGGACTTTGGCTATAAGCCAAGGTCTTAGAGAAGGGATTCGGGTGTTTGATGTCCCCGTGATGGGGCTGAAAGGACATTCAACCTGAGTGTGAGAGCTGTAGAGATCCTGCCGCCTGCCCTGCAGAGGCCAGGAAGGGACTTTCTCCACCCTGTGATTGCTGTATGTGACTTCTGGGCTCCTATTTGTATTTGTTTCCTCCTTCCCGTGAAGTCCTGGGCACCGCTCGCAACTGCTCCAGAGCCAGAAGTCAGTCTCACAGGGCTCAAAGTGCACAAAAGAGCTACTTGGAGAAAATTTTACCTGTGGGCTTTCCAGGAGGGTTTGAAGATACCATATCACAACAGGCAGGAGCATCAAAACCGCCGCCACTGTCATTGTGGAGCTGTAGAAAAACCCAGCAGTAATGTGAGTGGAGGGTTTGGGGAAGGACAAAAACCTGTGCCCTTCCAATGGCTTCACTGTCTGGCAGGAAATTGGTACCGTGTTATCTGGGTCTCGTGGGCTGTGGCCACGCCTTCCCGCATGTCAAAACTGTGGTAGAGTTTCAAATTTAGATTTAAAAATAGGAACGAAATCTAACCAATTATGAAAAATAGGAACCAAAAAAGGCTTGCCACCTCCCACCCCATTTCTGCCTGGCTCTACTCACAGCGAACGCCGCTGTTTGCCTGCAGATATGCATCAGGAAATCATTCTGAATGCTACGTGCCGATAAAACCACGACCTTTTCCTGTTCAGTCTGCAAACAGACAATAGAAAGAGGAGATCCATTGCATGTGGGATATGTAGGTGCCCTACTGCTTCCTTTGCTATCTGTGCTTGTGTTTGAAATGAAAAGGCTCCCTTGGGAGTAAAGGGGCATCTTACGCCAGCAGAAGGAAGCAGTGAATTGCAGGGGCATCACAAGGGCGGATCTAGGATTTTTTTGCAAATGATGTGGTCACATCTAACACAACACAAGTTTTTCTCCAGGAAAAAAAAAGAAACTGGGAAGTTTAGCCATGGGCCTATGGCTAGATGATCCTGTTTAAAATGCAAGCAAATACAAATAACTTGTCTCGGAAAGGAAATTGCTTTGCTGTAGCATGTGCTATATATTAAAAAAACCACAACAGGCTAGGCAAACACTACTCAAAAGATGCTGTTTTTCTAGCCCCGTTGTCTTTAGCATTAAAGGCACATCTCTTTCAGGTTCACAAAACAAAATGTAGCCTCCTAAGTGTCTTCATTTCTCCAGGCCTCATTTCCCCATTGGTAAAAAGGGGACAGGCAGCGTCTGTCCACTTCCCTTCTCCCCAGCCTGCTTGTATTAATCGGTGAGCACTGCAAGCTCGGCACATTCATCTCACTCACTGTTTGCACAACCCCCAGCACAATTCAACCCCCCATCTATAGCAAAGCGCTCTTCCTCAAATCTTGTCCGATGTCTCTTCTGACTGTACAGCTGGTCCAATAAAAGATATCATCAAAAAAGCCCCTTTTTCTTGCATATGTCCTGGGCCAGCACAGCTACTGTAACACTCTGATGCTACCAAAGAAGTGGGAACTTAGGTGTGGATCCCGCTGAAGCATGCACAAGAGCCCAGTGCCAGGCATCCTAGGATATTTTTCGTCTAAAATGGTGATTCTCAGCCAGTTTTGCAGCAGCTGATTTAGGTCAGGGCTCTACATTGTGCCTCAGTCCCGCTTAGGGATTTACAGGGCTGATCTGCTTCTAACCCTGCTCTGAACATAATGCCTTGTCACCTGATACTTAATGGATAGCAAAGAAATCAGCATCGGGTTGCCCAAGATTTGCAACAGAAGGAAATAACAGCAGCGCGCCAGCGAGCTTCGGACGTGTGGGAAGATTCAGCGTGCAAAAGCCATTGCAGAGGGAACCAACTTGCTTGCTGAGCAATGGATGGAGACACAAAACTTTCCAGGAGGAAACCTCCCTGCAGCCCTCAGTTGACGTCATGCTGCTGTTGGCCACATCTGTTTAGCAGGAGAGCATTTTTTAAGACTTACTGGAAATATTTAACTTGAAAAGGGCGTCTGTTGAAACAGCCCTGGCACTTGATTTGCTTTGTGATACTGGTTAACTCTTTGTATCTCCTGCAGGCCATTTGGTCTCATTCAGGAAACAAAGAGCAAGGGGAATAAACACCTGGAGCCAGATGACAATACCCTGGGACCCTGCTACCCTGCTTAATTAATTATGTTAACAGAGCGCAGGGTGAAAGGAGTGAGGAACTGTGCAGAGAGGAGAGGACAATGCCTCGTGCTGATAGGAGAGGTTATCAGGCAGGAGGGAGGTAATTCCTCAAGGAGGGGTCTTGGGACCAATCTTGCTCAACATTTTATCAATAACCTTGGCGTGAAAAGTGGGGAGTAGGCTGGTGGAGCGTGCTGCGAGACACAAAGGAGGTTGAGAGAGGGTCCTGGAAAAAGCAGATGCCCTTGAAGACAGGAAACTGTCTTTGTACTCCTTAAAAACAGGCCAGCACTTGCGACTTGCAACCAGAATTTCTGTTATAAGAGGGAGGGGATTAAAGGGCAGCAAGGGAGAAGCCCGACCTGGGGTTTCTGGTTGATGTGGGCCTCCAGCAGCCACAAAACCCCACAAACGCATGCACCTAGGGTTCAAATTATGGAGGAGCTCAGGGGAGCTGACGACCCCCACATTGTAGGATTAAAAGATCATAACCTGGGGGGGTGTCCAATTTTATTCGGGCATTGCTCGACTTTTTTGGCAGACCCCCCGAGAAAAAAATGTCATCGAACCTGGCATGCACCAGAGGATGCATTTCCAGCAGAGAGACGTCCAGATGACCGCTGTTGTACGATGACCCGGGGAGAGCCCGTCTGGGCCAGGCAGATGGACTCGCAGCGCAGCAGGCGCAGAGAGGGGCTGGGTGGGCAGGAGCAGCCTGTCCGCGGAGGGGAGGCCGAGAGTTGGGTTTGCATAGCTGGACAGAGCAAAGGGAAGGAAACGCCTGGACGGCTGAGGAGCAAGGTTGGCCCAAGACCACCTGGGGACCAAGAGGCCGTGAATACACCGAGTCTGGAAGCAGAGGAAGCCGGTTTCCAAGAAGACAGGCCGGGAACAGGCTGCCAGGCAGGGGAAAGAAACCAAACTGGCTTTAAGATGGAGCTCGGGGAACTGTTGCATGCTGCGGTGTCTGAGCGAGCCGGGGCCTGGGCACTCCTCCCTAGCGATGGTCGCTGTTTTGGGGAGGATTGGGGCCACGGCTCCGCAGCCCCTCAGCCTCTGCCATGGGTCTGGCTGGGCTCTCATCTATTGCCTTGTTGTGTAGCTTTTAAATCCAGGGCTTAAATAGTGAGACAACTCTCTCCCCACACCCTGAGCTGCAGGCTTCGTGCAAATCCCTGGCTGCAGGAAGCCTGGTTTGAATAGACAGACAAGAGTCTTTGGGTAAAAATGTGATATCTTTTACTAGACCAACTAAATAGTTGGGAAAATGGTTCTTTGCAAGCTTTTGGGTACCAACACCCTACTTCAGGCGTAGGGAGACCCCCAAAGCAAGTCCCTACTTAGCTTGGCCCTGCCATTGCCCGCAGCCACAGCCCTCCAGTCCCCTTTTCTGCCGCCTTTCATGAGGGACCCTGAGGCCACGATCCTTTCCTCGGTGATGGGCTTAAGATATAACCAAGCCTACGTGCCGGCCGGCTACCTGGGGAAGCCACTGAACACAGCACCGGGGACCAGGAGCCAGGCCAGTGGCAAAGCTCTTAATAGGAAAACTCACCAGTTTCCAGCCATGGGACCTTGTGAGCCGTCGGTTGCAATGTAGCTGCAACCCAGGGCAGGGTTTCTCTCCTGTGCATTCTCTTGCGGAGGCGCAAATGCAACAGAAATGCCGACAGGGTGGGGGAAACCTTTACGGGAGCTGCAAGACCTGACTTCCCAGTGCCCGAGTCCCCCCAGCCGGCTGCTGAACACAGCAAAGGCGGCGAGGGTTTTGTACAAGAGCATATTGCAGGAAGCAGCCGGAGTTTGCATAAGGGACTTCTCTGCTCACTTTCGTTTTCAGGATGACTGGGGCTGTTGAACAAAAAGGGCACGATCCAAACTCCACCGCCGCCCAGGGGAGGCCTCTCTGGTTTCAGCTGACCTTGGCATCAGCCCCGCTCAATGTCATGCTGATGGCAGGCAGGGGCCACCCCCACAAAACCTCCCCGTTTCTAACCTTTGCTTCCAGCTCCAGAATTTGATATCTCCCTTTCCCCAAATCCTTTGCAATGACACAGACAAGTCAGAAACACCCGACTGTACTAGCCCCGGGCTGGGTGCCGACTTCAAATCCCAGTTAAACACCATCTCAGTACAACTTGTGATCATGCAGCTTTCTGCTTTTAATGCCCAGCAGCTGCACTGAGCTCTGAGCTAATGCCCTGGACCAAACGCCTGGCGCCCCAGAACGGGGGTGTTGAAACAAATGAGGTTTTTCAATTGCTTCAGCACATTGCTCTTTTTTCTGGAGACGTGTTTGCCACGATCTAGTCTGTCTTGCCAGTCTATTCTGTCTTCCCTGTGTGTGGCGTGCGAGCAAACCCAGCCCCTCTGGTTAATACTTACGGCATTTGGTGGCCAGGATGCTGTCAGCTGCTCTCTCCCCGCTTCGCTTTGACTCTTGTTTCGCACCAGGTCTGCAAGCGCGGGTGCAGGGGATGCTCCCCGGGAACCGCTGAAGGTATACGGGACCTCGGCGTGTTCCAGTCTACAGGCAGCCAGGGATGGGTCTGCCCTTCTTCCTCTTCCACTTGGCTTCTCTCATGCTCTCTTTTTCTTTCTGTATCACTCCATCTCCTCTGTGCTTCCGGCTCCGTGGCTGCACTGTGTCAGGTGTGGCATTTCCTGTACCATCGTGCTCTTTCCCCTGTCATTTTGCTTGCAAACCCCAAGCCTCCCAAGCAGAGCATGCTCTGATCTTCCCTCTCAGGGGAGCTGCTGGGGCTTTGCGTGCCCCACTGATCCGTAAGCCATGCTTTGCAACCCCCCGAGAGCAGCCTTTCGGCTACTGTACCAGGTCCCCACAATGAGTTATCTCAAAGCTGCAGCACGCCTCCCCCCAAGCTGCACCGAAGGCCCCGAAGCCAAAGGCTGGCCTCGCAGGGTACCCATGGCAGGGAAGGCAGGAAGGCAGGCAATTCACGGGAAGGTCAGACAGTAGCTAAACAAGCCCAGCAAAGTTGCTGAGAGGAGAAAAAAGGGAAAAGCCCCATGCAGATGTACAGGAAGCTCGGGGTGTGCCTTTGAAGGGGTAAGGAGAAGCTGTAGTCACGAACACCCGGTGACAGGAACGCCCTCGCGGTACAACCGTGAAGCCAGGAAAGCTGCAGCCGCAGGGGAGGAGGATGTTTGCAGCAGGTCCGGGATGGGCATCAGCAGCACGGCACAAGGCACGGAGCCACGGCGGGGAGGAGACCCCCGAATGGGGTGGTTGGCTCGTTTCCACTCACTGGAGACACCCCAAGCACTGTCCCCTGCTCTGCATCTCTCCCTCGAAGGAGGCCGCGAGAAGCAAAGGGGGCTGGCTTGTTTGTCCTGCCTCCCGGTCCATGGTTTTCTCCTTCCTGCAATGACCTCTTTCCCACTGCAACAGGCAGGAAGCCTGCTGAGCTCAAGCACAAACCATTTGCATCAGGCTACAGGATCTATTAACGTGGGGAACATCTGTCAGGGCAGCAGGGCACTGGAGACGCTGCTGGAAAGGCACGGGTCAAAAAACCAACACGCAACAAAGAGCTCCTTGCATCGCTTTCTAATTTCCCCTGAACTCCTAGGTGTCGCGGGGAACGTGCACAGAGGAGGAGCCTGGGCAGGGATGCGCCCAACCCAGATGCTGAGGTGGGAGCCAGGTGCAGCCAGCGCACAGGGAGCACAGCCCCACCATCCCAGACAGCCTGGCTCCCAGCTCCAGGCTGGAGGGAGGCCCCGATGCCCGCTCAGGGACTGCAGCGAGGCCTCCTTCGGAGAGGGCAGGTGAACCAGGCAAGAGACAGACCTCCTCCCACTGTGCCGTGTTGCCCAGCTGAGGTCAGGGACTGAGCCTGGGTCACCCCCTCCCAGAGGAAGGCAGGGCTGGAAGGAGCCTGCTGTCCCCTGCATTGCCATGACCCTTGAAGCCCACAGTCATGGAGCACCCTATAGCCCTTGGATGCGCTCGGGGCAAGGAGCAGGGCCGACACGAGTTGCCTGACACTGCAGGGCTGGGAATTTGGGGGGTTAAACTCTGCTGCAATGATTGCAGGAACAGGAGCACACCTAGTGCTTGCAGGAAAGCTGCCCCAGGACAGGGTCCTAAGGACTCGCAGGGGCATCAGCACAGCCCCCTCCAAAGAAAGGGAGAAGGGAGAGACACAGACATCAAGTAAGCATGGATAGGTGGGAAAATATTCTTCCTGGAAAAAGAAACCCCCCAGGCCTGGGCTTGGCAGGAGTCTCCTTGCAAGCTCATCAGAGAGATGACGGAGACCTGAATCTGCACATCAGAGGTGCTGATTAAGCACCGTCCCCCCATCCCATGAGCTCCTCTAGCTTTCCCATCGGGGCCATCGCAGCCCGTGCAGGCAGCCCGAGCCAGCTCCGGTCCCTCTTGCAGAGCAGCTGAGGCCCCGGAGCCGGCCCAGGACCAGGGGCATGTGCTCCGTGGCTGGAGCCCTGCCGTCGCCGGGGTCAGGACCTATGCTGGCTGCTGCAGATCCGTCAGGCCTCGGGTCCGACCAGAGGTCCATGCTGCCCAGAGTCCTGCCTCACACAGCAGCAGGGAACAGAGGCGGGAAGGGAGAGCGATTTGGCTCTGACCCGGGCTTTTACCCCTGCTCCGTGCTGCCTTGCAGTCCTTGCATGGGGGTGCATGCAGGTGTTTGCACCGCTGATCAGCAGAGAGTGCCTGGGGATCGCTAAAGCACAATTACCCTTCAGTGGCACGTGAGCTACAAACAGAGATCACTCCGTGTCCTAAAATTAAAGTTAACTTTATTAGTCCAAGTATTATCTCAGCAGTTTCTATATTCAGAGGGAGAAAACCACTTAGTACAACGATCTCACCCAATCCCCGAGGTTACTTTGCTTCGCAGAAAAGACGGCCACTCAGTTCCTGAAGCAAAGGGTGCGTCGTTGGCTGGGATGATGCAGACAGGCGTTGAAAGCTGGATTCGTGCTGGAAATGATGAGGATGACGAGGACACACTTAACTTTCTTGCTTCCCCCTTTTATGCTTTGCTTTAACTTGCCTCCTTTGATGACTCCTTGCTTTTGGATTGATCTCTCTGCAGTCAGCATATTGCTCATATTTTATCCTGTTAACATATTCCTTTGTTCAACATCCCCATTACGAGCACACCTCTTAATTGCGTCTTACTTTAAGCATTGTCCATTGGTCTCCTTTATCACTTTCATTAACATAGCCAATCGTTTCAGCCCTCTGATTCAGTTGGTTGGTGCCAAGTTCAGTTCATTTGAGCTAGGAACAAAACTATTACTATGTTGTGTTAGAAAAACTTCTCACAGCGATAGACAAAAGAAAGAAACTCAAGGCTGTGAGCTGCTTGCAAGGAACAAGGCCAGCTGATCTTGCAAACGCCAGCAAACAAAAAGTTCAGATAACAACGAGGCCGTACAGACCTTTAGGCTGGATGTAAAAGAAAACTTTAAACAATACTATAATTCACCACTCGATAAACAGGTGCAGCTTTAAAGCATAAAATGCGACATGCTGCCCTAACACAGGTGCACTTGCACCCCTGAGATCGGTCTTGCACCCTCTGGAAACACCAGCCGTGAAACCGGAAGTGCACTTCCAGTTTCCCCACTGGCTTGGTGATCGGCCGCTGGGGGACCCCGCCGTCGGTGATCTGGTGCCCCCCAGACTCAGGAGGCACCAGTCGCCCATGCTTGCAGTCTCCAGCATTGACGGGCCAAGATATTGTGGTGCAGAGGCCGTGCCCTTCACTCCCATGTGCGATAGCTGCGGAGGCCCCTTTCCTCCGGGCACGGGAAACAGCGCTTGGGGCAAACCGAGCAGCTTCCACCGCATCCGGTGGCAAGGAGCTTCCCCTTGGGTGCACTCCAGGTGACACACAACTTCCTGCTGTTCGTTTTGAACTGACGGCCCGCTCGTCTCATGTCTGGTGAGACAGAGTTGGGCGTAAACCCCTCGTGACGTTTTCTTCACTGCTTTGTGAACCTCACTCATGTCCCCCCCGAGCATCTCCAGGCTTGGGGTCGCGGTTCTCTTGTCACATGGACGCCCCTAACTCCCTGTGTGCAGCTCTGGCACGCCGTCTGTGCGGGATGGCAAGTTGTGAGTGTCCTCGCACTCGCTGGGCTGCGAGTGTCCCCAAGGGGCTCCTGTGCTGTGTCACCCCCCGACCTGGCCGCTAACTGGCTTCACAGCCCTATCTTGGCATGCACCAGCTCTTCAGCATCTCAGCTAAGGCTTTGTCTACCCTTCAAAACCTCTGAGGATGGAGAGTCCATCATGTCTCTGGGGAGCTGGTTTCAGTGCTTTATAACCCTCCTCGTGAAAAAAACTCTTCCGGATAGCTCACCTCAACTTCCCTTGCTGCCACCTGAGGGAAAGTTTAGGTTCACGATCTGCTCTGCCTCCGCAGCCCTGACTCACAGGTCTCCCCGGGGCAGGTCCCAGACAGGCCGGGGAGAAAGCAGGAACAAGACCGAGCAGGGCAGGGCTGCTGATGAAATCACTCTGGCCTCCACCCACCGTGCAAACCCGGTGCTGAACGGTGCTACCGTTCGGTTCCTTCCCTGAGGTCTGCTCGCAGGGGGTCGGTGGGCTGCGATACGGCTCGAAGGGCAGGGCGGCCTTCGCACGAGCGTGGCACAACCCCGGAGCCTCCTAGCAGCTGCTGCCAGGGACGATCGGTGCAGAACAAGCCGAGGTGGGTTCCTCTCCCCTGCTGCTCCGGCGGAGCAGAGGGTGCACACGGTGCTCGCTGGCAAGATCTGTCAGGCGCAGCGAAGGCAAAAAACTCACCGCAGGGCTGGGGACTGTGCAGGGCTGTGCTGCCCAAAGCTCGGGCGTGCCTCGCTTCAGAGCCGCCTGCATCGCCTTTTTGCAGGCCCTTCCCGGAGCTGAGCTGAGCTGGGAAAGGTGCTATTACCTCCCTTGAGACTGGGGTTTGCGCTGCTGGTGGTGTCTGTAGGAGAAAATGGACCATTCGGGGCATTTTCTGCTGCAAAATCGAAGTGCTTAAATGTCAGCCAGTAGATTTGGGGCCTCTGAAATGGGTTACTAAACTGCTATGACCCCTGGCTCGTTGGCAGCTGATGTCCTAGATGAGGGTGCTTGTGCTGGCTGGACATGCTGCGCCAGCACCACCTGAGAGCCCCTCAGGCCCCTGCCTGGACTTCCCGGTCTCTGCATCCCAGCCAGGAGGGGGGAGCCAGGCCGTGGGCTCTGCGCAGCGTGCAGGAGACAGCGCCAGTGTTTGCCTGCAAATGGGTCTTACAGCTGCGACAGTGGCTGAGCCCCTCAGTGCGTGGGGGCTGCTCCGGAGACCAGGACGTGTGAATAGCAGTAGAAGAGCAGGACAGATTTGGACCTTATAGACTAACCAAAGTCAATATACATGTTTATTTTGCAGAAGCTGTCATGCCTCCTGGAAAGGCTTCTGCTTGAGCTCTGACTACAACGGCTAACTACGCCTCTCTGAGGATAACCATTTAGCTCCAGAGGAGAGCTTGTGTGCTTATGGGGGGCAGGCTGTGTGTGCACGTGCATCTATTTGGATAGATATGTACCTGGACACGTTTGCGTGTCTACGTACCTGCATGTATTTGTGTGTGTGGGAAAGGCAGAGTGTATGTGTGTGCATGAGGGTGGATGTGTGTGCAATTATTTTTTAAGAGAATGCAAACTGAAAATGAATCCAACATTTCTGTGACATTTGATTCATTTTCAATTTGTATTCATTTAAAAATAATGAAAAAAAAAAGAATCAGCAAACGTCCTGGAAAATGGAGATTTGCACTCTGCATTATTCCTGCTTTTCACCCTGCTCGGCCTTCTGGCCAAGCCCCCGCTCTCTGTGGACAGAGTCACAGTGGGGGTGGAGATCTTCTCAATCCTAAAGCCCGGGACGGTCACAGTCCGAACTCAGAGCTTCCTCCTTGGCAGAGGCAGCAAAGGCCGTGCAGTAGCACTGTTTGTTTTCCTGGGCCACTAGCTGTTTGCTCTCGGGAGAGGATATCGCACCCATAGAAATTGGACCTGTTCCCACTAACCTGCTTGCTGCATTTCCCTTCCTCCTGCAGGTGCACCACGTGATGGAGATGAAGCCCCTGGCCCTCGCCCTGACTTATCTGTGGGCACAGACCTGGCTGAGCCCCCCCCAGGTAGCTGACTCCATGTTAATGAAGCACAAAAGCCATTCCCAGCCGTGGCGAGCTCCCAGCCCTCCCCAGGATCGGGGCGCCTTGCCTTGTCAATCAGGGACCATCCTGCACTGGCTGGCAGCTCTCTGGGCCAAGGAGATGGAGCCTGGGCTTAGCTGAAACCTTGTCCTGGCTCACTCATGATCTTGCTGCCTGCTCCCCTCACAGGGTCAGGTCTTTTGCTTTTTTCAGGGGCCCAAGCCCCTGGAGGTGCTGCATCCTGGCTCCTCTGGGCTGTACTTTGGCCTACCGGGTTTGTATCCCCTCAGAGTGAAGTGGGCTTACAGCCTGGGGTCCTGCTTGCAGGGCAAGCGCTCTACCCATCGGGATGATATGGACCCCCATCCTGGCACACATGAGCAATGCAGCCACCCACAAATGATGGGGAAGCTTAGGGGCTGCATGGGCAACTCCTACTGCAAATCTAGGGAGGCCTGAGAGCCACATCCAGTTCTTGCACCCTTCCTGGGGATCTGGGACTCGGCCAGGTTTGCACAGGTCCCAGGTGTCACTGGTGCCAGGCGGAGCTGGTCCGATGGGTCTCTGTTCCTTCCCCCACCTCCAGGTGTGGTGCCAGGCTCCCAGGCAGCTGGGGATGGCGCCCGACTCCTTCGATGACCAGTACATCGGGTGCACAGAGAAAATGGAGGCAGTCGTGGCTCCGCGGCTGCTGCAGGAGGAGAGAGCCAGACACCCGCTGCTGGACAGGATGTGGACGAACCTGTCGGCTGTGTGGGCTGAGAAGAAGAAAGGGCTGCGTCTGCCTGCGGGCTTTCGGGACGCGCACGGCATCGCCGTCCTGGTCTACACGGACTCCACCCAGTCACTTTACCGGGACCTGAATCGAGCGGTGCGAGAGGCGGGGGTGTCCCGAGACACCTACCTGCGCACCTTCCCCTTCAAGGCCCTGCACTATTACCTGAGCAGAGCCTTGCAGCTGCTGCGGGAGGACTGCGGGCGCATGTACCGCAACCAGCTCTACCGGGGGGGTGGCTCCCGGCGTGTCGAGGTCCAGGGGAAAGGCCCGGTCCGGTTCGGACAGTTCACCTCCTCGTCCCTGGACGCCTCCATCTCCCAGGGCTACAATAGCACCACTTTGTTCGTGCTGCGCTCCTGCTTCGGGGCCCACATCGAGAAGCTCTCCTTCTTGGGCTTTGAGAAGGAGGTGCTGATCCCCCCCGGCGAGGTGTTCGCCGTGTCCAACGTCGCCTGGCAGGGGGACAGGAGAATCATTGTGCTGCGCAGCACCAACCGCACCTGCAGCCACTTCAACTGTGCCTACTTGGGTGGTGAGTGCCTGGTGGGCTGGGACCCGTGCCCAGGCTGCTTGGGGAGGGGGGAGCTGGGGACACTGGTTCAGGAAAGCATTTCCTTGAGACTCCCCAAGAAGTAGCCTTATTCAGTCTCTCCCTCTTGAGAGGACATCCCTGCAGCCATCCCTAGTGCCGCTTTACACAGAGCAGCCTCTGGCTTTGATAGCTGGCTCTTCTCATTCCCCGGGTTCCCCGGTGTTTGATAGCACCCACACCTCAGAGAGCAACTTCTTGGTCAGCTCTTGGGAAGTGGGGTATTTTCTTCTTTTAGGGACGAGGGGGATCAGAGTGTCTACATCCCCAACAGCACAGCAGATGCTGCTCCAAAACAAGCAGTCTTTAATGGGCCACTCTAATTCCCTCTGTCCTTCCTCAAAGTCAACGTGATGAAACCAAGTCATGGGAAAGCAATCGGGGAACAGCATCCAGGCCCAGACTGCTATCTGCCCCTGGGGAGACAAGGGCATCACGGTGTCCTGCTTATGAAACTCTTTGCAAGAATGAGGCCCAGCAAAGTTTGCTCACCCTGAACCCCCCCAAAGTGCTCCCCATAAAACCTGCAGGCGGAGCCATGCAGACTCTTCCTGAGCATGAATGAGAGAAATCTCCTAGCACCTGACATAGGCAGAGAAAGTTCTCTGGGTAAATCCGAAATCTTTTATCAGACCAACTAAATATAAAAGGTATTGGATTGACCCAAAGAACCTTGTCTGCCTATGTCCTTAGACCTACACGGCTGCAACCTGCACCCCCAGCACCTGGCAGGTGGTTCACATTGGCTGTTTGTTTTGCAGGAGAGAAGAACCACGTCTGCGTGGAGAGCTCTGGTAAGTATGTCCCGCCGGGTCTGTTGCACGAGGCGGTGGGGGAGTGTACATCATCCAGACACATTGGACACATCTACATGTGCACCATTCCTACAAAGTAATTAAGGTTACTGCACAGTAACCGAAATTACTGCACAGTACAGACACATGTCTACATGTGCATGCATGTGTTGTTCAGTAACTATGGTGGCTTATGCTGATTTGGGAATAAATTTGCTAACTTTTGTCCCAAGTCAGTCCACACACAGCACTACTGAGCTGTAATGTTTGCATGTGCAGATGCTGGCCTAAAAATCGCTCACTGTGCAGTAATTTACTGAGCAGTAAACTACTGCACAGTAAATGCACATGTAGACATGCCCATTCAGTAGATTAAATCTGCTCCTGGCCTGACTTCCAGCACTCACAGCTGGGAGAACCCTACCCAGCTGCCTTTGCAAACCCCAAGCTCCTGCCAACTGGTGCAAACAAGTGATTTAATGCTCATGACCAGGAAGCACAGAAATATGCCAGAACATCGGTTATTAGTGGGTAGAGGAAAGCAGCTTCAGCCCCAGCAGATCAGCAGAACCAACTCCAGGCTAGCGTGACAACTGGGAAACACCAGGTCAAAATCTGTCCTAGGTTTCAGGTGAGCTTAATCGCACTAGGCACCCCTCAGCCCTTCTTTGGGAAACCAAGCAATGCCTGCGGCCTGTGATCCAGCCCATCAGAGGACGGGCCAGCGTAAGGCCTTGGACGTGCACTCGTTACCTGGTGACAATGATCCTTAAGCTGAGAGTTCACCTTGACCTGCAGTGGCACGCAAAGTTTCTTTCCCACTGTCCCAGCTTCCCTGTGTGTATAACAGGGACTAATACCACCTCCCCAGAGTGGGGCTCAGGATTCGCAGCCTAGGGCTAGAAGGGACACACGCCAGGGAAACTCAGGCAGGTGCCCATGTACTGAAAACTTTGTTTGTCTGGAGGAAGCTGGTCCCCCAGAAAAGCATCCCACCCTGGGCACAGGACTTCAAGTGAGGGATGAGAGCCTGTGGTTCAGTGCTGCATGCCAGTGGCTAATGGCCTTTACTGGAAGAAACACCAGCCTCCCCGGACCTGGTCCAGATGTGCGTGGTGCTGGGCCTGTCTCTAAATTAATGAGGTGGCTGCATCCCTTGTTTGCTCCCTAGCTTAGTATCAAATTCCCTTTCCCTGAGATGTGGGTGATTGCCACAAGTACAACCCTCCTCTGCCTGGTCGATGGCAGAGACTGGGACCCAAGTGTCCTGTCCTACCCCAGGTGTTTGCTTGAGCCACATTGAAGTGTGTGGGTAGGAGTCTCCCTGTTGCAAGAATAACTCATCACTGGCACTGCCATGGGCGGCTGGTGTCCCCAACGCGGCTATCATCTTAGCAAGAGCTATCCCAGCAGAAACCGCCCTCACCAAAGGCTGAGTCTCCCCAAGGATGCTGCACAGACAGCTGCCCTGTGGTGCAAACAAGCTGCAGGGGAGAAAAAATGGTGGAGGGGAAGCAGGGAGGTGGGGTTGGTGGGCCCGCCGTGCCTTGGCATGGGCAGAGGGACAAAGGAGGGCAAGCAAAGCCACAACTGGGTGAGCTTGGGTGGGCTGCAGGGAGTGCCTGAAATAGAGGTGCTGGAGGGTGGTGCATGGGGTTGGTAGGAAGCCCTTGGTGCATACAGAGCTCGGCTGCACAGAGGCAATGCAGTAGATGACTGCCCAGGCCCCGGAAACCCCGGTTCGGTGCAAAACCAGGCACCGACCCCCCAGGTGGTATGAAAGCTGCCCCTTCCAGCCGCCTCTGAGCTGTGCCTTGTGCAGGACAACCCACAGCCCCCTGTCTCTGGCTCCTGAGCTCTGCCAGCCACCTCACCAGAGCACTTTTTGTGGGTGTCGTTCTGCAGGTCCCTTATGCCCACAACTTCATGGTTTTCCTTTGCAGAGGCTGGTGCAAAGAAAATACACAACTCTTCAGCAACAACTTCCCCTTCCTCTTCCCCAGTTCCTTTTAACCCCTTGTGATGCAGCAGATGCTTTCACGGCTCCCTGCTTCTGAGACGCTGGCAGGGGCGAAAGCAAAACTCGGGGGTCTGGGAGCGATTTGCCTTTCACAGCCATTGCCATAGGGTCCTCGGCCCACCTGAGCTCGGCAGCCCATCCGGTGTGGATGCAGAAGACCAGCTTCTGTAGCTGCCTGTGATTCTCCGGCCCAAGGGTCCAGGTGTTGGCACAGCTGGGTCACCCAGGGGCAGGCTCTGGACCCCTTAACCACTCTATGGCCCCTGCAACCTGGTAGCTATATGTCATTTCCCCCAGCTCGATGTCTGCTGTAGCACAGGCTGGGCTGGAGCTGGGCTGTTGCACCTCTCTGACTCCCACAGTAAGCAAGTCTTTGTTGCCCACTTATTTCATGCAGCCGCCCGTGAAGGTGGGTGGCACAGAAGGGCACCCCACCGCACTCGAGGAACCAGAGCCACCATCCCCGGGGCCTCAAAGGAGTGGAGGACGGTGTTTGGGCATGGCCAGCCAGTGAAGCTCATCCATGGGGACAAAGAGATGATTCTCCCCATGCGCAGACCAGCAACATAACCGTGGGGCCCAGACCCCAGCTGGAGCATGGGGCATGGGCACTGCTTCTCTGACAAAGATGCTTCATGCCCCAGCCAGGCCATGCAGGGCTGCAATGCCCCATGCATCGAAACTGGGCTCAGTTCGCTGCGGCGGGCTGCGGCAGGAATGGGCACTTACGACCAAAGCACGCTGCTGTCACCGGCGGTGGGTTAATAAAGACTTTGGAGGCCCTGCTCCTGCTCTGGCTGTTTCCAGTGCAGGATAGAAGGCAAACTCTGCCTGCATTTTGTGGGGTTCAAGCCGGGGAAGGTGGGAGGGAAGGGGAAGAGCTGGCAGCATTGCCCTGTCTGCCCACTGAGGCTGGTCCTGGGTGTGGGGCAGTGGCTGGCTTTCCGGGGCAGTGTGGTTCGACACTGGCATCCCCACCCGGACTCGGCCTGTTGCCTAGCTCAGGGGCTCCCTGCTCAGCGGAGGTCTCCTGCTGCAGTCGGGTTCCTGTTGGAGCCCTCTGGTAAAGGATCGCAGCAGGGGGGAGGATCTAGACATCCATCCTGTTCCCTCCTGGTGGCCCTGGAGACCCCTGCCACAGCCTGGCCCTGGTTCTGGCCCTGCTTATGCCTGCATGTCCTGGACATGCATTGGTTTTCTAAGCCTCCCTCGGGGACGATGAGTGCTGGCTGCAGCCCAGCTCGGGAGGGGGACTGGGATGTGCCGATGCTCCTGCTGGGACCCAACCCAGAGGGTCCTGGCTAGAGGGGCTTGCCCCTCCGCTCACAGTCGGACCAATGCTGCATTTGGGGCCAGGAAGGAATTTCCTTCCCTGGTCAGACTGCTTTGCCTTCCTCTGTGGTGGGGGCACGGCCTCTGCCTGGGATCTCTGGAGCATCTATTAACAACCTTTGCAGCAGCAGGACATTGGCCGCCGCGGTCCCCCTATTTTTCTGCAGCAGGGTGGGGTGTGATGTCTGCTGCATGTCGGAGGTGAGAGTAGTTATACAGAGAGTTTAAATTAGGGATTTGTCTGGGCTGGTTTGGACAGGGCAGGGGTTGGACTGGACGTGAGCTCCCTTGCAGTATAAGCCATGCTGGTCTGCTTGCACACACGTGCTGGCAGACTGGAGAGTTTTGCAGAACACTGCGCAATTTTAAAAAGGCATCGAGCATCCAGTCACTTGTGGCAAAGATAGCTTGAAGCCCCGTGCAGAGAGAACAGGAAGCAGCATTGTGGGATTGTGGCTGGAGGACTGCTGAAGCGGACAGAAGCAAGGGACTGCCCCACAGGCTTTGTCAGCACTGATAGGCAGAGGGCCTGCATCGCGCGGCATGGGCTGCTCTGCAGACACAAAGGGGGGGTTTATTGCCTTAAAGGCCATGCGTGTGTGTGCACACGTGTGTGGGTGCACTCAGGATTCTGACAGCAAACCGTGCAGTGCAGGCCACTGAGCAGCGTGCACGGACCTTAGGCTGCTGTTGGGACCAGGGCTGGATTGCACACGCTGACTGCCGTGCATATGAGAGCACACCTGCGTGAAACACCCCTGCAGCAAATGGCCCAGGAGAGCCAGACCACTACGGATCCTTGGTTGGGACCTTTCAGCTGGACGGATGTGGCAGCACCTGAACCAGGGGCCCCAGCACACAGGGAAACCAGAGCCCCCTTCCAAAGCCAGCTACAGAGTCAGGCCCAGGGGGTGCGACCTTTAGGGTCACTCAGATCTAGGCACAGTCAGTGGAGAGCCCTGAATGCGCCAAGGAGAGGGTCTGAGATGCCATCCGAGCCCATGAAGTAAGGCAGGGCCCAGCCCGGGGAGCGAATGGTCTGTCATGTTACTGGGCAGCATTGTGCAATGAAGGGGTCCGTGCTGGGAGCTGGGGAGGGCGCCCGCGTGTGTGTGACAGCATGAAGTGACTCTAGAAAGTCATTTGTTTCCTGTCTTTGTATTACAGGAGGCAGCATCAGGGGCCCCAGCAAGCAGAGCCCCGGGCTGTTCGGAGGACTGGTTTTGGCAACCCATGCTGCTGCTCTGATGCTCTTTCTGCACTTCTAGCTTTGGTTTTCTCCAGGGTCTTTCCCCAAATCCTGCTCAGAGTGACTGCCAGACCCAGAACTCTGTCTAGATATATTTTGAATCGTTTCACCATGCTGAATTGCAGGTTTAGCTCTGGATGCATTGGGGAGGGGGGTTTAGAGCTATGGTTTCTCTCAGGAACTTTAAATTCAGGTTGGTGCTGTGCATCTGTGAAGACCACGGGAGCCATCTGGTTTCAATGTGATGGCGTTGCAACCTGGTGGACGTTTCAGCCTCCATATCGTGGGATGAAACCTTAATCTACACAAACGCATGCTGCAAGGAAGGACCCCTGCCTTTGCGCTTTAAGTCTTTTCTAGAAGGGATTTGCAGGTTAACGTTGGCTGGAGGAAGTGATTCAATGTGTGACTTGAAGGGCTGATGTTTAAAGACTGGATTTGGGGCTGCTTTGATCAGGGACACGGCTTGGATAAAGGCACGGGCTTGGCTCTTGGTTCTGTGTTACCTGCTGAGTTCTGGACTGGCCGAGCCCGTGGCACATGCTAGACCAGGAGCTGCTTGACTGTGTGTTGCTGTAGGCAAAGCATCATAGGAAACAAATAGGAAGGAGGAAGAAACCCAGTTCTGCCTCTAGGATCTCAGGCAAGGGGTACGAGGGCATAGGGGCTGTAGGGGTGGCCCCAGACCCAGCTGGCCAGGAGGCTGCCATGTCACAAGAGCCCAGGCATGGGAGGGACACGGGGGTTTCACAGAGGTGGTAAGTGTTGAGCCAGCGGGGCAGGAGCAGTGCCTCGGAAGAGCCTGAAGGAGCAGGACCTGCAGGCAGCAGTGGGACCCTCAGCAGCGCGGGTGCGGCCGGCAGGAGAGGCCTCCCCCCCCGCTGGGCTCCAGGATCCCCCGGGAGAGGCTGCAGCCGGCAGGAGAGGCTCCCCAGCTCCAGGAAGGATCTCAGCAGTGACCCGAGGGGTTCCCAGCTCTGCGGCCAGCTCCTGCAATCAGAGGCCAGGCAGCTCGATGTGCGGCTGGGCTCCGGGAAGGTCAGACCCCCAGCAGGCTGGAGCAGTGCCCCCAGTGGTGGCTCTGTGGCAGTGTTCCTACTTGCCCCATGGGAGCGCTGGGTTCAAGTCCTGGCTGGGGTGACTTGGGTTGAGTGAGCTAGCAAAAAGCACATCTTCTTGCAGTGGAAAGGGGGCCATTGTGTTTTCTCCCCCTCCAGGTACCAAGGTCCTATGTTTCCTCATCATTTGACATATTGCATTTTGTGCCTTTTATATTTCACCACCCCGTATCTTTTGTTAACCTTGTCTTTTGTCAATGACTTTAAGTGTCTAACCTTTGTTGAATCCTGCCCCCTTGGGGCACTGTAGTGTCCACTACACCCTCTGATTTATGCCTGCTATGTTCCCAGTTCTAAGATCTATATGGTTAAGTCCCCATTGGTGGTCTGGCTCTGTTGTATAGGGCAGGAGAGTCCCTACACCTCCCACAGTGCTTGTTCACCTGCTTTGATCCCCTCAATTGGAGAGGGGGCACCTCTTGGAGTACTGCCTGGGTTACATTATGGGGGCTCCTCCGGGACTCCTGCGTGGCGGGTGCTAGAGTATTATTCAAGCACTGGGTACCCTTGTAGAGAGAGAGAGAGCCACCAAGAGACGTGTCCAATGTGGACCAGTCTGCCGTACCTTCCGGGAGAGATGGGACTGTGCAGGGGGGAACGGGGCAAACTGCTGGTAGTGAAGCTACCCCGGAATGGGTGGGGGATTTCCAGCAGATTCTGCGGGAGGCTGCCCATTGCTCCAGCGACCAGGCAGCCTGTAAGAGACTCCGGAGTTTCTCGGGAACCTGCCGGTCCCTGCAGGGGAGGAAGGATTTGATTCTTGGCTCTCCCATATTCAGGAGACCTTACTGACTTGACAAATACCTGATGAGGATAAGTGACGCCGTCTGCTGGAGGTCCTGAGGGAGCCTGCCATTGGGGTTGTGAGGACTGCCAAACTCAGGAACCCTGCTATCACCACCCAGCAATGCGTGCAGGTCCTTCAGGATGCTTTTGGCCATCCCACAGGAGTGGGGGGGGTGTACTATGAATTGCTGGGAACTTTCCAGTGCAAGGGCAAGACTCTTTCAGCATATGTCCTTCACTTACAGCCTGTGCTACAATACCTGGTGACCCAAGGAGCACTTAGTGTCACTGATGCCAATCGGATTTGCTCTGGCAAATTCATATTGGGGCACGGTATAGCTCAGACTTACTCCAGAACCTCAACTTAGCGGGGAGCAGGAGCAGCCCCCCTGACTTCAGTCACCTCCTCCGAGAGATTCGGGAAGAGGAAGAGATATCCAGACTCTGAGAGACTATGTGGGTCCGAGAGGATGTTTCCCCCCGTAGAGGACCTATGGGTCAGGTGCTAATGGTGGCTCCCCTTGAGGACACCTTGTTGGGAGTGGAGGAGGAGCCTGTGGCTCCAGCACTAGCAGCTGCCCTGTCCAGAACTGCCCTCAGGGGTCAGCCCTTGCCCCGTCCTTGTGCCTCAGGAGGACCTCGGCCCCACACCCGCTCTAGGGCCCCTGGGTTCTGCTATAGATGTGGGGAGCCAGGGCACATGGCTCGGGAGTGCACCCAGCCTGAGAACCTTGAATTGGTATTTGCAAGGTTAAAAGGGTGCTGGGCAGCAGGAAATGGGGAAGGGGCAGAGCGATGGAGTCGGCTCCACTCCAGACCCAGACAGACTCCCGCACATTACCCTCAGTAAATTCACTGCCAAAGGGGCTAGTGGGACCCCGTGCAGAGGTCTCCATGATGGTGAATGGTTGCCTGTGTCAGGCCATTCTAGACTGCGGGTCCCTGATCCTATTTGAATCCTTCTATGAGGAACGTCTGAGACACTGGCCTTTGCTTCCCCTTATGGGGTTGGGACTTTGTGGCTTAAGCCAGGAACAGTATCCTTACAGGGTTTATGTGAATGTGAGGCTAAAATTCCCTGCTGAAATAGCCGGGGTGGAGGAAGAAGTGTCAACCATCACTGTAGTGTGCCCTGATCTGGGGTGGACCAACTCCAGCCTTTTCCAGGTTCTTGCTCGCTACTGTAAACAACAGGCTGGCCCAGATTACCAACAGCAGTTAACGATGCATGCCTTGTGCTCAGAGGCGTATGACCGATGGGAGCATAGAGCGATGTGGGGTCACCCTGAGGTTGTAGGGACCCTGCACTTCTCTGGATCAAAGCCCCAGCGAGTCCCTGCACAGGGCCAATAGGTTTTGCCTACTGTATGCAGTTGGATTGAGAGGGATGAAAAGAATAAGCTGCTGGTGGTGGAGACCCCCACCTGGAGAGAGAGAGACCCGGTGCGCTGAGGGTCCCTGATGGTGTGACAGAGACAAAAGGGCTCAACTAAGACCCGGTTACAGTGCTAGTGGGTAACCCAACCTTGAAAGATATTGTGGTCTACCCGGGACAGAAGGTGGCCTTGAAAAAGGAAGCTGAAGTCGTGAGCCCTGAGCAGGAGGGAAACCCCCCTCTAATCGACCTTCGAGGTTCTTTTCTGGGAGCTCTCCAGTGCCTGAAGCCTGTACAGCTCGGCTCAGGGACAAACTCGGGGCTCGAGCCTGTGTTTTCTCCCTGCATGACTGGGATGTGGGGGAGGCTAAGGGGGTGGAGCATCACATTCGTCTGAGCAACCCACAACCCTTTCATGAAAGGTCTCGGCGCATTCCCCTCGCTGAGATGGGAGCAGTAAGACGTCATCTGCAGGAGCTGCTGGACCACCGCATCATCATGGACTCGAAGAGCCCGTATGCCTCTCCTATTGTGATTGTGCAGAAGAAGAACGGCCAACTCCGTGTTGTACTGATTACTGGACTTTGAACGCCTGGACCATCACTGATCAATACATTGTGCTGCGGGTGTGGGAGGCTTTGGACTGTTTAGTAGCGAGCAAATGGTTTTCAGTACTAGACCTCCACAGTGGCTACTACCAGAGACCTCTGCGGGAAGAGGACAAAGAGAAGACTGCTTTTATTTGCCCCTTGGGATTTGATGAGTTTGAATGAATGCCCCAAGGGATATCCGGGGCTCCTGCCACCATCCAGCGACTAATGGAGAAGGTGTTTGGGGATATGCATATGACCCAAGTACTAGTTTATTTAGATGATATTATTGTTTTTGGAAAGCCTCTGGAGGAACACGAAGAATGGCTACTCCGGGTACTTGATTGGCTGGAAACTGCTGGACTTAAGTTGGCCATTGATAAATGTAAGTTCTGCCAGGCCTCTCTGAAGTACATAGGACATATTGTATCACGGGAAGGGGTCAGCACTGATCCATAGAAAGTAAGTGCTGTGACCACCTGACCTCGACCCAAGAACTTTAGGGAATTGAAAATGTTCCTGGGATTTGTGGGTTTCTGTCAGCTATTCGTTAAAGACCATGCTACAATAACCAGACCTTTAAATGTCCTCACTCATGGACATTGCCCTTGCTTTTCCTCCGGCTCCCCACATATCTGAAAAAGGACTTTTTATTGTCCTTGATGCTAGTTGGAGTTCAGTTGCAGCCTTGGCTTTCCTGGTTTGGTCCCTGCAGGACCGGACCAGTGCGGAGTAATCCTCCTTGGAGGTGAATCCCGTCCTCCATCCTTTGTAGGCTTTCCTTTTTAGCCGCAGGAGGTCCGCTAGGTCCCTGGAGAGCCAGGGGGGCTGCTGTGCCTTTCCTCCGTGTTGGAATAGATTTGGCTTGTGCACTGAGGATCGCTTCCTTGAGAAGCAACCACTCTTCTTGAACTCCCATCTCCCTGGGGTCATGGCCCCTAAGGGCCTGACCGACTAGCCTCTTGAGCTTGTCAAAGTCGGCTTTTCTGAAGTCAAGGACTTTTGTGTTGCTGACTGACTTGCCAGCTTTACGGCGGATGGTGAAGGTGATCAGCTCATGGTCGCTGTCACCCAGCTTCCCATCGATCACTAGGTGGCCGATTAGGTCGTCCCCCGTAGCCAGTACCAGGTCGAGCAGCGCTTTGCCTCTCGTTGGCCCACAGACTTCTTGAGTCAGGTAGAGGCCATCCACGCACGAGAGAAAGCTTTGCGCCCGCTCAGATTTAGCTGAGTGATCTTCCCACGAGATGTCCGGGTAATTGAAGTCACCCATGACAACCAAGGTCCTGGAGCGAGCGGCCTCAGTCAGTTCCCGGGCGAACTCCTGGTCAAGCTCGGGACTTTGAGTGGGAGGTCTGTAGTAGACTCCCACCGTTGTGTCCCCTGGGCCGTATTCCCCACGAATTTGTACCCAGAGGGTCTCTAGCTGTCCATGCCAGTCGCCAACATCCGCTTGCAGGGACATGTATCTTTCCTTCACATAGAGAGCTACACCCCCGCCCCTTTTGTCAACACGATCCCTCCTGTACAGGGTATAGCCCTCTATCCCCATGGTCCAGTCATGGGTGGAGTCCCACCAGGTCTCCGTTATCCCAATGATGTCATAATTCTTTGCACTGAGCAGGAGGACGAGCTCGTCCTGCTTGTTGCCCAGGCTCCTGGCATTAGTGTACAGGCAGGCAAGTGTGCCCTTGGGGGCTCTTGCCTTGCCCACAGATTGTGCCAGGGTGGGGCAGGGGTGGGCTCCCTTATGTGCCTTGGTCTGCTGGCTTTGCAAAGGCCGTTCAGCGGGCCAGCAGGGGCAGTAGTCCCCCCCATCCCCCAGCGGGCTTAGTTTAAAGCCCAGTGGAGCAGGTCAGCCGGCCTGGCTGAGAAGAGCCTCCTCCCCAGGGGAGAGAGGTGGAGGCCATCTCTTCCCAGCAGCTCGCTGCCTCTCTCGCCAAAGAGCGGGCTGTGGTCATGGAAGCCAAAGCCTTCCCGATAACACCAGCGCCGCAGTCTTTGGTTCACTGCGTGGATCCTCCTCTCCCTCCTCAGCCCATAGCCCGAGACTGGGAGCAGTGACAAAAACACCACCTGAGCTCCCAGACCCCTAAGCCCCGCTCCCAACTCCCTGTAGTGCCTCATGACCTGGCTGGGGGTGCTCCGAGCTGTGTCATTGGTGCCCACATGAATAAGGAGCATGGGGTAGTAGTCTGTGGGCCGGAGGAGCTGTGGGATGCTCTCCGCAATGTCTCGGATGCAGGCCCCCGGGAAGCAGCAGACTTCCCGGGCTAAGGGGTCGGGGCGGCAGATTGCCCCTCACTGCCCGCAGGATGGGGTCTCCCACAACAAACACCTTACGCTTTGTCTTGGGGAGAGCGGGGCCAGTAGCTGTGGTCGAGCCTGGGCTCCCTGCGGGAGCCGGCAACTGCGTGGGCTCTGCCAGGGCTGCAAGAGGTGCGTACCTGTTGTTAAGCTCCGGCGAGGTGGGGGCCTTGGTGCGGCAGTCCTAGGGCCCTTGACCACCTCGGTCCATGCCCCTGACTGGGCAAAGCGGGAGGTCCCAGAGTCCTCCTTAGTCGCGGAGGGAGACGGAGCTCTCCCCTGGGGCTCCCCGGGGAGAAGGGCCTGGCAGTAGGAGTCAATCTCCTGCTCACAGTCCCTGATGGCACGCAGTCTCTGGACTGTGGCCTGGAGCTCCTCCAGCTGGCACACCAGAGACCCCAGTAGGGAGCAGACCCCGCAAGGGGAGGTGGCCATGCTCCCGGGCCCCAGAGCCTGGAAAAGGGACAGGCAGCCCCCGCAGCCAAGAGCCAGGGGCTCCGTCTGCGTGGAGCCAGGGATCATGGGCTCCGTCTGGGCGGCCGTCTCTGAGGTGCCCAGTGGAGGGGCTGCAGAGCCCGAGGGGACCCTCAGGGTGCAGCACGTGCCCATCCGTGTCATGCCTCTGGTAGGCTGGCTGCGGCTGGGGCTGACTACTCTGGGGGGGTCGCAGGCAGGGTCTCGTGCCCTCCCGCGCCTTCCCCTGGGTGAACGCCACGCGAACTTGAGCACCTGTTTGCACAGCCTGTTCGCGCAGCTCCGGTTGCGCGGCTCCCTGGGGGGCTGGGCCAAGTAGGGGCCTGGGCGGGGGCTTGACCCAGCCTGGCTCCATGCAGTGGCCTCCTCCCAGCAAGCGAGGAGTTAACCCCTTCCCACCATGAACCCACTTACCTCCGGCTGTGCTGGGGGTCACCAGGGGGCTCGGCGGCTGCTGAGGGGGTGTCTGGGGGGCTTCGGGGGGTGGGGGCGCAGCGGGCTTCACCTGCGCGTCTCTCACAGCTCCAGAGTCTAACAGCTTTTTTTTTTTTCCCTGGTTGGCGGGCCCTTTTAAACTGCGTGCATGCGCAGTGGGCCTGCCATCGGGGAACGCTGGTTTCTCAGGCCAGGGGGGCCCTGCCCTGGATTAAGAAGGAATACCCATCCTCATCAATTAACAAAGAAGCAGAGGAAGGGCACTGTGAAGTGCTATGAGTTAGAATACCAGGCAGTCGAGGGGAAAGAGACTTAACAGTGGGAGTCTACTACAGACCTCCCGACCATGGGGAAGAGCTTGACCAGGAGTTCTTAGGTCAGCTCACGGAGGTAGCGAAGTCTAAGGATGTGGTAGTCATGGGGGACCTGAACTGCCCAGACATCTGCTGGGAAGAGCAGTCAGCCAGGTCTGACCGCTTACGTAGGTTCCTAGTCAGAATGCAGGACCTCCATCTAACCCGGGGGGGGGCACAGCCCCACCGGGGAGACACCTTGTTGGACCTGGTGCTGGCCACAGGTGATGACCTGGTGCAGGGGTGCGGGTGCTCGACCACCTGAGAGTGATCACCGCCTGCTGGGATTCATCATCCAGCACAAGGTGGCAAAGGCCTGCAGCAAAGCAGAAGCCCTGGATTTCAGGAGGGCGGACTTCAATGAGATAAGGAGAATAGCCAGGGAAGCACTGAGGTCCCAGAGGGGAGGGGAGCCAGATGTCCAAGGAGAGTGGTCGCTCCTTAAGGAGACGATCCTCCAAGCCCAAAGGAAGGTAATCCCAACGAGGATCAAAGGGAGCAGGAGAGCACACAAGCCCCCATGGCTCACCAAAAGCATCCGGGAATGTCTCCTAGCTAAAAGGGAGGTGTACACCCAATGGAAAGAAGGGGTCATCACCAGGGATGACTATACTGCAGTTGCTTGGGGATGCAGGGGAGCAGTCAGGAAGGCCAAGGCAGAGATGGAATTAGGACTAGCTTCCTGGATTAAGGACAATAAGAAGCCCTTTTTAAAATACATAGAAGGTAAAAAGAAGGTTCCGGGTAATGTGGGGCCCCTGCAGGACACGTTAAGAAATCTGGTCGTCACACCAAATGACAAAGCTAACATGTTTAACAATTTCTTTGCCTCCATTTTCCTGAGCAGGGACTGGAACAGTCACCCCCCAGCTGGGCTCCCCTCAGGCCCCAGGGGAATCACACCTAAGCAAAGGGTTAGTGAGGAACTAGTTAGGGAACTTCTGGAGGGACTGGATGTATTCAAGTCAGCGGGTCCGGACGATTTCCACCCTAGAGTACTAAAGGAATTGGCTGAGGTCATTGCAGGACCCTGGGCACAGCTTTATGAGCACTCATGGTGCTCTGGTGTGGTTCAGAGGACCGGAAGAGGGCCAACGTGGTTCCCACCTTCAAAAAGGAGGACCCGGGAAACTATAGGCCAATTAGTCTTACCTAGATCCTAGGCAAGCTGTTCGAGACAATTATGCTGGTACACATCCACGAGTGGCCAGCAGGGGATTTCATGCTTAGGGGCAACCAACATGGGTTCATCAGTGGCAGGTCCTGTCAGACCAAACTGGTGGCCTTTTACGATCAGATCACCAGATCATTAGACGCAGGGGTAGCAGTGGACATTGTCTTCCTGGACTTCCAGAAGGCTTTTGCCACTGTCCCTCACCCTGTTCTTAGTAAGAAACTGGGGGACTGTGGTGCCAACACCTAAACAATCAATTGGGTCACCAACTGGCTGGAGGGCCGCACTCAGAGAGCGGTGGTGGACGGGTCATGTTCGACCCGGAGGGATGTGGGCAGTGGGGTCCCCCAGGGCTCGGTCCTCGGGCCCGCGCTGTTCAACATCTTCATCAGTGACTTGGACGAGGGGGTAAAAAGCACCTGTTCAAAGTTGCTGATGACACTAAGATGTGGGGGGGATGTGGGCACGCTAGAAGGGTGGAATAGGCTACAATCGGAACTAGACAGGTTACAGGGGTGGGCAGATGAGAACAGGATGGGATTCAACACAGACAAGTACAAAGTGATACACCTGGGGAGGAACAACCGGCACCATACCTACAGGCTGGGGAACTCCCTTCTTGTCAGTACAGAGGCAGAAAAGGATCTGGGGGTCATCATTGACTCCAAGATGAACATGGGCCGGCAGTGTGGGGAGGCAGTCAGGAAGGCCAACCGTACCTTGTCCTGCATCCACAGATGCATCTCGAGCAGGGCCAGGGAGGTGATCCTCCCCCTCGATGCGGCACTGGTCAGGCTGCAGCTGAAGTACTGCATCCAGCTCTGAGCACCGCACTTCAGGCGGGATGTGGACACCATGAAGAGGGTCCAGAGGAGGCCACTTGCATGATCAGTGGGCAGCAGGGCAGGCCCTACAAGGAGAGGCGATGGGACCTGAACCTGTTCAGCCTCCACAAGAGAAGGCCAAGGGGGATCTAGGGGCCTGTTACAAACTAGTCAGGGGGGATCAGCAGGCATTGGGGGAGTCCCTGTTCCCCCGAGCACTGCCAGGAGTGACCAGGAATAGCGGTCACAAGCTGGCAGAGGGGAGATTTAGGCTAGATATCAGGAGGCGTGACTTCACGGTCAGGGTGGCTAGGATCTGGAAACAACTTCCAAGAGAAGTGGTGCTGGCTCCCACCCTGGGGGTGTTTAAGAGGAGGTTAGATGAACACCTTGCTGGGGTCATTTGACCCCAGTACTCTTTCCTGCCATGACAGGGGGTTGGTCTTGAGGATCTACTCAAGTCCCTGCCACCCCTAGAAACTATGAAACGATCTCCTTAATGTGATCCCAACAGCTTAGGTCACCATCACATCGAACGAAGTTACATGTTTTTGGCACCCTGAACATTCGTGTGCAATCCCGGCTCTGGCTGTACCCCCTCCCTGCTTCGGCTGCTTCCAAGATTCTCCCCACCCAAGGAAAAAGCAGCAAGAACCCCCAAATACACACATGCATATGCTCATGGAAACATTGGGATCTGCTTTTCCAAGCCCTCCTTGTCCCTGCAGCCTGAGACCAAGTGCTGAGGCAGAGAAGCAGCAGAGACAAAGCAACAAGCAGCTGCCAGGTCCCATCCATCTGCAGTTTTCTGCACTGATTCAGGAGAAGCGCAGCAAGCCTCTGGGACCTGTCACTGCTTCTCTGCTCTAAAGGCAGCCCCTGCACTCACCTTTGGGGTCCTCAGGGGCAAAGCCAGGCCAGAGAGATGGATGCGATGGGCAGGCTGGTGCACCTGATGGCAGTGATGAGGGAGGTTTGGTCCAAATGTGACAGCCCCGTGACCCTGGCTTGTACTTTCAGTTTTGGCCTATGCTTTCACTTTTGCCTGCCAGGGTGCACCTTCCTCTTCCCCCAGCAGCTGTGGGCAGGGAAGTGAAGAGCAGCTGTAGGACTGCACCTGGGCTCAGTGCACGGGACCAGCCCACCCAAGCACCGAGAGCCCACAAGTGGGTAGCTCCAATGTCCGTGTGTGCCGACAGGCCCAGCTGTCTACATGGGCTGTAACTGCCCCACTGTAGTGCACACAATGAGCATCTCTCCATGGACTGAGACCTGGTAGCAGTGGAGAAGCCTGTGTGTCCCCATGATCCTCAGAGCTATGTCTCCCCCACTCCTGGCAGGGCCACCTGTGATGCACAGGCTGGAGGGGAGGTCCGGCCCCAAGTCTTCATGGGTGAATCAGGAAGAAGACGACATCAGGATCTCAATGGCTACAAAGACAGCAGAAGGCTGCAGCCCAGCGGAGGTTTCCTGTTGTCTAGGGCTCTCCCTTGCTACTGGGCCCAGATCTCTGCCTTGCCAGCTTGGTGCGGTTGCTGTTTCATTCACCAGCTTCCTCACACTGAGCTGAGTCAGGGCAGGTTTCTACCACAGGAAACAATGCCAACCTCTTCCTGTACCAACCTCCAAAAGCCCAGTGGCAATGGCTGAATGGTGATGGAGACAGGACTAGTGTGAAGGGGTCAAGGCCCCGGGGGCCAGGGTCGGGCGGAGAACGGCGGAATTCTGTCCAACTTCTGGGTGCCGACCTGGAAGTGTGGTCGGAAGCTGGTCCTTTCCCGGAACTCGGACAGGGTCTGGCCGGGACCGACCCGGAAGAATAAAAGGAGCCCACCTACCCCAAACAGGGGAGGGGAGAGGCTCCAGCCGGAGCCTACGCCGGCATCTGCGGAGCCGGGAGCCGCTGAGCCGGGGGCCGCACAGCTGGAGCCTACACCGGCGTCTGCGGAGCCGGGAGCCGTGGAGATGGGAGCCGCACAGCCGGTGCAGGGAGCTGCACGGCAGGAGGCAGCAGAGCCGGGAGCCACGCAACAGGAGCCGGCGGAGCCGGGAGCTGCGGAGCTGGAGGCGGCGGAGACCAGAGACGCGGAGCCGGTAACAGCGGAACCGGTGGCAGCCGCTCCGGAGGGGCCCGGGGAGAGGGGCCCTCAAGGAAGGACCCTTCTCCGGTGGCTGCAGGCCGTTTGGCCGCTTAAGAGGACCCGCAGGCGAGGAGGTAAGCCCCGCGCACCCCCGGGTCTCGAGAGACAGGCTGTGGGGGTCCGGAGACCCCAGACCAGCCGGAGCTAGCGGCACCTGGCCGGGGCCAGGTACCGTGAGGATTCCTATAGGGTCCTGCAGTGCGAGGGCAGAACCCCACTGCAGGACTGGTGAACGGACAAAGGGGCCAGGCGTCCCTGCCCGACGGGGCCGGAGGTTACTGGGAGTGGGAAGAATCCCCTCCGCCCCAGAGAAGCGGGCGCCGACGTTGTACGGCCATTATACTACTTCGTTTGCTGTATATTTGTTACCTAGCAGGGGTTAACCCCCTTGCATGGGAGCCACCCTGACGGAGGCTACCCCGGAGGACCGGGCGAAGGTGTAGGGGAGGAGGAGCCCTCAGGACCCCTGGACTTTGGCGACGAGGGACCGCATCCGGACTGCCAGCTTCCCCGCACGGGTGAACCCCTAATTTACATCAAGTCGTGGCAGGCGAGGTCGGCGGAAGCGGGAACGGACAGCCGAGTACCCCCTCCTCTCCAGGGGCCGTCGAGGGGATATGGGGACTCACATCAGGTGACTCACCCCATCCCCTCACAACTAGCATGCAGTATCCCGCTACAAATCTGCACGCAGGTGGTTGTGATGGCCAGAACCAAAGAAATTAATAAGCAATCAATCTGTGCTTCTTGGAGGCATTTAGTACTTTTGTCTAATATGCAGCTTGTATTTTTGTAACCCGCAAATGTGTCTTGTAACTGTCTGTGGGACTGACTAGGCCTCCAAGACAAAGCTCTAGCTGTGAAATTAGCTGACCTAATCGTTCTTTCTCTCTCAGAATTTAGCCTTGATGATGATAAAAACTGGATTCAACTGCCTGGTTTATCTAGTACACTTCAAAAACGGACATCTCAAAACAGCATAGTCAGAGAGTTTTGAAGGGGCTGGATTTAGGCGGGGTAATGTTAATTTTAAACCTGAAGATGTTGTGTTGCAATTTGCTTATTGGATAAACCCAAGCTTAGGCAGTAACTTATTACAATAATTTCTAACTCCTTTTAACCCCATAGGACAACAGCTATAAAGCAATAATATGAATGGCTACATAACTAGCAATTAGCATAATTAGAATATCAAAGAACATACACGTCATAGTAACCCTGGGGAAGGAGGGAACAGAAGGGTCATTGCTGTCCCATACCCCACGGGTCTCTCTTACTCCCTGTGAGAGTGAGACCAGATCCTGACGGAGGGGCTTCCACCGGTATCCTTCGGGCAGCCCAGTTCAGAGACGTCTGACTTTGCTGGTTCAACTTGCCGTGCATCTTCTAACCCAGGGACTACCGATAAGTTACTAACGTGTGCCCCATAACTAACTTTTGACCCGAGGCAGCGGCGGCGGCGGCGGCGGCAGCAGCAGCAGAGGAATCGGCAGCGGGGGCAGCAGCAGCTGATCCCCCGAAGGTAAGTGGGGCGGAGGGCCTCGGCACAGCTGAGCCGGATCCGGAGGGGAAGCCCTCCGGGTCCCATATAGCTGAGCCGGTAGGGAGCCGCGCTCCCGAGCCGCGCAGCGCGAACAGAGCGCGCAAACAGGCGCGCTCTGTAAGAGCGCGCCGGCGTTTGCGCAGGCGTTCGCGCCGGCGGGCGGGCTGGGAGGGCCAGGAGTGGGACTCCTGTACGGGTAGGACGTAGACACCACACAGGTCTACAAACAGCAGCTTAGAATGGTGTCTACGAGGAGTGCTGCTAGGGCCTCTGCCCAGGGGGACAAGGCTAACCGGGGCTGGTCTGAGGCCTCCACCCAGACCGAGCCCATGGGGAAGCTGATGTCCCCCTACCTCCCGGCCTGCGGGGGATCCCCAGCAGGGCCGGGGGGGGCAGAGATTGGGAGCCCCCACACCTGTCTGGCAGGTGCCCGGCTTAGGGCTCTGGAGGCACAGGTGAGGGAGCTCCGGGAGGAGGTTAGCAGGCTGAGGGGGATCAGGGAGGCGGAGGAGGAAATTGACAGTTATTTCCTTTCCCTGCAGGACCAGGCACCCAAGGAAGAAGCAGCCCAGGGAAGGACCTCCACGGCAGAGTGGCAGACGGTCACAGCCAGGACCGGAGCGGCTCGCAGCGAGCAGGTACAAGCTTCTCCAATCCGACTGGAGAACAGGTACGAGGCCTTGGCGACTCTGCAGGAGATGGAAAGGGAGGAGGAAACCCTTGGGCAGGAAGAAATGCCACATTCTTCACACTCCAAACAGATCAAGAGATCCGAGAGGACCCAGAAGAGGAGGAGACGCGTGCTCGTCATAGGCGATTCCATCCTGAGAGGTATGGAAGGGCCCATTTGTCGCCGGGACCCTTCAGCACGAGAGGTTTACTGCCTGCCTGGAGCTAAGATTCAGGATGTAACGGAGGTAATCCAGGCCAGGATCAAGCCCACCGATTACTACCCCATGGTCCTTGTCCATGTGGGTACTAATGATGCGGCCAGGAGAACCCCCGATCTCCTGATGGCGGACTACCAGGCTCTGGGCGGCGTGCTGAGGGAAGTCGGCGCACAGGTGGTATTCTCTTCCATCCTACCAGTGAACGGACGTGGAAGACGGCATGAGAACTGCATCCGAGAGACCAACTGGCGGCTTCGGCAGTGGTGTCTCGAGGCAGGCTTCGGCTTCCTGGACAATGACCCACACATTACAACGAGGGACATGCTCAGCTGGGATGGGCTTCACCTGTCCCCCAAAGGTAAGCGTGTGTTTTCTTCCAGGTTGGCGGATCTCCTCCGGCGGGCTTTAAACTAGGCTCGTCGGGGGGAGGGGAAGATGAGGGTGGGGGAGGCTGTGGACCACCAAACCAGGTGGCACCCACAAGGACAGCCCAGCCTGAAGAAAGAGAGCTTTGGGAACGTGAAAGGCAGGGGGTGGACAGCAATACGGCACAGGTAAGGAACGGGAAGGTTAGAGACAAAAAGCCCTTTAGGACTTGGAGCGAGGGGGTAGCAAAAGCACCAGTCACAGGGCTCAAGTGCCTATATACTAATGCTAGGAGCATGGGGAACAAGCAGGATGAACTAGCGCTCCTGGTTGCACTAAACGACTACGACTTAGTGGGGCTGACGGAAACCTGGTGGGATCCATCCCACGACTGGGCGGTACATATTGAGGGCTATAGATTGTACAGAAAGGACAGAGTGGGGAAAAGGGGGGGAGGGGTTGCGCTCTATGTTAAGGAGCAATATACATCAACCCTCATCAAGACAGAATCAAAGGATGAGGAAGTAGAAGGACTGTGGGTTAGGCTACATGGGGGGCAAGGAGAAAAGGATTTGGTGATAGGGGTCTGCTACAGACCCCCACATCAAGGGGAAGAAATAGATTTGGGGCTCCTGAGGCAACTCTCAGAGACCATAAAAGCTAAAGAGGCGGTGGTCATGGGGGACCTAAACTACCCGGACATCTGCTGGGAGACACAGACAGCAAAGTCCCACCGCTCACGCAGGTTTCTAACCTGTGTACAGGACCTCCACCTGACGCAGGAGGTACATGGTCCCACTAGGGGGAATGCCTTACTGGATCTGGTATTGGCAACGGGGGATGACATAGTAGGGGACCTACAGATCGGTAGCCATCTGGGGGACAGTGATCACCTAAAAGTACAATTCAACATAAGGCGTCGAGTGGGTAAGGTAACCAGTAGGGTGAACGTGCTGGACTTTAGGAAAGCTGATTTCAGCAAACTCAGGCGATTAGTGAAGGATGCACTGCAGAGTAGTAGTTTTGAAATGATGGGAGCCCAAGAAGGGTGGCTGTGCCTTAAGGAAGCTATCCTTCGAGCACAAAGCGAGACGATCCCCGTGCGAGGTAAAGGAGGGAAAGGGGCCAGGAGGCTTCCCTGGCTGACCAGAGAAATCCTGGGCAGACTAAGGGCCAAAAGGGGAGCACATAAAAAGTGGAAACAGGGAGAGATCACCAAAGAGGAATATACCTCTTCTGCTCGTGCTTGTAGGGAGGCAGTTAGACAGGCCAAAGCTACCATGGAGCTGAGGATGGCAACCCAAGTAAAAGACAATAAGAAATTGTTTTTTAGATATATAGGGAGTAAAAGGAAGGCCCAGGGAGGAATAGGACCCCTGCTAAATGGGCAGAAACAATTGGTGACGGACAGAGGGGACAAGGCTGAACTCCTCAACGAGTTCTTCGCCTCAGTGCTCCTAAGTGAGAGGCAGGACAAGTCTCTCACTGGGAGTGTAGGGAGGCAGCAGCAAGGCACCAGACTTCCATGCGTGGACCCTGAGGTGGTGCAGGGTCACTTGGAGGAACTGGATGCCTTTAAGTCGGCAGGCCCGGATGAGCTCCATCCGAGGGTACTGAAGGCACTGGCCGACATCATTGCAGAGCCACTGGCGGGAATATTTGAACGCTCGTGGCGCACGGGTCAAGTCCCGGAGGACTGGAAAAGGGCCAATGTGGTTCCCATTTTCAAGAAGGGGAGGAAGGAGGACCCGGGTAACTATAGGCCAGTCAGTCTCACCTCCATCCTTGGCAAAATCTTTGAGAAAATCATCAAGGCTCACATTTGTGAGAGCCCGGCAGGACAAATTATGCTGAGGGGAAACCAGCACGGGTTCGTGGCAGGTAGATCGTGCCTGACCAATCTAGTCTCTTTTTATGACCAGGTCACAAAACGCCTCGACGCAGGAGGAGGGGTGGATGTCGTATACTTGGACTTCAGGAAGGCCTTTGACACGGTATCCCACCCCATACTGGTGAACAAGTTAAGGGGCTGTGACTTGGATGACTGCACAGTCCGGTGGGTGGAGAATTGGCTGGAGGGTCGCACCCAGAGAGTTGTAGTGGATGGGTCGGTTTCGACCTGGAAGAGTGTGGGCAGTGGGGTCCCGCAGGGCTCGGTGCTTGGACCGATACTCTTTAATGTCTTCATCAGCGACTTGGACGAGGGGGTGAAATGTACTCTGTCCAAGTTTGCAGATGACACTAAGCTATGGGGCGAAGTGGACACGCCGGAGGGCAGGGAACAGCTGCAAGCAGACCTGGACAGGTTGGACAAGTGGGCAGAAAACAACAGAATGCAGTTCAACAAGGAGAAATGCAAAGTGCTGCATCTAGGGAGGAAAAATGTCCAGCACACCTACAGCCTAGGAAATGACCTGCTGGGTGGCACGGAAGTGGAAAGGGATCTTGGAGTCCTAGTGGACTCTAAGATGAACATGAGTCGGCAGTGTGACGAAACCATCAGAAAAGCCAATGGCACTTTATCGTGCATCAGCAGATGCATGACAAATAGGTCCAAGGAGGTGATACTTCCCCTCTATCGGGCGCTGGTCAGACCGCAGCTGGAGTACTGCGTGCAATTCTGGGCGCCGCACTTCACGAAGGATGCGGATAACCTGGAGAGGGTCCAGAGAAGGGCCACTCGTATGGTTAAGGGCCTGCAGGCCAAGCCCTATGAGGAGAGATTAGAGAAACTGGACCTTTTCAGCCTCCGCAAGAGAAGGTTGAGAGGCGACCTGGTGGCTGCCTATAAGTTCGTCAGAGGGGCACAGAAGGGAATTGGTGAGTATTTATTCACCAAGGCGCCCCCGGGGGTTACAAGAAATAATGGCCACAAGCTAGAGGAGAGCAGATTTAGATTAGATATTAGGAGGAACTTCTTCACAGTTCGAGTGGCCAAGGTCTGGAACGGGCTCCCAAGGGAGGTGGTGCTCTCCCCTACCCTGGGGGTCTTCAAGCGAAGGCTAGATGTGTATCTAGCTGGGGTAATGTAGGCCCAGCACTCTTTCCTGCTTATGCAGGGGGTCGGACTCGATGATCTATTGAGGTCCCTTCCGACCCTAGCATCTATGAATCTATGAATCTATAAGTGGGAACTCTTGCTTAATTTCTTTATCTGCTTTATTATCACTGTCAATTTTAGTCTCTATTGTTATGTTTTTGCCTTATTAACTTAACCTTTTTATTAACTATTACATATGCAAACCATATCTTGTGTTGTCATAAGCAAAATTCATTCTTTTTTCTAACTGAAACTTGTCATTTCTTTCCTTTCCAACATCACCCACTCAATCCCAAACCCAAAAGGCCAGTGGCTAATAAAGTTGCAGTGGTCAGTCAGTCTGCAACTAAATTGATATACTCACAGTGCCCAGCTGGCCTGTGACAGGTGGTGGTGGCCTGATCCTCATCCAGAAGTAGTTTGCTACCAGACGGGGGCAACTTATCACTGTTCAAGAGTTTATATGATGAGGACACTGTGTTTTCAAACTTTGCAGCCTGTGCTATGCAGGAGGCTTGACTAGATGAACACATCGGTCCTTTCTGGCCCATGGATCTCAAACCAGGCAAGCTTTATTTTGATTTTTTTTCCTGTTCTGAATGTGTGGGATATGTCCATTGCTGTATTGACAGTTTCACCCCCGGTCCCTCAGAAAACTCAGCTCAGGGAGGCGCCGAGCATTTAATCAGGGAGAGAAAATCACATGTTGCTTTGAAAGGAAGGTTTTTCCTCTTGCACCTTCAATCTTTCTAACACCTGCTTCAGTGGGTGCTGAGATCCTCAGGGTCATATCTACCATTGGGGCTTGAAGAGGTGAAGCCAACCCCAATCTGTGTGCTCTGACATAGCAGGAAAGGGAACAAGGAGGCTGTTTCTTAAAGCTGCCCTTAGGGGTTCAGCAGTGAATCCTATTTCACCTTGTGTACGCAGCGTCTGCAGATCTTGGCACTGACATGTACTTTGCTATTAGGGTTTCATAGATTTCATAGACATTACGGCTGGAAGGGACCTCGGGAGATCATTGAGTCCAGCCCCCTGCCCAAAGGGCAGGAAGTCAGCTGGGGTCATAGGATCCCAGCAAGATAAGCATCCAATATACTCTTGAAGGTGTTCAATGTAGGCGCTTGAACCACCTCCGCTGGCAGACTGCTCCAGACCTTGGGGGCTCGGACAGGAAAGAAATTCTTCCTTATGTCCAGCCTGAAACGGTCTTGCAGGAGTTTGTGACCGTTCGACCTCGTCATCTCTTGGGGCGCTCTGGTGAACAGACGTTCCCCCAGATCCTGGTGGTCACCCCTGATAAACTTATAGGTGGCCACCAGATCACCCCTGAGCCTGTGCTTTTCCAGGCTAAAGAGTCCCATGGCTCTCAGCCTGTCATCGTAAGATCTGTTTTCCTGACCTCTGATCATGCGCGTGGCTCTCCTCTGGACTGTCTCAAGCTTCTCCACATGCTTTTTGAATTGTGGAGCCCAAAACTGGACGCAGTACTCCAGCTGCGGCCTCACCAAGGCCGAGTACAAGGGGAGAATGACGTCCTGGGATTTGCTCGAGAAGCATCTATGGATGCACGCCAGAGTTTTGGTTGCTTTACTAGCCGTAGCATCGCACTGCAGGCTCATGTTCATCTTGTCGTCAATGATGACCCCCAAGTCTTTTTCTTCTGTAGTGCTAACCAACATAGCACTGCCGAGCCTATAAGGGTGCTGCAGGTTTTTCCTCCCAATGTGGAGAACCTTGCATTTTTCAGTGTTAAACACCATGAGGTTCTCGTCTGCCCATTTGCTGAGCTTGTCCAGGTCCGCCTGGATCACCCGCCTATCTTCTGGCGTGGATGCTTTGCCCCAAAGTTTGGTGTCATCGGTGAACTTGGCCAGTCCACTCCTGACTCCAATGTCCACATCGTTAATGAGTAAGGGTTACCTTACTTCATTTATTCGCTTCCATCATGAGGTCCCCCCACCAGCCCCATTCATCATGGGGAAAATGAAGCCTTGTTTTAGAAGACTTGAGTACCTTCAGGTTGCACTGGATGCTGTGTTTCTCCCTGGTTTCGTGCTGTTTCCACAACCTCTCCCTGGCTCTGCACTGCTCCTTGGCTCCCTGCTGAGCTGGGAAGCAATGAGGGACCCAGCACCATGCCACCCAGGAGCACAGCCTGTGGGGGCAAGGGACTGCAGGCAGGAGGAAGGCGAGGGATCGTTGCCAAAGCCTGTTCCCTGCACAGGAAGCTTTTACTCTTTTGATCTGTTGGCCTACTTTTGGAGGGTGAGCATGCCCAGAATCTAGTTCTGGTTTTGGCAGGAATGTGAGATGAGTGATAGAAAATGGAGTTACATGACAGAGGTGTCTTAGCTGCTGGTGGGAGGGCTCGGGATTGAGAGAGTGGTTGGGAGTAAAAAGGAAAGAAAGGTGTATTGACTTAACAAACACACAACTACGCGTAGTATAAGAAGACAACATTGACAGACAATAACAATTTGCGTTGGCAACTTATTGGCAGTCCTCTGATGCCTGATGTACGACAAGTTTTTCTTGCATAAAGCTCAGTGAAGTCAGGCATCCCTGATCTGCGCTGTCCAAGGGGTACTGGGAACAACCCTGGTATTCAGTCATCAGGCTCCTCGAGATCTGACATATTCAGTCCTCAGGCTCCACCGAATCCAGGTCAGCAGCTAATCTTTAAATTAGTAGCTTCTCTCACAATGCTGTGTCTTCCTTCTGCTGATTTCTGCATGTGCTAGCCAATTCATAACTTCTGAGCTATGCTGTTGACTCACAACCACTCACACTCTTACACTATGACCTTTTCTTATGACTGACCAATAGCAGTACAAGCCTTTGCATTTTCTGATAAGGTTAATTGTGACTGTCTCACTACATACAAGGCCTCACTACTTTCAAGGCTTCCCTAATCTTACAAGGCCTCACTACATACAGGGCCTTGTTAACTTTCTACTTTAATTTAAACTTTTAGCAGCAACATGCAGCTCACAGTGCCCGCACAAACAACAAGAAACACCTGGTCTAATCCTCACAGAGCATTCAGCAAGTACCTTCACGACACAACTCTCAGCTGTTACAGGAGGTTCAAGCAAAAGCAATGGGTTGGAAGGCAAGAATGATATGGTAAGAAGGAGCAATGGGTGCCATCACTGAGCAAGGATGATCGGTTAAAGGTGGGAGTGATTGGATTTCATAGATTTCATAGACATTAGGGCTGGAAGGGACCTCGGGAGATCATCTAGTCCAGCCCCCTGCCCAAAGGGCAGGAAGTCAGCTGGGGTCATAGGATCCCAGCAAGATAAGCATCCAATTTATTCTTGAAGGTGTTAATGTAGGTGCTTGAGCCACCTCCGCTGGCAGACTGTTCCAGACCTTGGGGGCTCGGACAGGAAAGAAATTCTTCCTTATGTCCAGCCTGAAACAGTCTTGCAGGAGTTTGTGACCGTTCGACCTCGACATCCCTTGGGGCGCTCTGGTGAACAAACGTTCCCCCAGATCCTTGATAAACTTATAGGTGGCCATCAGATCACCCCGAGCCTGCGCTTTTCCAGGCTAAAGAGTCCCATGGCTCTCAGCCTGTCATCGTAAGGTCTGTTTTCCTGACCTCTGATCATGCGCGTGGCTCTCCTCTGGACTGTCTCAAGCTTCTCCACATCCTTTTTGAATTGTGGAGCCCAAAACTGGACGCAGTACTCCAGCTGTGGCCTCACCAAGGCCGAGTACAAGGGGGGGTATGACGTCCTGGGATTTGCTCGAGAAGCATCTATGGATGCAAGCCAGCGTTTTGGTCACTTTACTAGCCGCAGCATCGCATTGCAGGCTCATGTTCATCTTGTGGTCAATGATGACCCCCAAGTCTCTTTCTTCTGTAGTGCTATCCAACGTAGCACTGCCGAGGCTATAAGGGTGCTGCAGGTTTTTCCTCCCAATGTGGAGAACCTTGCATTTTCCAGTGTTAAACACCATCAGGTTTTCGTCCGCCCATTTGCTGAGCTTGTCCAGGTCAGCCTGGTTCACCCGCCTGTCTTCTGGCGTGGATGCTTTGCCCCAAAGTTTGGTGTCATCGGCGAACTTGGCCAGTCCACTCCTGACTCCAATGTCCACATCATTAATGAAGATGTTGAACGGTATGGGTCCAAGGACAGAGCCTTGAGGGACCCCATTGGTCACAGGGCACCATGATGAGCGACTGCCATCAATCACAACCCTCTGGGTCCGACCATGGAGCCAGTTTCCCAGCCAGAGGATCGTGGTGGAGCCAAGGCCACAACTGGGGAGTTTGGCCATTATGTGATCGTGGGATACCAGATCAAAACCTTTTTTGAAGTCAAGATATATGACATCAATCTCTTCTCCCTTGTCCAGGTGAGAGGTCACCTGGTTGTAGAAGGAAAAGAGATTGGTCAAACAAGACCTACCCACAACAAACCCGTGCTGGCTACCCCTTAGGATGTTAGCCTGGGCCAGTCCCTCAAGGATGGCCTCCTTAATAAACTTTTCTAAGATCTTCCCCAGGATAGAAGTCAGGCTAATGGGCCTGTAGTTAGCCGGATCCACTCTCCTCCCTTTCTTGAAGATCGGCACCACATTGGCCTTCTTCCAGTCTTTGGGCACTCCACCAGAGCGCCAGGAGTTTTCAAAGACCCGTGCCAGGGGCTGGGCTATGACGCTCGCCAGCTCCTTGAGTACCCTGGGGTGCAGATTGTTAGGGCCGGCTGACTTGAAGGTATCCAGCTTCTCAAGGTGTTCCTTCACGAGGTCAGCATTGATGGAGGGTAGGGGATCCCGATCACCCGGATCTCCCTGTCCCATAGCAGGCATGCGCGTCCCATGGGACTGATGAAAGACTGACGCAAAGTACCTATTTAATAGGTTGGCTTTTTCCTGGGCGTCAGTTGTCAGTTGCCCCATCTGGTTCAGCAGGGGTCCAACATTGCCCTTGCTTTTCCTCCGGCTCCCCACATATCTGAAAAAGGACTTTTTGTTGTCCTTGATGCCTGAAGCTAGTTGGAGTTCAGTTGCAGCCTTGGCTTTCCTGGTTTGCTCCCTGCAGGACCGGACCAGCGCAGAATAATTCTCCTTGGAGGTGAATCTCGTCCTCCATCCTTTGTAGGCTTTCCTTTTTAGCCGCAGAAGGTCCGCTAGGTCCCTGGAGAGCCAGGGGGGCTGCTGTGCCTTCTTGCTGCCTTTCCTCGGTGTTGGAATAGATTTAGCTTGTGCACTGAGGATCGCTTCCTTGAGAAGCAACCACTCTTCTTGAACTCCCATCTCCCTGGGGTCATGGTCCCTGAGGGCCTGACCGACTAGCCTCTTGAGCTTGTCAAAGTCGGCTTTTCTGAAGTCATGACTTCTGTGTTGCTGACTGGCTTGCTAGCTTTCCGGTGGATGGTGAAGGTGATCAGCTTGTGGTCTCTGTCACCCAGCTTCCCATCGATCCCTAGGTCACCGATTCGGTTGTCCCCCGTAGCCAGTACGAGGTCGAGCAGCGCTTTGATTCTCATTGGCCCATAGACTTCTTGAGTCAGGTAGAGGTCATCCATGCACGAGAGAAAGGTTTGCGACTGCTCGGAATTAGCTGAGTGATCTTCCCACGAGATGTCCGGGTAATTGAAGTCACCCATGACAACCAAGGTCCTGGAGCAAGCCGCTTCAGTCAGTTCCCGGGCGAACTCCTGGTCAAGCTCGGGACTTTGAGTGGGAGGTCTGTAGTAGACTCCCACCGTTGTGTTCCCTGGGCCGTATTCCCCACGAATTTTTACCCAGAGGGTCTCTAGCTGTCCATGCCGGTCGCCAACATCAGCTTGCAGGGACATGTAGCTTTCCTTCACATAGAGAGCTACACCCCCGCCCCTTTTGCCAACACGATCCCTCCTGTACAGGGTATAGCCCTCTATCCCCATGGTCCAGTCATGGGTGGAGTCCCACCAGGTCTCCGTTATCCCAATGACGTCATAATTCTTTGCACTGAGCAGGAGGACGAGCTCGTCCTGCTTGTTGCCCAGGCTCCTGGCATTAGTGTACAGGCAGGCAAGTGAGCCCTTGGGGGCTCTTGCCTTGCCCACAGATTGTGCCAGGGTGGGGCAGGGGTGGGCTCCCTTATGTGCCTTGTTCTGCTGGCTTTGCAAGGGTTGCTCTGTGGGCCAGCAGTGGCAGATAGTTGGGTCTGTCTATCATCCAAAGCTCGTACTGTCCCAGCTTGCATGTGGATGGTGAGAGGACTTGGTGGCTTTGGTCTGTGGAGTTTGGAGGGAGAGAAAATTGCAGACGAGAAGACCCCCAGGAAAAAGCCAACCTAGCAGGGCCAAAGGCCAGGGGGTGAAGACATTGGAGACCTCCACCCAAATGTCCAGGAGGAACTGGTCAGGAAGACCCTGTAACTCTAGGTGATTATGTATGGATATCCCCAGCTCCTCTCACTGTGTTTATTGCTATATTTTTCTTCCATTATTATTAATAAAAATCTGATGGGTTGAAACTGGATACTTTTAGCGTCACTAATCACTAATCGGTCTACCCACCCCTTTTGCTTCAACAGGTTACTAATTAATACATTAAGTTAGCAACAGTTTGTGTGTGTGTAGGGGGGGGAGACACTGGAAATGAAGTACAGGAAAGTGCTGTTGTCCTCACCAGGGGCTGGGTCAGTGCTGAAGTCTCAGGCATTGTTAGATTGACAAAGTCACAACCAGGAGTTACGGCATTTGTACCTGTGACAGGGTCACTGGCTCCCTTAGGTTGCTATAAAATTCCCCTGATTTCCAACCCTTATTTTGTACAAGGATCAAACAAATGATGTATTGCAGTACATCTGTATCCTGAACATCTCAAACCATCCTGTATCGTGAGCTCGTTCCACATCCTGACCTGTGTATTAAGAAGAAATGTATAGAAACTAATTCTGGAGGGGAGGTCACCTTAAATTCAGAGACATCTTGGATGTGGATAAATACGGTAACCCTTCTGGCTGCGATCTGACTTGAGGCTCGGGGCAGGCTCCTCCCACAGGGCGCCATGCAATTCTGGTTCTTGACAGGAAGGTTTGCAACCACTGCTGGACACCCCACACTTCCATGGCTGGGCTGGCCATCAGTTCGATGGCAACTTCTTGTCTAGGTTTCTTACTGGCCTCTGCTTTCCTGTCTATTGATCCCCTGCTTCCACTGCAGCCATGAGTCCTGATAGATACCTGAGAGTGCACATCCATTATATTTTATTTCAAAATTTTCCCCACCATCTACCCAGTTGCCTGGCCCAACACATGGGCACCTGGGCTCTAGTCAGTGAAAGCTCCTACAATGGATCCACATCTCCTCCACTCTTAGTTGAACTTGTTGGGGTGTGCTCAGCAGCTGGAAGGACTTCCAACCCTGCAAGGTGCAGACCCAGGAAAGCAGCATGGATACCCAATCCTTTCTTTGTGCCTTGCTGCCTTTCCTGATATGATTGTCCAAGTTAGAAGAACTCAGAGAATGAGGGAGATCTGTGGGTGAGGATGTTAGAAATGCATAGCTTGCATCTTACTCCTGATAAGAAAGAAACACAGCCCAAGGGTCTTCCCTCCCCCTTCAGACCCTCCTTAGGCCCCTTCTCATGCTGATTACAGAGGCTATAATTCAACTGTATGGCTTTGGGATGGGGGGAAGTGAACTTTTGGCGAACTGTTGTGGTTAATTAACTGTTACATATTTACTTCTCCACCCCGCATACTTAAGTAGCTAATTATACTATACATGTGATGTATGTAATGATGTAACCACATGTATGTTTGTATGAAACTGAAGTAGCTGTAAGAATTCCTGTGTCTGCACACGTGCCCAGGAGGGAGAAGATAAATTCCGCTTGCAAACACCATTGCTTTGTCAGAGTTAACCTGAGTACCTGGCTCTGCTCTGACCTTGTTTGCAAACAAATACATTCTTTTGTGCCGACTGACGTCTTTGTGTCTGCAATCTTTGCGGGCCGCCAGAGAAATGAACTGCATTTGTGCATCAAGGAGAAGTCTCCAAGGTCTCTGGACAGAGATCACTGCATTTTGGATTGAGCAACCTTGGTCCGTGTGGCAGAAAGCCACCTTGTTTCTCCCCAAAATCTCTGCCCTGTGACTCTGTGATTAGATGGGCCAGCACGGAGGAGTCACACCTCAGCCGGTCTCTTTAGGTAACCTGAGCTGGCTGCAGTCCTGAGGGGGGGGAACCTGCTCCCTCTGCCCAGGGGACTGGCATCAGCCACCCAGGTGAGGGGCATCTACCTGGGGAGCTGGAATCTGCCCGGTAACAGGTGATGCATTTCAAATTGGTTGGCTGACAGCCACCTGGGGCTGACCTCCACTGGCCCAGGTGACTGAGGTCACGGGGGCTGTATAGGTTGGGGGCGGGGAGGAGGCTCGCTCTTCTCTCTTCAGCCATGAGGGGAAGCAGCAGCAAAGCAGGGGAGACAGAGGAGCCTTGCCATCGGGACCCAGCTCTCTCTCTCACCCCCAGACCCCAGAGGGGAAACTGGGGAGCTCTGGAAGATGCTTGTGAGGAAGCTACTCAATCGCATTAGATATCTAGCTGGCAGTAACACAGATGCGGGATCAAAAGGCTACCTCAGCCCCACTGTTTGCTCTCTAGGATTTCTAAGATATTGCTCAATCCTGTACCCTAGTTTCCCCTACCCCTCATAATCAATAAAGTTCTCCTTTTTGACCGGTGTGGGAGACTTATTGAGGGGTGGGTCTCAAACCGAACTCCTCAGCCTTCGCTCACTACCGACCCGGAGATGACCCCGAAGTATTCCTCAGCATCTTTGAGAAGCAAGCCCGACGGTTGAAGGTGCCTGAGGAGGAGTACATGCTGCACGTAGCAGCTCTGGTAGATGGCGACCTGGCGGCGGTCCTGAACAGCCTGCCCTCAGGTACAGCTGAGGACTATGATACATTTAAACAGGCCGTGGCTGCAAGGTTCAAGTTCGGGCCGGACTATTTCCGGAAAAAATTCCGGACTCTCCGCCCACAACCGGAGAAGTCAATGGCTGATTATGTGGCCTTGATGTGGGATGCTTTCCTTAAATGGGTAGGGGGAGCCAAGGCTGACACTGCCGAGAAAACGTACCAGCTCATGGCATTGGACCAATTCTATCATTGCTGTCCAAGGGAGGTTAAAACCCTGGTCAAGGACAGGGGCCCCAAAGCAGTCCAAGAGGCCGCTGAAATTGCTGATCAGCTGTTGCTTAACCGGGAAGGGTCAAACAAAAAACCTCCCCACTCTGGGAAGGAACATAAAGGGGTCCAGAGAGGGGGGAGGGGAGGGCCCTGTCCAAAAGGGGAAAAGGGGCCATCCCAGACCGAGCGGAAGGAGACCCCTGACTGGACCAAACACCCCAATTCGGAGAAGAGGGGGTGCTATAACTGCGGGGAGCCGGGCCACATCAAGCCCAACTGCCCAAAGTTAAGCACCAAACCCAAGCCCGTCAGACATGCAACAGCTGTACGCAGTGAGGGGAAGGCCCGAGCCCCTCTGAGGGGCGTGCCTGTTGCTGCAGGATCACAAACCCGGAGGAGGTGATGGTCCCCCACCAGACCTAGGTAACGGTCAATGGGAGAACCCTTATTGGGGAACTGGACACGGGGTCCAGCGTGACATTAATCGATGCCAACCTAGTTTCACTTGCGAATATAGTCCCTGGGAAGACCCTTACCATTCAAGGGGTGGGGTCTCCACCATTCGAGATACCGGTAACCCGGTCACCCATCGAGTGGAGAGGCTGCGCGATGCATGTAGAAATGGGTGTGCTGGAAGGGGCTCCAGCTCCCATCCTGGTGGGATGGGATATACTCAATCGAGAACTCCTGCACAGAGAGATGGACCAGGCCCTAGAGCTAGAGCCCTACCACATTAATGCGGTGACTTGTTTGCAGAGCAAAAAGGCTAGACGGGGAGAGTTAGAAACTCTCCAAGAAACAGCCACACCATCGGCTGCGCCGGGAGAGTCCCCAGTTGAAAGTAAACGCACACCAGGTCCTGAGGAATCTAGCAAGCCCGAGGGTGGGCTAAGTGACAGTCCCAGGGAAGTGTCTGTTCTGTCAGTGGCAGAGGAAGGAGAGACTCTGAGGGTGGAGTCCAAGGAAGTCCCTGAGGGGGAAGGTGCACTCCCTGCAGGAGCCGCCGAACTCTCTGCGGACAGCTTAGCCGGGCAAGGGGAGTTCAAGCAGGAGGATCTGGGGGACCCCAGCCTGGAGGACCTCCGGCAGATGGCTCAGGAGAAAGAGAGCGAGTTTACCCCGGAGAAGAGGGAACAGGTGGTCTGCGATAAGGGACTTCCCTACCGGTTGTGGGTGCCCAGGAACTGCACCCAGACCTGGGAACCCCATTGCCAGATCATTGTACCTCACAAATACAGACAACGATTGCTCTCCATGACTCATGATTTACAGCGTGCTGGTCACTTGGGCAGGGAACGGACACACCAGCGGCTGCAGGCAAACTTTTATTGGGCCCGAATTGCCCAGGATGTGACGGAGTATTGCAGATATTGCGAGACATGCCAGCAGAAGGGCAAAAGTGGGGACAAGAGAAAGGCTCCCCTACAGCCCCTCCCTGCTCCCGTGTGGGACAAGATCGAGGCCACTAAGGACTGGCCGCCTCCACAAACCAAGAAGCAAGTCAGAGCCTTCCTGGGCCTGGCCGGACATTACAGACGGTTTGTCCCGGGATTCGGAGTGACGGCAGCTCCCCTACACGAGCTGGCCAAGAAGGGCAGCCATGATACCGTGGTCTGGAGGCCGGGGTCCCAAGAAGCATTCGACACCCTAAAGGCCGCCCTGGTCAAACACCCGATCCTGAAGGCACCGCTCTTGGATGAACCCTTCTACGTCGCCACTGACGCCTCCGACGCGGGACTAGGAGCTGCACTCCTACAAGAGCACCAAGGGACGCGACGCCCCGTGGTGTACCTCAGCCGGAAGTTAGTCCCTCGGGAGCGAAACCTGTCATTTATCGAGAAGGAGTGTCTGGCCATCGTCTGGGCACTGAACACGCTGAGGCCCTATCTACGGGGGCAGCCGTTCACCGTCCTACTGGGCCGTGCCCCACGGCAGTGGCTGCAGACGATGCAAGACTCCACTGCCAAGCCGCAGCAATGGGCCCGGCAGCTTCAGGAGTTCGACTTCACCGTTGAGCACATCCAGGGAAGCCAGGACGTGGTCGCAGACGCCCTGTCACAAAAGGCCTCGGGGTCGTGTGTCGGGTGGACTCAGACCTGCTCGAGAGCGCTCGGGCGGGGAAGTTCCTGAATGTGCTGTTATGTTTTATGTGTTTTATTGTTAGGATCAGTATTATGTGGGGTGTAATTTCTCTGTAGGGTCAAACAGGTGACCCCTCCAAACTAGCACGCTTGTCTCCATATCCCTGTGAAGCTACGGATCCAAGTTTTTAAAGGAGGGGGGAAGTGTGGCAGAAAGCCACCTTGTTTCTCCCCAAAATCTCAGGTTGGGGGGGGAGGAGGCTCGCTCTTCTCTCTTCGGCCATGAGGGGAAGCAGCAGCAAAGCAGGGGAGACAGAGGGGCCTTGCCATCGGGACCTAGTTCTCTCTCTCACCCCAGACTCCAGAGGGGAAACTGGAGAGCTCTGGAAGATGCTTGTGAGGAAGCTACTCAATCGCATTAGATATCTAGCTGGCAGTAACACAGATGCGTGACCAAAAGGCTACCTCAGCCACACTGTTTGCTCTTTAGGATTTCTAAGTTATTGCTCAACCCTGTACCCTAGTTTACCCTACCCCCTGTAATCAATAAAGCTCTCCTTTCTGACTGGTGTGGGAGACTTATTGAGGGGTGGGTCTAAATTATGCCAGAGAGACCCCTTAGGTCTGCGGACTAAGGGAGACTTTGCTTTTTGCCCCCTTGACTTGGGAAAGTGCCCCAAGTGCCTGTACCGGGTCGAGTACCCGTCAGACTATTAGGCCTGTGTTTCCCCGAGGACACAGGGCCGAGACAGTCCCTTCTCGGGGTGGTGGCGGCACGTTACCCCCAGGCTAGCGAGTGTGCTCTGGGAGAGGGGTCGGCCGAGCATAAGGCGCCCCCAGGGAGGCATTCAGAGCCGGGAAGGTGGTCGGGCGCGGGGAGGTGGGTGGCTCAACGCAGGAGCGCCCCCTACTGGCCCACCACAGTCCAAAGGGTTTTCCATCATGTGCACGACAACTGGGGTCCCAAAAGTACAGATGTGCCAGAGTCTGTTGGAGCTGCCTGCATCTAGGGAGAGATGCCCCCCTGGAAAGGATACCCTCGCCATCTGGCCCAACCCAGAGGAGCTGACTCCCTGCCTGTTCCTATTCCATCCCAGCCTGGTGGCTCTCAGGACAGGGCTACAGCAAGGAAAGGGTGGTAGTGGCAGCAATATTCCCCTGCCAAAAGGACTTCCATGCAGTGGAGAACTGTGCCAGTCCTGCGCAGCCCCGTCATCAGTGGGTAGTCCTACCTGGGGACCTGGGTCAGAAGGTGCCCTGTGAGCATGCAAAGCTGACATCAGACATCTTATCTTTGGGGCATGTTTGGCAGGAAAGGGTGAAAGAGATGAAATGACTGAATAGATACAGGACAGCACAGTCCCCTTGGCCCTTGGCGATCACATCACTGCATAATGAGGCGACTCATCTGGTTCTCTCAGCATTGCAATCTTTTAATGAGGTCATCCAGAGCTACATGCATGATTACAGCACGCATGGTGCACTCAGCACCCGGACAGACAGAGCTTGGGCCCTCTAAGGTAAGATGCATTGAGAACAAAAGGGCTTTTCCTGTGGTTCCCTTCATAGCAACATGTCATCAAAGCTGGCGCAAGCAAGTATCAGCCCCATGCTTTCACCTTTCTCCTGTCCCCTCGGACAGCCGACTAGCCCCATGCCTGGTGGACGCTCTGTGTGAGGGATGAGAAGTGAAGGACAACTAAACACTTAGGCTCCAGCGAACAGCCTGTGAGCAGCAGCATGGCCACAAGCAAGAAGGCATGGGCCCCCCCAGATCCAGAGAGCCCCCCCATGTGTGCACTGCCATCCAGCTGGCTCTGGCCCCTCTCGCAATGGAGCTGGGGTGCTGCAGCCGGCCCCAATCCCGGGGCATGCACTCGTGCCCTTGCTGACTATTGCAGTGAGGTGGGCCTGTTTGCACATGGCCATCGAGCCTCCCTGCTCGTGGGCTTGATGCAAAAAGTGGTTCGTTTCTCTGGAGGCCACCAAAATCACAGACACACACTCATTAGATGGCACAAAAGGTGTATTTGCAAATAGGGTCAGAGCAGAGTCAAGAACTCAGATTACTCCGAACCCACCAAGGAATTTTGCAGGCAATATTTATCTTCTTCCTCCTGGGCACGTGTGCAGAAACAGGAACTCTTACAGCTCACTTCTGTTTCATACAAGCATACATGTGGTTACATCACTACATACATCGCATGTATAGTATAATTAACTACTTAAGTATGCAGGGTGGAGAGGTAAATATGCATCAGCTAATTAAGCATGCTCAGAGACTATAGTGGGTCGCCAAGAGTTCAAACCCCCCCCCCCCCCCCCCCTTCCAAGGACACAGTCAGTTGAATTCCAGCTTCTGTAATCTGCATGAGAAAGGCTAGGGAGAAGCTGGGGGAGAGTCTGCGATTTAGCATAAGAAAGGCTGTGGCAAGGCTGGGAAAGAAAAAAAAGTCCTTGGCAGTATCTCTTTCTTATCAGGTGCAAAATGCAAGCTGTGCATTTCTAACAATACTCCATTTCTAACAGGCTCCTCAGTTTTGGGGGGACTGGTCCTGTGCACTGAGCCCAGGTGCAATCCTGCAGCTGCTCTTCACTTCCCTGCCCACAGCTGCTGGGGAAGAGAGCGGTGCACCCTGGCAGGCGAAAGTGAAAGCACAGCACAGAAATGAAAGTACAAGCCAGGCTCACAGAGCTGTTATGTTCTGACCGATCACTGCCAGCGTGTGCACCGGCCTGCTCGGCACGTGCGTCTCTCCAGCCTGCCTTTGCCTTGGAAACCCCAAAGGTGAGTGCGGACGCTGCCGTCAGAGCAGAGAGGCAGGAGCAGGGTCCAAACACTTGCTGCACTTCTCCTGGATCAGTGCAGAAGACTGCACCCGGGTGAGGCCATGCAAGGGCTCCCTCTTGTCCTGGCAGCTGCTTGTTGCTCTGTCTCTGCTGCTCGCCCACCTGGGAGGCTCAGAGAGCTGGGGCAGCAGCCCCCATCAAGCCCCCCTGGGCTTTCATGTTCTCAAAGGTCTCAGTCCTCAGGAACAGCGAAGGCTCGGAAAAGTCACACTGGGTGCTGTGTCTGGGGGTCATTTCCTTGTGTTTCTGTGAGGGTCTCTGGCAAGCAGGTGAAGCCAAGAAGGGGGAATAGCCAGCGCAGGGGGAGTGGGGTGTGTATGACTCTGAATGCACAGACCAGAGAGCAAGGCTGCCCGGAGCCGGGCAAATCCCCTGCCACATGCACGGCTGTGCTCCTGGAGCTTGGGCTTGGCAGAGTCCAGAACAGCCCGGGCCACATATTTCTATGCAGATTCAGTGCTGACCCTCTCAGCCACTCATAGAAAGCATAAGTCTGGCTCCAGCTGCTTCCCCTATGACCCTGGTGTCCTGTAGCCTTTGCTGCTTCCAAATCTGGAGTGCTTTCTGGTGCGTGCTGTAAGCATTCAGCATGGTTTGGCCAGTTGATTTGTGCTTCGGGAACATGTTACTGGTCTGCTAACATGGAGGGGCTTGATGGGGGCTGCTGTCCTAGACCTCTGAGCCTCCCGGGCTGGCTGCGTGCACCAGACATGACTGCCTTGAACGGGCCCAGCGGCCCCAGAAACAGAACCTCTCAGGGCTGGACCGTTGGCTGGCATGGAAAAGGCTGGCTCCTCGGGCCCCGGCTCACAGCCTGGATTTCCAAGCCTTCGTGTCCCAGCCAGGAGGGTGGAAGATAGACCTTGTGCTCAGTGCAGCGTCCAGGAGACAGCACCTGTGAAATCAGGGTTACATCAGGGGGGTGCGTGTATACAGGTCTCCAGCAAACACAAGAGAGGAGCTTATGGGAGAAGATGTTTGAAAACAGAAATAACTGAGAAGCCGCAGACTATGTGAAAGCTGAACACCACCTTCACAGCATTTCTTCCTGGTTTTTCAGCCAGCCCAGCCCTGGGGCAATGGAGGGAGTCCGGGTGGGATGGCACTCCCAGAAAACAGGGGGTCCCTCCCAACACAGGGAAAGCCCCCTCCGGCGCGGAGGAGCAGGGGCTCTGCAGCAGCCGCGACCTTTGCTGTTGTGAGGCAGTGGCAGAGCCGTCACAATGGGGACGCGACATCACTGCCGGCCTTCCCTTCTCCTGCAGGTGCCCCGGGTGATGGAGATGAGACCCCTGGCCCTCGCCCTGACTTATCTGTGGGTGCAGACCTGGCTGAGCCCCCCGCAGGTACCAGACTCCCTCCAGCCAGGAAGACTCCTGTTCCTGGAAGTCTCAGCTGCATGATGAGAGCGGGCAGGGCTCCTCGGTGACCACTTCTCCTTTGCTCCACACCCCAAAATAAGGCACAAAAGCCATTCCTGGCCCTGGCAAGCTCCCAGCCCCAGCCCTCCCCTTCCATGCCCTGTAAATCACAAACCATCCTGCACCAGCGGGGAGTTCCCCGGGGCACGGAGGTGGAGACTGTGCTGCAGTGACACCTCATCCCAATGCAACCCCATGGCCAGGGGCAGGATCGGGGAGAGGAGGGGCGGGAAATCATCCCCTGCCCACACCAGGCCGCCCCTTCAGCCCCCTCCATGGGCCCAAGCCCCCAGAGCGGTAGAGAGGAGACAGGGTCAGGTGCCACGATGGGGGTAAGTGGGACCGGGCCTTCCCGTGGGGTGCTGCATCCCTTGCTCTCCTGGGACTCTGTCTCCAGACCAGCCCCGCAGCGAGCTGCCCCAGAGCTGCCTGGTTTGCTGTGCCGGCGCTGTGGGCCTGTGGTGACCGGGCTCCATCCTGCCCATGGTGATGCAGCTCAGGGGACCCAGCGCCCTGCCCCGTCCCTGCATCATGGGCACCACTCCTGGGATCATCCACATCACAGGGCTCCCTTGGTCCTTGAGGACCTGGCTGGCATCCCTGTTTCTCCCTTCCAGGTGCAATGCCACGACTCCAGGCCTCTGGGGATGGCACCCGACTCTTTTGATGACCAGTACATCGGATGCACGGATAAAATGGGCGAGGCTGTGGCTCCATGGCTGCTGGAAGAGGAGCGAGCCAGACACCCGCTGCTCGACGGGATGTGGACAAACCTGTCCGCTGTCTGGGCCGAGAAGAAGAAAGGACTGAGTCTGCCCGCGGGCTTTCAGGATGCGCATGGCATCGCCATTCTGGTCTACACCGACTCCTCCAGCGATCTGTACAAGAAGCTCCATTTAACTCGGCAGCTTTATACAGAGTTCAACGAGGCGGTGGGAGAGGCTGGCAAATCCCGAGACACCTACCTGCGCACCTTCCCCTTCAAGGCCCTGCACTATTACCTGAGCAGAGCCTTGCAGCTGCTGCGGGAGGACTGCGGGCGCATGTACCGCAACCAGCTCTACCGGGGGGTCCGCTCCATCCGCTTCAACCCACCTGCGGCAGGCCCGGTCCGGTTCGGACAGTTCACCTCCTCGTCCCTGGACGCCGCGGTCTCGCAGGGCTACGGCAACACCACGGTCTTCATGCTGCGCTCCTGCTTCGGGGCCCACATCGAGAAGCTCTCCTTCTTGGGCTTTGAGAAGGAGGTGCTGATCCCCCCCGGCGAGGTGTTCGCCGTGTCCAACGTCACCCGGCAGGGAGACAGGAGTGTCATTGTGCTGCGCAGCACCAACCGCACCTGCAGCCACTTCAACTGTGCCTACCTGGGCGGTGAGTGCCTGGCGGGCTGGGACCCGCACCCGGGCTGCCTCGGGGGGGCGGGAGCAGGGGACACCCGGGATTTAAGATACAATCTGATCCAGAGTCAATCTGGGATTTAAGACACGATCTGATCTGGTGTCAATCCATACGCAGGGGGTGTCAGGCAGCCAGACCGCCAGGCCTCGCAACCCATATTACTCATGAGCAGAGCCCCAGGAGCATCCGTCCCGACGGCCTGATGTGACTGCGGCTGTGCTGGGGGCGGGGGAGCTGGGAAGGGGACCCTTTGCAAACTGGAGCCAGGCTTGCCGAGCTCATGGCGCTGCCTGGTGAGGCTCTCCATCTTCCCAGCAGGCTCCTGGGGGGGAGCCTGAAGGATCTGATCTCCCTGCCACCGTCCATCCCTCAGTCCAAGGATGCTCGCTACCACAGCTCATGGATGGGGCTGGCGGGGACTGAAGTGTCCAATCCTTGAGCCACAGACCTGTCCACAGACATTGCACGGGGGCGAGCAGGCTGCAGGCTGGGATTCCTCTCCTTTTCCTTCCTCCGCTCTCTCTGCCCTGCTTCGAGGGCAAGGCGCTTTGCCCTGAAAAGGGCTGACACTTGGTTGAGGCTGCGGCACCATCAGAGTCAGCCGGCAGCTCTTGAAGTCAGCAACCCTTTCCTTGAGGTCTGCCTTCAGCCTGTCCTTGTAGCATTTCCTCTGGCCGCCATGAGTTCTCCAGCCATGGCTAAGCTGGAAATAGAGCGCTGGCTGTGGGGGTCCAGAGTCAGGCATCCGCACGCAATGCCCAGCCTTGCAAAGGTGTGAATCTCTCTGTGGCCGACAGCTGTTTAATCCCATCCGTTTGCTTTGCAGGGGACAAAAAAGCCACGTGTGCCGATGGCCCGGGTAAGAACTTTCCTTCCGCTTGACTTGCCCAAAGGGTGTGAGCAGCCCCTCGGCAGCCGGCAGATTTTACGTTGCAGGGACCACAATGCCTGGCCTGTCCCCTCCCGGCTCCAGCAGCCCCCCCGGCCCCCCCTGCATCACACTCAGCGCTTCATCGTGCAAGCGGCACAGTCGGGCTCAACCTCCCAACCTTGCAGTTGGTCCAATAAAAGATCCACCCACAAAAATCCTTGCCCTGCCCCTCATGTACTTCCCAAACCATCATGGCTACACCACCACTCCAACACAACCTTAACCTTTGACTTTTTTTCAGTCTGCCCAGTAGGATTTGGGCTCTTGGTCTCAGACACTTGAGGAGAACAGAGCAGGGGCTCCCTTTCCAGCGGGGTAGCAGTAGGGTAGCTTGGCTGATCTTTTTTCCCCCCCAAACCCAACTGCAACCCTGGGTTGTACAGACCACCACTGCCTCCACCAAAGAAGCTGTTAAGGGAACTGATGAGACGCCTCTTACCCTCACCTTTTCTTTTACAGGCCTGAAGGAGCATGCACAGTGCAAATCCCAGTGGGCACAACCCTGACAAGCACCAAGCTGTGGAAGAGAGGAAGCGCTCCCGTGAATGTGAACCTATTGCACTGAAAATCTGCCTGGCTTATGGAGGAGGACGGGGCTCTTTGTACAGGGCCAAAGTCCAGACCCGATCTCCGTTGATCAATACTTGTCCTCTTCTGTGCAGGGTGGCCAGGGGGAAAATTGCAGGGTGGGGTCATCCTAGAAAGAGAGACGGCTCCAAAGAGACGATGCTTGTCTGGCTTAGGAGAGTCTGCTCTCAAAGATGAAGCTGTGAATGGCAATTAAAATCCCTGGAGAGACTGTGATGGTCCTGGCGTCTTGCTAGCAGTGCTTGTGTGGGGAAGCTAAGGGGAAAAGCAGACCTGCCAGTACCCGGAGCCTGAGAGAATAGCTGGGGTAACCCAGGACTTACCGGTGCTGTCCCGTGCGGTGAGAGGAGGGTAGAGGTCCAGGGGAGCAGATGAGGTCTTGGGAGCTGCTGTCCAGGGCCCTGGCCGCTGGCTCCAGGGAGGGTGAGGTCAGCACAACCATGCTGCTGCCGTGTCTGTGGGAGGAGGGGGTGGTCTGGGTAGGGTAGCCATAATGGTCATCTACTTTTAGCATCTTCCTTGGCCTCTGAGCGCTCCAGCTTGTGGCCAGGCAATGAGGACCAGGATGGTACTGACTTCCTTCAACAGCCATCTGACCCCCCCCCCCCCCTCGGGTAATGAGGCATGCAGGCAGCAGGCAGTCCCTGGGGGCCACAGCATCCCTGGGTCCGTGGAGGGGATCCCTGTGGGCATGATGTAGAGCAGCCCTTGGGTGGCTGCACAAGGCCTTTGGGGTGAGCTCACACTGAGCAGTCCAGGTCAGGGGAGCAAAGGGTTTCCCGTTGCCCCATGCCCCAAATCACAGTGGCACTGAGGGAAAGCCACTTTGGCGAGCGGCTGGGTGTTACGGGGCACGAACCACCCCTTGGCTCTTCACTGTGCACAGAGGAAGGCTCCTGTCTCCTTCCTCAGGAAAATCTACTGTGAGAGACTCGGCCCTAGCACCCGGCAGTCAGAGCTGCAGCCCAGGGTGTGGGGGACGTGACCTCTCCTCCATCTGCCCTCACTTGGGCTTCAAGCTGGGAATCCCACACCTCGGTGAATGCCCGGCCTTCCTGCTGGAAAGGCGATGTCCTGCTGTTTGTATGAAGAGGAACAGCTTCAAGAGGAGAGACTCCCATGAGCTGGCTGGGAGAGACCCATCTCGGTGTTGGCCAGCAGCTGAAAGGGCCCCGAGCTTCATGGAGTCATACACTGTAAGGCCAGAAGGGACCTCGGAAGATCATCGGGTCCAACCCCCCTGCACCAAGCAGGAAAGACAACTGGGGGTCAGGTGTCCCCAGTGAGGTGACGGTCCAGTCTCCTCTTGTAGGGCCACGGTAGGAGATTGCACCGTCTCTGGAGGGAGCTTATGCCACAGTCCGGACACCCTGACTCTGAAGAAGTTCTCCCTAGCGTTGAGCCTGAATCAGTCTTCCAGGAGTTTATGGCCATTACTCCTGGTTTTCCGCTTGAGTGACTTGGTGTACAGCTGCTCACCAAGCCCTTGATGCACTCCCCAGTGTAGCGGTAAGCTGCTACCAGGTCCCCTCTCAGCCGCCTTTTCCTCGGGCTGAAGAGTCCCAGGTCCCTCAGCCTTTCCTCAGATGGCTTGCCATGTAAGACTCTCATCTTATGGGTGGCTCTTCTCTGGACTCTCTCAAGCTCGTCCACATCCTTGTTGAAGTGCGGTGCCCAGAACTGGATGCGGTCCTCCAGCTGCGGCCTCACCAGGGTCAAGCAAAGTGGAAGAATCACCCCCTTGGTTTTGCTGGAGATGCATCGATTGATGCCTGCCACGGTGTTGTTAGCCCTGCTGGCTACAGCTTCACACTGCCGGTCATGTTCATACCGTGGTCTGTTATTACCCCCAGGTCCCTTTCGTTCATGGCGCTGGTCAGATTGGTGCTGCCGAACCTGTAGGTGTGTTGGGGGTTGCTTGTCCCGAGGCAGAGCACTTTACATTTCTCGACATTGAACTGCATTAGATTCGGGTCTGCCCAACTTCTCAGCCTGTCTAGGTCCGCCTGTATCTGCAGCCTATCTTCAAGTGTCACCACGCTTCCCCATAACTCAGTGTCATCCGTGAACTTGGCCAGTGAGCTCTTCACCCCCACATCCAAATCATTGACAAAGACACTGAAAAGTCCTGGACCAAGCACCGACCCCTGTGGGGCTCCGCTGCCCACTTCCCGCCAGGATGGCACAGATCTGATCACTATGACTCTCTGGGTCCTATCCTGCAGCCAGTGTCGCACCCACCTGACTGTCTCAGAGTTAAGCCCACAATCCTCCAATTTTCTCACAAGGACATTGTGGGATACTAGATCAAAGGCCTTTTGGAGGTCAAGGTATACAATGTCAGCCTGCTCTCTTGTGTCCAGGTGGCGAGTTACCTGGTCATAGAAGATGAGGTTGGTAAGGCAAGACCTGCTGCGATGAAGCCATGCTGGCTGTCGTTCAGGATCTTAACTTCTGCAAGCCTATCCTTGATGAACTTTTCTAGGATTTGCCCTAGGATGGAGGTTAGGCTGATGGGCCTATAAGTTACTCAGGTCCTCCTTCCTGCCCTTCTTGTGGATGGGCACAACATTGGCAGAGGTCCTTTCTCCCTCATTGTTCCCTGTGGCCTGGATGCTGGCATGAGGTGCCTGAACCTGTGGACACAGGGGAGGCAGGAAAAGGACCCTGCATATCCAGAGTCCCAGCCCAGTGCCCAGACTGCTGGCCCACAAATATTCCTGTTTGCAAAGGTCCTCTGAGAGAGTGCCCAGACAGCCCCTGAATAAAACCAAATCAACCAGGTGCCCAGGGACCCCGGGATTTGAAGGGCACTGTCTCTTCCTGGCTCCAGCACAGTTTACATTGGTATTAAATGGCAGATCAATGACGGGGGAATGTGAGCATCGGTCCACCCCCCAAACACCCCGGCAGGAACCTTCCTGGGCGTGTTTACGCACTTGGGGCTGACAAAGAGGTGTTGTTACTAGAGAAGCTGCACGAAGAGAAGGCTTGGCGTGCCGGGCACAGAGGTAGGGGGAAGAGCGCAGCCTGACGGGCTTGCAGGAGAGGCCAGGAACAGCCTTGTGAGAGCTGCAGACAAAGGCAGTGAAACAAATGAGAGAGACATGCAGGGTGCAGCTCTTTATAGGTTATTTATCACTTCTTGGTGAGCAAAGAGAGACGTGATTGCATCTGCAGAGATACAGTCAGACACCTGAGCACTGTTCCCCACCGCAGCTGCAACCAGGAAAGGGGGCACACAGGGAGAGGGGAAGAGAAGGCAGCAGCCTTGCAAACCATGTAAGTACGCGCCGTACCACTTCCCCTCGTTCCCACTCCATGCACAGAGTTTGCAGCAGAAGGAGCTGAGGAGTTTGAGAAGCTCTATTGGGTTTTATCATGACCAGTGCTGGGGTCTTGCTGGAATTTGCATCCTTTTGCAACTGAATCGGGGGGGCAAAAAGGCAAGAAGACATCAGCCTTGTATTGACAATGTGAAAATGCATTCACACATTGTTCATCTTGGTTTCGAAGGCAGCTCTTGGCCCTATGGCACTGCTGCATTTTGGTTCTTCTTGTCACAGGGCTGGGGAGGGAATGAATGCTGGCACTGGGGTAAGGGGGGCAACAAGGAGGGACATTTTGTGGGTGCATTTGGAGGCCTGGGGGCAGCACCCACCTGCTCCTGCCCCACACCGGGGGGGCTGGGTTCTGCATAGCAAGACCCAGTGCTCTTCATTTGCTCTTCTGAAGCTCACTGCACTCAATGGGACCTTCCCTCGGTGGTATTTGGGTTGGGCCTTTCTATCCTCAACAGTTCCAGTCATCTTCAACATGAAAGCAGTCAGGGAAGATACTCGAGAAAAGGTTTGCTGTGCTCCAACACCTCAGTGGGGATGCTCCCGGAGGGAAAGGCCCAGGCATGGGAGGGTTATCGCCCCACTCAGCCCTGCCGCTCTGGGCACGCTGCTCTGGGAGGAGCCGCAGGATGATCCAGGGCAGCACGTGAGCCCGGGCACACTACAGCAATGGGGCACGGCTCTGCGGCCTGCCGGGGTCCCCAGGGGCACAAGGTGAGGGAGGGCAGACACCGTGGGGCTGGGCTGTTCTCAGGGATCACAGGCTCCCCATCATGCAGTCCTATTCATGAGTGGACTGAGCTCCATTCAAACCCCAGTTTGGCTCTTTGCCCCTATTGGGAGGCTCTTCCAGGACTTCCCTGCCCTGCTGGTGAGCAGCTTGGTTCTCATTTCCAGCTTAAATGTATTCAGACTCAGTCTTTCTCCATCTCTTCTTGTGCCAACACTGCCCTCTGGCTTCTTTGGCTGTTTCCCCCTTGTTTTTAGCCCCCAGGAGGTATTGGCGAAGAAAACCCTCTCCCCTCCCAGCCTTCACCTCCCCAGGCTGGCCAAGCCCGGCTTTCTTCTCACACAACAACCTCCCCATCTGGGCAGCCCCTGGCTGCAACAGCTCCAGCGTGAGTGCATCTTCCTTGTACACGGGGGACCACAACTGGACACCCCAGTGTAGATGGAGTCTCCCCAAGGCCTGGGCAATGGCACTGCTCCATCCCCATAGCCGCGGGAAATACTCCTCCTGGTGCAGGTCTCTTTGCCAGGGCTGCATCATGCTGGAATAGTTCATCAGTGTCCTCATTGCCTGCACACACAGCTCTGCTTTCTGTTGTGTTTGCCAAGCTGATGACCCTCCTGCAAGACTATTGTTTTGTCACTAGGCCCCACATGAAAAACCTTTTGGTTTTTAATGGTACAGACTCCAGTCATTCCTCCAGTATAGTGTCCTGATATGCCTCTGTATGCATTTCCCCATGGCACTCCCCACTTCCTGTACAAAGGCCCATAATAAAACTAGTGAACAAGGCCAGTGCCAAGAGGAGGAACTCCGGTAGCAGCCCTGACACCTCCCTGCCAGCTTTGCACTTTGCCACCGCTCCTCTAGACAGCTCCTACCCCGGGTTATTCTAATGTCAACAACCATCACAGGGTAAAACAGGACTTACGGGAAAGGGCCTCTGTTTCCAGGTTGGTCATTAACTTTGGGGACTCGCCTTTTATCCTGAATAAGAACAGTTAAAGGAAAGACCAGCAGGACACTTATCTCAGTTCCACCATTGTGAAGTTTTCAACAGAAGCCATTTCAAGGTCTGCAGTTCTTTAGTGAAGACAATTGTATCAATATCAAACCACACCAATAAGCTGCTACAATGTACCTTGACTTCTTCCTGCCCTCACAGTGATGCAAGTGTACCAAAACTATTTCCGCTCTATACCCCTTTCATTGGGGGTTACTGATGCAACAGTTCAGTGTGGTTGTATTGATAGAGGAGCCCGCAGATGTAACAGTCACATCCTGCCAGCTCATGCACACTCCCCAGCACCAGCATCCCTCCCCTCCTAAAGCAGTTGGAGGGTCCGTCCGCGCATCTCCTAACACCTTCAGTGAGGAGCACAGTCCCCGGGAAGGGGGAGCCCTGCTGTCTGGATGGCATTTTCACAGTTTAGCATGTGGCATGGACAGATATAAGATGTATAGCATTTCAAAGTCCCTTTCTAAGTGCTATGAAAGTGAAGGGACATAGGAGGCACAAACGACAGCACTCAGCTTAGTTAGCTGCATTGTGCCAGAGCAAGACTCAACCTGGTTCCTTCTGCCTGGGAAATCTGCCTGGGAAATCTTTCTCCATAATAAAAATCAAAGCAGAGCTGCATTTGACTGAGGTTGGCAGTATGGTACTTCTCGAGGCCGATCCCCTTGACACCTGCATGGAAATGAGGCCCAGAAAAATGAAGGCACTTCTCCACAGTTACGTGGGATGTCTGCAATACATCTGCAGCCCATATCTACTGTGCGCCAGTGTTTGAGCAGCCATCCTCCTTAATGCTTTAAGTACTCCTACTGCAACCATCCCCTTCAAGCCACACAAGAGACCCCTTAAATCACAGAGGAGAAGTTTCATTTCACCAGCAGCGACATGTGCAATGAGTTTCCCCTTTTTAATTTTTGTTGCTGTCTGGATAAAAAGCCCAGCTACATTTTCTGGCTCTATGGGGACAAACACAGGCAGGAGGTGTCAGAGCCTGGACCAGAAGGAACAAGAGGAAATGTTAGCATGGGACACTTGAGTGAGTGAAGACCGTCAGTGGATCACTGTTGCTGCGTTACTATGAGGAGAAGACAGAGCCCTTGGAGACCTCTGCATTTGTACCCAAAGCAGACCTCAATGGGCTAGATGTAAGAAAAAAGGAGCAAAATGAGACAGGCAAGAGAAGCCCAAGGAAGTGGCAGGCACCATGGTCCAGTGGCTTGGGGAAGAGGGCAGGGCCCTGGTTTGGCATCTCACCACCAGTTGAGAGTTAAGTGGCTTATCCCATTCGACTTCCTACATGCATGCACTGGCCCACAATCTGGGAACACACTACCCATTGGTTGTGCCCAGAGACTGTGCACACAGCCATGGACCTAGTGATAACCTTGCTCTGCCTGCAGAAACCCGGAGCCATGGGCTTTGTTCTTGGCCATCTCCCCTGGGGCAGGCAGGGGTGCAAAGAGCAAAGGCCGCTTCAAAGCTGGGGGCGCGGAGTGACCTGCTGCTCTGGGAGTGCCCCACAGTGGAAGTCAAGAAGGGCACGGGGCAGCCAACAAACTTCTGACGTCTCGGAGGTGGGGAATTTTGGGTGCTGAGCCCGGCAGGCGCAGCAAAGTGACACAGTGATGAGGGATTTGTGTTTGCTTCCCCTCACTTCCATTAACATCACCGTTGTGCTTCCTTCCAGGCACCTGGCAGGGGAAATGCTGTGGACTCGAGGGATCCTCCTCCTGGCGTGTCTTTGGTCTTCAAGCCTGGCTCAAAACCTAGCAGGTAACATTGTTCCCATTGGACTTTTCTACCGCCTTTAAAACCAGAAAGATGCTTGGTCCTGAGTGTGAAGGCTGCTGGAGCGGCACCTCCCAGTGCTCTGTGTTCAGAGCTAACATGAGCTGGGGGCTGCACACGAGTGCCCGGGGGCAGCAGACAATACGACATATCCCAGAAACTCAACCAAAGTCTTAGTCCCTGTCAGATAGCAGATGCTGGGGCTGTCTCTTCCCTTCTAACCCTGGAGGCAGACATGAGTAAGAGGAAGAACAAATGCAGAGCAGGACAAGAGCTAATGGGATAAAACTGCAGCTGAGCGGATTAGATTAAACCCCAGAAAAAAGCTTCCGAATTGCAAGAGCGATGGAACAACAGAACAGGCTGCCCCGGGAGGAGGTGGGCTGTGCTGTGCTGGAGGTTGCGGCCGGGACCTGGATGAGCCTTCCCCTGAGGGCCTCTTGCATCTGTGTAGGGGTCGATGAGATGGCCCTGGGGTCCTTCCAAGCCTAGGGATCTCTGCCGGGTCACTGCTCAGTCCTCCCAGGGGCTGGTGTGTGCCAGGGGCTGGAGGTCCTAACGCTTCTCTGTGGAGGTGGGGGCTGAGACAACAGCAGGCTTTTCTCTATTCTGTCATTTGGTGTTTGTGTGTCGTCCCCTGGACACAGGGACAGATGAGTCAGGCATGTGAATTGTCTGGCTGGAGGGTTATGAGTTAACTGTTGTGTTTGGCCAGGGCATGCATGTGTGCACTCGTGTGTGCACGCAGCTGGGGTCAGCAGCAGTGAGACTCAGCTCGCTCCCACTGCACCGGGGCAGTGGCGTGCACCACGGGGGAAGCCTAGCGCGCCGGCCTGGGGGCTGGGGCACTAACTGCAGGTGGGTGGGGCTGTGAGCAGGGAAGCTGTCTCTGTGGGTTTGTTTCATGCTGTGCCCAGGAAGGCGAGACATTGTACACGACCCCTGGTACACGACCAGGATTGCAGCCCTCCTGGCTCCACCCCTCTCTCTCCCCATTTCCCGGTCCTGTATTTTTATACCGTGTTACCTGGTTGGGGCCGGGCCTGTCCTTCCACATGTGGGGGCACTGGGGGCAGCACAAAGTGGGTCTGACTGGCTGAGCTTTCTAGTCCTAGAGCAGCATGCTCACTAGGAAATCAATCTTGGCTTTATTCCCTCAGGTGTAAGGGAAATAACATGGAGCATGAGCCCTGATGCTCTGGATGACCTATATTTTTGGTGCACTGGCAACATGGAAGGTGAAGCACAGGCCCTGCTGAAGCAAGAGTTGAAAGGGAATGTCTGATCTGAGATGCAATGGAACAACACATCCATGAAATGGGAGGAAGGGAAGGCAGATCCTTCTATCCAACTCCCCACTGGACACTTCTCTTTTCCATTTCTCTTAAAGGCATCCAATAGCTCGTGCAGCTTACCCTCAGAGAGTGGCTGTTGATGGAAGTAAATCATCGTGGTGCGCACTGACCAGTGGGTTCCCTCAAGGCTCCATCCTTGGGCCTGTACTATTTAGCATCTTCATTAATGATGTGGACATTGGTGTCAGAAGCGGACTGGCCCAGTTCACTGATAACACCAAACTTTGGGGTAAAGCGTCCACATCTGAGGACAGGATGGTGATCCAGGCTGACCTGGACAGGCTCACAAAATGGGCAGATGAAAACACGATAGTGTTCAACATTGAAAAATGCATGGTACTCCACCTTGAGAAAAATAATCTGCAGCACACTTACACGCTCGGCAGTGCTATACTTGCTAGCACCATGGCCGAAAGGGACTTGGGGGTCGGTCATGATTGATCACAAGATGAATATGAGCTACCATTGTAATGCTGAAGCTGGTAAAGCAACAAAACTCTGGCTTGCTTCCAGAGATGTTTCTCTAGCAAATCCCAGGATGCCATTCTCCCGCTGCACTCGGCCTTGGTGAGGCCGCAGCTGGAGTACTGCATCCAATTCTGGGCTCCGCAATTTAAAAAGGATGTGGAGAAGCTTGAGAGAGTCCAGAGGAGCCACGTGCATGATCAGAGGGAAGAGAACAGACCTTATGAAGAGAGGCTCAGAGCCATGGGACTCTTCAGTCTTCCACCCCTGTAACCTATCCAGATCTTGCTGCAATCTTTCCTTCCCTGCTAGCATGCTCACCTCACCCCAAATTTTGGTATCATCATCGAATTTAAACAGGTTGCTTTTCACCCCATCGTCCAAATCGCTGACAAAGAAATTGAACAGTGCGGGCCCAAGGACCGAGCCCTGGGGGACTCCGCTGCCCACTTCCCCCCAGCTTGAATATGACCCGTCCACCACCACCCTCTGAGTACGACCCTTCAGCCAATCTGCAATCCATCTGACTGTGTAGACATCACTGCCACAGTCACCTAGTTTTTTATGGGAATGGGGTGGGAGACCGTGTCAAAGGCCTTGCTGAAGTCTAGAAAGACTACGTCCATGGCAACACCTGCATCCAAGGCTTTTGTGACCTGATCATACAGGGCAATCAGGTTGGTCTGACATGACCTGCCCCTAATGAAACTGTGCTGGTTGCCCTTGAGCATCATCCCTGAAGCCGGCCCATTTCAGATGTGCTCCATGATGATCTTCTCAAAGAGATTCCCTAGGATTAAGGAAAGACTGATGGGCCTATAGTTGTCCAGGTCCTCCCTCCTCCCTTTTTTAAAGATGGGGACCACATTAGCTACCTTCCAATCATCTGGCACCTGGCCCAAGCACCACGAGCGCTTGTAAAGCCATGCCAAGGGCCCTGCAATAACCCCGGTTGCTCCCTCAACACCCTGGGGTGGAGATCATCTGGACCTGCTGATTTGAACACGTCCAGCCCCTCCAGAAGCTCTTTAACCCGGTCCTCCCCAACCTGAGGTCTGGAGGTGTTCCTCTCGAGTCTGTCTTGCATCACGGTGGGGAAGTCCCAGCCCCTGCCCAAGAAAATGGAGGTGAAGAATTGGTTAAAAAGGTCTGCGTTCTCCTCTGGCGCAACCACCAGATTGCCCACCATATCTTGCAGGGGCCCCATGTTTTCCAGTGCCTTCTTCATCCTCCCTATATATTTGAAAAAGGACTTTTTATTATCTTTGATCTTGGACGCTAGTCCTAGCTCTATGTCCGCCTTAGCTTTCCTGACAGCCCCGCTGCAGGCCCGAGCAGAGGAGGTATACTCTTCTTTGGAGATAGCACCCCCCTTCCACCAGGTGTACACCACCTTTTTGGCAATCAGGCATTCCCGGACACTCTTGACCCAGAGCACTTCAGCTTGCCCCTCCTCTGATCCCATTCTGCTGGCAGAGGATGTGTATTGCTCCTTGACATAGAGCGCCACACCCCCACCTTTCCTTCCTTCTCTATCACACCTGTAAAGCCTATAGCCCCTAATGCTAAGTGCCCAGCCCACCATGTTTCTGTAAGCCCTGTTATGTCTGGGTTTGAACTGGCTATTCTGAGGGCGAGTTCCTCCTATTTGTTCCCCATACTACGAGCATTGGTATATAGGCATTTAAGGCCTTGCATGGCTGCATATGCCATCCCCCGATTTGGGAGACTGGCTGGACCCCTGTTTCTTTACTGGGCACTCCTTGCATTTGTCACCTGTCTTGCTTGGGTGGTGTTTCCGTGTCTTCCTGCGGACCCCTCCCCCAGTGAGGCTAGTTTAAAGCTCACCGTACGAGATCAGCCAACCTGGAAGAGAAGACATGCTTGCCTTTAGGAGAAAGGTGAAGCCCATCCCACCCCAGCAAGTCCCCCACCCAAAAGCTTGGGTCATTATCTAGGAACCCAAGGCCTGCCTGGCAGCACCAACTGTGTAAGCACTGGTTGACCTCGCTAATGGAGGCCTTGTGTCACTGTGCCCGCCTATTCACCGAAAGAAAAGAGAATACCACCTGCACCCCTGTCTCCTTAAGTTTGTCCCCCAAAGCCTCGAATTCCTTCATAATGTGGTCAGGGTTGCCCCTGGCCGCGTCATTCCCACATAGATGACAACCATGGGGTACTGGTCTGCAGGTCGGATGTAGGTCAGGATCCTTTCTGTGATGTCCCTAACCCAAGCCCCAGGCATGAAGCAGACCTCTTGCACCCTGGGGTCAGGCCAGCAGATGGGACCTTCCAGTCCTCATAGGATGGAGTCTCTGATGATGAAGACCTGGTGTTTCTTCCTGCTGGTGTTCACTCTCTGCCCATTCCTTGTCATGTGCGGAGTGGCTTCATCCCTGCCGGAGGCAATTTCTCTGTCTTTCTCCGTCACAGCTGCCAGCGCGTCAGACCTGTTCCCCAGGTGAACCTGGGGAGCTTCCACCACTCTAGACCTAGCAGCTCTGGATCTGGACTGTGGCGGGCCAGTAGGAGGCGCTCCTGTGTTGAGCCGCCCACCTCCCTGCGCCTGACCCCCTGCCAGGCTCCGAATGCCTCCCTAGGGGTGCCTTATGCTTGGCTGACCCCTCTCCCAGAGCACACTCGCTAGTCTGGGGGTAACGTGCCGCCACCACCCCGAGAAGGGACTGTCTCGGCCCTGTGTCCTCGGGGAAACACAGGCCTAATAGTCCGACGGGTACTCGACCGGTACAGACACTTGGGGCACTTCCCCAAGTCAGGGGGCAAGAAGTAAAGTCTCCCTTAGTCCGCAGACCTAAGGGGTCTCTCTGGCATAATTTAGACCCACCCCTCAATAAGTCTCCCACACCAATCAAAAAGGAGAACTTTATTGATTACAGGGCGTAGGGGAAACTAGGGTACAGGGTTGAGCAATATCTTAGAAATCCTAAAGAGCAAACAGTGTGGCTGAGGTAGCCTTTCGATCACGCATCTGTGTTACTGCCAGCTAGATATCTAATCCGACTGAGTAGCTTCCTCACAAGCATCTTCCAGAGGTCTCCAGTTTCCCCTCGGGAGTCGTGGGGTGAGAGAGAGAGCTGGGTCCCGATGGCAAGGCGCCTCTGTCTCCCCTGCTTTGCTGCTGCTTCACCTCATGGCCGAAGAGAGAAGAGCGAGCCTCCTCCCCCCCAACCTATATAGTTCCTGTGACCTCATTCACCTGGGCCAGTGGAGGTCAGCCCCGGTTGGCTCTCCGCCAACCAATTTGAAATGCATCACCTGTTACCAGGCAGATTCCAGCCCCCCAGGTAGAACCCCCCCACCCAGGTCATTGATGCAAGTCAGGTAGGCAGAGGGAGCAGGTTCCCCCTCCCTCAGGACTGCAGCCAGTTCAAGTTACCCAAAGAGACAGGCCAAGGGTGCCGTCCCCTCCGTGCTGACCCACCCTAATCAAATGGTTGCTGCTCAGAGATTTTAGTCACAGTGTCACAGGGCAGAGATTTTGGGGAGAAACAAGGTGGCTTTCCGCCACACGGACACCTTCTGCCACTCCTGTGTTGGATGTGTCTCCTGTGGGGGCTGCACAGTGGGCGACCAGGCCTGCAGAGAACAGAGATAGGCATCACTTTCATCCTCTGCATCCCTGATCCCCCTCAGCCTGCTCACCTCAGCCTGGAGCTCCCTCGCGTGCTCCTGCAGTGCCCTAAGTCATGCACAGGAGGGACAGGCAAGGAGACCACTAGGCCCCACTCCCCCCAGGACCCCACCGAGCCCCCCCCACAGACAGGGGGACAAGGGGCCACTGACCCCGCCATGAGCTCCATCTGGGTGGAGGCCTCAGAAGAACGCATGGCAGGTGGCAGCACCAGGGCAGAGCCCCTGGAAGCCGTGCTCCGCATCTGCACCATGTCTGCAGAGCTGGGCCTACAAAATGGGCGAACAACCATCAATGCAAGCCTGCTAGGCAGTGCCTACAAAACCAACAGGTTAGGGCATCCAAGGGATCCCACTCTTACCCCAGCCCTGGAACGGTGTCCTCCTGACAATCTAAGGTAGCTTAGAGCTCCCCATGGGATGCTTACATGTCTGTACACCAATGCCAAGGGCCTGGGGAACAAGCTGGACCTCCTGCTAAACAAGAATGACTACAATCTCATAGGGATAACAGAAACCAGGTGGGACTCCACAGGTATAGACAGCCATACCTTTTACAAGAGAGATTGCACAGATAAAAGAGGTGAGAGTGTAGCTCTCTATGTCAAGGATAGCTACATGTCCCTGCAAGCTGACATTGGCATCCAGGGAGGGTGACTAGAGACCCTCTGGGTTAAAATATGTGGGGAACGTGTCACAGGGGAAACAATTGTAGGTGTCTACTAGAAACCCCCCAACCAGAAACAAGAGCTGAACCAGAAATTTGCAAGGGAACTGGTTGAAGTTACACACTCTTGGTGCATGGTTGTCATGGGAGACTTCAACTACCCAGACATCTCATGGGAAGAGCACTCAGCCAAATCCAAATGGCTGCAAGGCTTCCTCACATGCATGGATGAGCTCTACCTGACCCAAGAAGTCTATGGACCAGCAAGAGGTAAAAGTGCTGCTGGACCTGGTACTAGCTAAAAGGGATGATCTAGTCAGCAACCTAAAAATTGAAGGAAAGCTGGGAGACAGTGACCACAAACTGATCACTTTTACTATCCATCGCAAAGCTCACAAGTCAGTAAGCAATGCAGAAGTCCTTGACTTTAGGAAAGCTGACTTTGATAAGCTCAGGAAGCTTGTTGTCAAGGCTAAGGGACCATGACATGACAGGGAAAGGAGTTCAAGAAGAGTGGTCACTCCTTAAGGGAGAGATCTTGAAAGCACAAGGGCTGTCCATCCCATTGTGGAGGAAAGGTAGCAAAAGGGCACAGCAACCCCCTTGGCTCAACAGGGAACTCATGGACCTCCTTCAGGAAAACAGAGGCTTATAAAGGATGGAAGACAGGAATCAACACAAAGGAGGACACTGGTACACACCTATAGAGAGTGAACCAGGAAAGGCAAAGCTGCAGCTGGCTACACACATCAAGGACAATAAAAAGTCCTTTTTTAGATATCTGGGGAGTCAGAAGTAAAGCAAGGGCTACAAAGAACCCCTGCTGAACCAAATGGGGCAACTGACCGCCAACACCCAGGAAAATGCTAACCTGCTTAATGGGTACTCTGTGTAGGTTTTTCATCAACCTAAAGGGACTCCCCTGCCTAGCAAGATGTGGGATGGCCAGGGTGAGGGTGAATTTATGCCCTGCATCAGTGTAGACCTTGTAAAGCAGGAGTGGGCAAAATGTGGCCTGGGGGCCAGATGCGGCCTGCTAGGCCATTCTATCTGGCCCATGGCCCCTAAAAAATTTAGAAAATTAATAGTTATCTGCCCTGGGCTACCTGTCATGCAGCCCTTGAGGGCTTGCCAAAATTCAGTAAGCAACCCTTTGCCCAAAATAATCACCCGCCCCTGTTGTAAAGGAACTCCTTGAGAGGCTGGACATCTTCAAGTCAGTGGGTCCTGACAGATTGCACCCCATAGGAGCTGGCAGGAGTCATAACCCAGCCACTGGCAAAGATTTTCAAAAACCCCTGGCACTCAGGTTAAGTACCTGAAGATTGGAAGAAGGCCAATGTGGTGACCATCTTCAAGAAAGGAAGGAAAGTAGATCCAGGGATCTACAAGCCAATCAGCTTGACCTCAATCCCTGAAAGACTATAGAAAAAATTACCAAAGAGTCCATTCCTGAGAAGCTGGCTGACGGCAACATCCTGAGGGATAGCCATCACAGGTGTGTTGTGGGTAGGTCTTGCCTGACATATCACCTGGACAAGGGAGAAGAGATTGACATCATATATCTGGACTTTAAAAAAGCCTTTGATCTGGTGTCCCATGATCTCGTCTTGGAAAAATTGGCCAACTGTGGCCTCAGCTACATCACAGTACCATGCCTGGAGAATTGGCTCTGAGGCCAGATCCAGAGAGCGGTAGTAGATGGAAGTGAATCATCATGGTACTCTGTGCCCAGTGGTGTCCCCCAAGGCTCCATCCTTGGACCTGTTCTCTTTAACGTCTTTATCAAGGACGTGGATACCAGTGTCAGAAGCGGATGGGCCAAGTTTGCCAATGACACCAAACTTCGCGGTAGAGCATCCACACCTGAGGATAGGCTGGTGCTCCAGGCTGACTTGGATAGGCTGATACACTGGGCAGATACAAACCTGATGACATCCAATACCAACAAATGTAAGGTACTCCACCTCAGGAAAAAAAACCCTGCATCATGCTTATAGGCTCAGCAGTGCTACGCTCATTAGCACCATGGCTGAAAGAGATTTGGGGGTCATGACTGACCACAAGGTGAACATGAGCCACCTATGTGATGTCATGGCTGGTAAAGCAAACCAAACTCTGGCTTGCATCCATAGATGCTTCTCAAGTAAATCTCAGGATGTCATCCTCCTGCTCTACTCGGCCCTGGTGAGGCCGCAGCTGGGGTACTGCATCCAATTCTGAGCTCCACAATTCAAAAAGGACATGGAGGAGCTTGAAAGTGTCCAAAGGACAGCCACCCAAATTATTAGACAGGAGAATAGGCCCTATGAAGAGAGGCTGAGTGCCATGGGAGTCTTCAGCCTGGAAACACAGAGGCCAAGGGGTGACCCGGTGACAGCCTATAAGTACATCAGAGGTATGCATCAGGATCTGGGGGAACATCTGTTCACCAGAGCGCCCCAAAGGATGACAAGGTCAAATGGTCACAAACTCCTCCAAGACCATTTTAGGCTGGACATAAGGAAGAATTTCTTTACTGTCCGAGCCCCCAAGGCCTGGAATAGGCTCCCTGCAGAGGTGCTGCAAACACCTACTCTGGACTCCTTTAAAAAGCATTCGGATGCTTATCTTCCTGGGATCCTTTGAGCCTAACTGACTTGGTGCCTTTGGGCAGGGGGCTTGACTTGATGATCTCCCAAGGTCTCTTCCAGCCCTAACGTCTATGAAATCTCTGAAATCCAGCCTGAGATGACTTGCTCCAACAGTGCTCCCGTAACTATTGTCAGGGTCTGTGAACCTGGAGCCTCTCCAGCAAGGGGAGTGCAACACCGGCTCTTCCTCCTCCTCATGTTCATCCTCCCCAAGTTGCTGGTGGGGGCTTCCTTTTCCCAGCACCCCACACCAGGCTCTTCTCTCTTCCTCGAACCTTGGTGCTCTCCTGGACACCCCCACACTCCCCAAGACATGGAAGGCACAGCTTGGCACACCTATGGGTGTACCTGGCCATGGCAAACCAGCAAAACTTTGCCAACACTTGCAGTCGGGTCTTTTTGCCTTTCCCAGCCACCAACCTTTTGCCAAGTGCCTCTTGGAAAGCAAAGAAAAAGCTGCTCTCAGAGCTAGACAAACTTTCTCCCTCACTGATGTAAGGTGTCCCATAGGGTCCCTACAATGTTGACTGCAATGTCCGCTAGCTGCCCCTTAGCAGCACTGGTCCTGCATGGCCCTACATGCTTTTCTGCCCCCCAGATGTCTGACAGTGGGCTGCCCCCAGTGCTGCACACTCTTCAACTGGCTGCAAATTCAGGGTTCCCGGGGGTCCCCTCCAAGCTACAGATGAGGACTCAGCAAGCCAGACTTTCATGTTTTCCCAAAGCAGCACCCCACCTTTGTCACCCCAGTCCCTAAGGTCCCCCTAGCATCCACCCCAACTTCCTCTGGACAGGGAGATCACTGCAAGCATCCAACGACGCTTTGTCCACCGGCCAACAATTTCTTTTGATCTTCAAATTAGGGGCCACCGCAACAATTCCCCAAGTGATAGGAGTGAGAAAACGTGGGTATGCCGAAGGGGTGTGAGGGGTATGGTTAGGCTGTGGATTAATGCCCACTAAAGAAAAGCTAAACTGCTTGAGTGTTTCCATGATTTCCAATTGTGTTCCCTGAGGCAAAATGGCAAGCCTCCGACAGTTGTTCTGTAAATGAGGAATGATCCAGCATGCACAAACAGATTTAACCCCCCCCCCCAAGAAACAAAAAGAACCCCATTGCTGCCAGTACTTTTCTCAGGGAGAGCGTCCCAAAATGCTTTGCTGCCTGGCAGAAAAGTTGTCTTCTGCAGGCGTAGGATTACGGGGCACTCGCTGTTCAGGGGGATTCTTTAAAGACCTGCAAACGAAAAAACCCACCCGTCGCAGCCCATGTCTCCCCTTCTCACACCACGTCAACCCATGCACCCCATGTCTCACACCACATGTTGGGCACTTATGGTGGCTTCTGCTACCCAGCTGGGGTGCCCTCCAAGCTGAAGGTGAGGGCTGGCCAAGCCCGCCTTTCATGTCTCCCAAAAGCAACACCCCACCTTTGTCACCCCGGTCCCTGAGGCCCCCCTTGTTGAGGAGTTCGTGACCCCTCGCGGAGCTGTTCCCAAAGACACAGAGTCGCTGTCACTCTCAAAATGTATTCAGCATGCTGGGCACCCTGAGCGAACTCAGAGGCCCCGAATAAGACTGTTAGAGGCGATTTATAGTTTACAGACCAGATGCTCGCGCAGGTGGGGATTTTCCACTGTGGAGGAAAACAAGATGTTGGGTCAGTGTGGGAAAACTCTTAATTGTTTCAAAGCTGGTTTTTGGCTGCGTGTTAACTAATGGAGGAGGGTGTTGTATCTCTGCTTCATACTTCAAGGCAATGAGGCCTGAGTCTTATCAGCCTGTCCTTGAAGCACTGAGCCTGCTACACTATTATTTATGATCTTGCTAGTAAAATTTCTACACCCCCTAGCATGCACCCAGGCTTTCTCTGGACAGGATGATCACTGTAAGCATCCAAAGATGCTTCACCCAGCAGCCAGCAAGTTCTTTTGGTCTTCAAATTAGGGGCTCCTCTGGATACCCCAACAGTCCTCCAAATGATGGGAGGGGTGAAAAGTGGGTATGCTGGGGGAGGTAGGGACATGGTTAGGCTGCTGATCAATGCTTGCCAAGGAAGAGCTAAGTTGTCTTAAGTGTTTCCATGATTTCCAAGTGTGGTCCCTGAGGCATCCTCTCAGTTGTTCTGTAAATGAAGAATTATCTGGCATGCACAAACAGGTTTTAAAAAAACAAACAACCCCCCCCACACACAAAATCCCCATTGCTGCCAGTACATTTCCCTGGAGAGACTCTGATGGTCCTGGTGTCTTGCTAGCAGTGCTTGGAGGGGAAGTCGAGCGGACGAGCAGAACTTGCCAACATGCGGCGCCGGAGAGAACAGCCGGGGTGGCCTGGGACTTACCGGTGCTGTCCCGTGTGGTTCAACGGAGGTTAGAGGATCCAACGGAGCAGATGAAGTCTTGGGAGCTGCAGTCCTGGGCCCGGCTGCTGGGTATAGGGAGGGTGAGATGCAGAACAACCATGCTGCTGCCGTGTCTGCAGGAGGAAGGGGTGGTTCAGGCAGAGCAGCTATAAGGACCCTGTGCTTTTGGCATCTTCCTTGGCCCCTGAGTGCTCTGGTGTGTGGCCGGGCCCTGAAGACATTTTCTCACTCACTGGGCACATGACTGGCATGGCCTGGGCAGTTTCTGAGGTGGACTCACCAGTTTGGTATCTCCATCGTTGGAGGCTTTCAAGCCCTGGCTAGACAGAGCCTTGGCTGAGATGATCTAGTTGGGGCTGGTCCTGCTTTGAGCAGGGGGTTGGACTAGATGTGACCTCCTGAGCTCCCTTCAACCTGTATTTTCTGTTATTCTATGATCCTCTGTGCACCACAGTGCACAGAGGATCTTAATGGATGCAGGACTGGGGTTCCCTCTGATGGGATAAACCACTCTCCATCTTCCTTCAAGACACCCACAGGGGCACTGCCACATACTTGCTGCTTTCAGCACTGTTTTCTGCAGCTCTGGGTGTGCCTACACACTGTCTGGTAGCTGGGTCATCATGGGACCCCTTAGAGGAAGCACAGCCTGGTGATACCTGGAGCAGCCCCCGTTCCCCAGGCTGCCCCACAGCAGAGCAGAGTCCAGGCCGGTCTGCTGACTAGTGTAACTCTGAGGCTGGACACCGACTTTGTCTTTGGGACACTACAAAAGCCCAAAATCTGCGGCCACAACAGAGACGGTATAAATTTGTGCTGCTGTCTTGTAATAGATTTTTGTTTGCTTTCGGGTGGGGGAGCGTGGGCAACCCAGAGCTGCCCACACTCTCCAGCCACCCCAGGCATCTCTAAGGCCAGCACACCAGTGGGTGTGCACAGCAATCGCCCCGGTGCAGCGAAACTGCCCAGGCAATGGTAACAGCGCAGTACAGGCAGCCCTAGGTCACACTCCCCTAGGCACTACGGAGCGTAAGTCTCGCTGCAGCTATATTTATAGCCAAGATGCCCCTGCCCTGGACCAAATCTTACCTCTCTCCATGTCCAAGTGTCCCTTTGTGCTTGTCTCCTTGCCACGAGCAGACACGTGCAGCTCACCCCACACTAGGTTTGGACATCTACAGCTCACACCCTGCTGAGCACAGCTTGCCTCTTGCTATCTCAACTTTACTAGCCAGTTCCTACTTTGCACATCTCCACTTGCTCAGCTGCCACTGGTTTCTGTTCTCCTTGAATCAGCATATTCCCTCATTGACCCCTGTATCAGGTCATTCAGCTTTCAGTGAAGCCCGCTACTCCCTAGCTCCTTTGCACTGCCTGAGCTTAACTGGAGCTTGATGTAACTGTGGCGTAGCATAAGGCCCACAGCAAACACTGGTGCCATCAGTGTATGACAGGACATCTACTGAGCATCCCTGTGGAGGCAGATCTAGGATTTTGAACAGGGGGGTGCAAATAGTGCAGTGCATCAAAACATAGGAAACAACACATTTTACTCCAGTTAAAGAGCAAGTACAGACACTTTATTTATATGAAGGGGAACAGCTTCAACAAGAGACGCTCCTATGGGCTGGTCAGGAGAGCCTTGTCTTGGTGTCAGCTGGCACCTGAAAGGGCCCTGAGGGTCCCTGCGGCCTGGATGTTGGCACAAGGTGCCCAAGCCCCATGGGCACAAAGGAGGCAGAAAAAGGACCCTGCATATCCAGAGTCCCAGGCCAGTGCCCAAAACTGCTGGACCACAAATATTCCTGTTTGCAAAGTTCCCCTGAAACGGTGCCCAGACAGACCCTGAATAAAACCAAATCAACCAAGTGCCCAGGGAGCCCCCGGATCTGAAGGGCACTGTCTCTTCCTGGCTCCAGCACAGTTTACATTGGTGTGAAACAGAAGATCAAGGACGGGAGAATGTGAGCATCAGTCCACACCCAAAATGCCCTGGCAGAAAAGTTCCTATATGCATTTATGCATTTACCCACTCAGGCTGAAAAAGAGGCACAGATCCTAGAGAAGCTGTGCAGAGAGAAGTCTTGGGGGCCCAAACACGGAAGTGGGCTTGCAGAAGAGGCCAGAAACAGCCTTGTGAGAGCTGCAGACAAAGGCAGTGAAATAAATGGGATCAAAGGACAGGGTGCAGCTCTTTATAGGTTATTTATCACTTCTGGGAAGGCAAAGATAGAGACACGATTGCACCTGCAGAGGTACAGTGGGACACCTGAGCACCGTTCCCCACCGCAGCTGCAGTTGCCAGGAAAGGGGAGCACACGGGGAGAGAAAGCAGCAGCCGTGCAAACCATGTAAGTACGCGCCGTACGACTTCCCCTCGTTCCCACTCCACACACAGAGTTTGCAGCAGAAGGAGCTGAAGTGTTAGACAAACTCTGTTGTTTTTTAGCATGTCTGTCGCTGGGGCCTTGCTGGAATTTGCATTTTCTGTGACTGACTCGGGGGGTGGAACAAGTCAGGAAAGTGCCGGGTTTGTAACAGTGCAAGAACACACTCATACTAGGTTCATCTTGGATTCAAAGGCAGCTCTTGGCCCTACGGCACCGCTGCATTTTGGTTCTTGTTGCAACAGGGCTGGGGCGGGAATGAATGCTGGCACTGGGGTAAGGGGGGCAATAAGGAGGGATGTTTAGTGGGTGCATTTGGAGGCCTGGGGGCAGCACCCACCTGCATCTGCCTCACACCAGGGTAACGCTGGGTTCTGAATAGCAAAGCCCTGTGCTGTACATTTACTCATCTGAAGCTCACTGCACCCAATGGGGCCTTCCCTCACTGGTATTTGGACTGGGCCATTCTTTCCTCAACAGTTCGTCATCTTCAAAAGCAAGACAATCAGGCAAAATCCTTGAGAAAACCTTTTCTCTGATACAACACCACAATGAGGTCCCCTGATCTCAGAAGCTGGGGATGCTCCCAGAGGGAAAGCCCAGGGCACAGGAGGGTTATCGTCCCACTCAGCCTTGCAGGCTCTGGGCACGCTGCCCTGGGAGGAGCCGCAGGATGATCCAGGGCAGCACGTGAGCCCGGGCACACTGCAGCAATGGGGCACAGCTCTGGGGCCTGGCAGGTCCCCTATGGGCATGAGGTGAGGGAGGGAAGACAGCGCAGGGCTGAGCTGCTCTCAGGGATCACCGGCGTGGGCCAAGCTCCATCTGAACCCCAGTCTGGCTCTGCATCCCTTTTGGGAGCTTTTTCCAGCACTTCCCTGCCCTGCTGGTTAGGAGCTTGTTTCTCATTTCCAGTTTAAATGCATTCAGGTTCAGTCTCTCCCCATTTCTTCCTGTACCAAAACTGCCCTCCAGCTTCCTTGGCTGTTTCCCCCTGTTTTTAGCCCCCAGGAGGTACTGACAGACAGACAAAACCCTCTCCCCTCCCAGCCTTCACTTCCCCAGGCTGGCCAAGGCCAGCTCTCTTCGCCTCTTCTCACACACCAACCTCCCCCTCTGGATAAAAAGCTCCCCTATGTTTTCTGACTCCCTGGGCACAAACAGGACATTGTGCTGAAACGCCCAGACCAGAAGGTCCGGGGGTCGCTGGTGAAATGTCTGTGGGGAGGGTGAGCAACAAGCCTTCAAAGGCACGGGCAAAAATAACTTTGTGAGAAGACAAGAAAGGCACGGGGCAGCCAACAAACTTCTGACATCTTGGAGATGGGGAATTCTGGGTACTGAGCCCAGCAGGTGCAGCAAAGTGAGATAGTGATGAGGGATTTGTGTTTAAATCCCCTCACTTCATTAACATCACCGTTGTGCTTCCTTCCAGGCACCTGGCAGGGGAAATGCAGCGGACTCGAGGGATCCTCCTCCTGGCGTGTCTTTGGTTCTCAAGTCTGGCTCAAAACCTAGCAGGTAACATTGTTCCCATTGGACTTTTCTACCACCTTTAAAACCAGAAAATGCTTGGTCCTGAGTGTGAAGGCTGCTGGAGCGGCACCTCCCAGTGCTCTGTGTTCAGAGCTAACGTGGGCTGGGGGCTGCACACAAGCTCCCGGGGGCAAGAGACACTACAACGTCCCTGCACCTCAACCAAAGTCTTAGTCCCTGTCAGAGAGGAGAAGCTGGGGTTGCCTCTTGTCTCCTATCTCAGAGGCAGTCATGAGTAAGAGGAAGAACAAATGCAGAGCAGGACAAGAGCTAATGGGATAAAACTGCAGCAGAGCGGATTAGATTAAACCCCAGAAAAAAGCTTCCGAATTGCAAGAGCAATGGAACAACAGAACAGGCTGCCCCGGGAGGAGGTGGGCTGTGCTGTGCTGGAGGTTGCGGCCGGGACCTGGATGAGCCTTCCCCTGAGGGCCTCTTGCATCTGTGTAGGGGCCGATGAGATGGCCCTGGGGTCCTTCCAAGCCTAGGGATCTCTGCCGGGTCACTGCTCAGGCCTCCCAGGGGCTGGTGTGTGCCAGGGGCTGGAGGTCCTAACGCTTCTCTGTGGAGGTGGGGGCCTGAGACAACAGCGGCCTTTTCTCTATTCTGGCATTTGGTGTTTGTGTGTCGTCCCCCTGGACACAGGGACAGATGAGTCAGGCATGTGAATAGTCTGGCTGGAGGGTTTTGAGCTGGCAGTTGTGTTTGGCCAGGGCATGCATGTGTGCACTCGTGTGTGCACGCAGCTGGGGTCAGCAGCAGTGAGACTCAGCTCACTCCCACTGCACTGGGGTAGTGGTGTGCACCACGGGGGAAGCCTAGCGCGCCGGCCTGGGGGCTGGGGCACTAACTGCAGGTGGGTGGGGCTGTGAGCAGGGAGCTGTCTCTGTGGGTTTGTTTCATGCTGTGCCCAGGAAGGCGAGACATTGTACACGACCCCTGGTACACGACCAGGATTGCAGCCCTCCTGGCTCCACCCCTCTCTCTCCCCATTTCCTGGTCCTGTATTTTTATACCGTGTTACTGGTTGGGGCCGGGCCTGTCCTTCCACATGTGGGGGCACTGGGGGCAGCACAACGTGGGTCTGACTGGCTGAGCTTTCTAGTCCTAGAGCAGCACACTCACTAGGAAATCAATCTTGGCTTTATTCCTTCAGGTTTCAGGGATAGAGGAGGGAGCATGAACATTTATGCTGTGGATAACCAATACCTCGAGTGTGCTGGCAACATGGAAGGTGAAGCAAAGAAGCTGCTGGGGCTAGAGTTGAATGGAAATGACAAGTTTAAAGGGCAATGGAAGAACGCATCAAGGATATGGGAGAAAGTGAAGGAAGATCTTTCTTTGCCCGAAGAATACGGGACAGCAGTAATACTGTATACTGACGAGCGCTTTCATGACGACTTCAAGTATGCAGTGCAGACATGTGGCAGATCTCCAACTTACTACAAAGCAAATTTCAAGTTCAAAGCCGTCCATTACTACTTGACAAGAGCTTTACAGATCCTCAGACAGAAGCCAGAGTGGAGGCCTACACATGCGGTGTACAGGGGAACTGAGCGTCGGTATACGTACAGCAAGTCTGACGTCATGAGGTTTGGGCACTTTGCCTCCACATCTTTAGAGAAAGAAATTGCTCAGGAATTTGGCAATACCACCTTTTATACCATCGAAACATCCTTTGGGGTGAAAATCAAGAAGCTGTCACATAATGCCTCTCAACAAGAAGTGCTAATTCCTGTGGATGAGGTGTTCACTGTGTCCTCAGTAGAGGCGGGGAGCAACAGCTATGTCCTCAAGAGCATTGGCCGAACCAGCTATTTTAACTGCGCATCCTGGGACAGTGAGTACTGGGTAGAGTTTAAATGGTGAAGAGATTTTCAGCTGGAGAAGAGAGGAAAACAATTGGGTATCCTAATTAGCGGGGAAACTAAGTAAGAGAAACAAGAAAAATGATGAATGGAGAAGAGACGGGAAACTAGACCGTTCTCTTTTCCATTTCTCTTAAAGGCATCCAATACCAGCAAAGATAACACAAATATAGTTGTACGTAGGAACGCTCTCTCACAAAACACACAGTTTGCTTCTGGGACCTACAGTGCCAGGATCTCGTGGAGATTCAGATCTGAGCAGAGTTCAAGAAAGATTAGCCCTTTATATATAAATTATGAAAACACCCAGTTATCCCTCATGGGAGAGAAGAATTTCTGCCTAAAGAGAATCCATTTCTTTAGATCTGAAAGGCAAGGACTATCTGGGGTGATCTCTTTTATAGGAACAAATTTTGGATTTGGAGGCAGAAGCCCATGGCTACCTCTCAGTTGCACGGAGAGAGACTTCCCCTTCAGCCAGGTCATCCCAGAAGTGTCCCGGGATGGGGTGGCTTGTGCCTGCTTGAGAAGCGCCTCGGGCTGATACCAGTCAGGGAAAGGAGACCGGACTAGCTGGCGGGCTGTATAACGGCACTGTCAGAAGGGAGGTGAAATCCCTGGCTGGCAGGTCACCCGTCACTGCAGCCTCTGACCCAAACCCTCTTTCCATTTCAAACCACAAGTCTCAGGACTGTCGTTCCACTCCAGGTAGGCGCCTTGCTGTCTTCGCAGACCTGAGCAGGCTGCCGGGCAGCCCACACAAGCTGCTTATCCACACCTCGCTCCTCTGAGAGCCAGCCCTGTGCTATCCATGGGCGATAACCCCAGCCAAGCCCCTTCCGTAAGCAGCTTCTCCAGCACGTGCCGTATTTGAATCTTTTCAGCTCCTGATCATAGCTCTTCACTTAACAGGTGTGAATGAGCCTTTTTACCGGTCTTGATGTTTTGTTACTCGATCCTTGGCAGTTTTGCTAAAAAATGAACAATGATTCCCCTCCATCCTTGGCCTGTGCCATTGAATGTGGGCAGGATTTGTGTTCAGCCTCAGGGAGAGCTGTCAGTATGAAATGTCTGTGAGGATTTCCCTGACGCTTTTCTCTGGTTCACAGCTTGGAGCGGCGGTGTCACCTTCCACGGCCAGATGAGGCCTTCGCTGCTGGGAGGAGCCGTTCTCCTGCTCCATGCTGCCGCTCACCGGCTGTTCGCTGGAGCCTAAGTGTTTAGTTGTCCCTCACTTCTCATCCCTCACACAGAGCGTCCACCAGGCACGGGGCTAGTCGGCTGTCCGAGGGGACAGGAGAAAGGTGAAAGCACGGGGCTGATACTTGCTTGCGCCAGCTCTGATGACATGTTGCTATGAAGGGAACCACAGGAAAAGCCCTTTTGTTCTCAATGCATCTTACCTTAGAGGGCCCAAGCTCTGTCTGCCCGGGTGCTGGTGCACCACGTGTGCTGTAATCATGCATGTAGCTCTGGATGACCTCATTAAAAGATTGCAATGCTGAGAGAGCCAGATGAGTCGTCTCATTATGCAGTGATGTGATGGCCAAGGGCCAAGGGGACTGTGCTGTCCTCACCCTTTCCTGCCAAACATGCCCCAAAGATGAGATGTCTGATGTCAGCTTTGCATGCTCACAGGGCACCTTCTGACCCAGGTCCCCAGGTAGCACTACCCACTGATGACGGGGCTGCGCAGGACTGGCACTGTCCTCCACTGCATGGAAGTCCTCTTGGCAGGGGAATATTGCTGCCACCGCCACCCTTTCCTTGCTGTAGCCCTGTCCTGAGAGCCACCAGGCTGGGATGGAATAGGAACAGGCAGGGAGCCAGCTCCTCTGGGTTGGGCCAGATGGTGAGGGTGTCCTTTCTAGGGGGGCATCTCTCCCCAGATGCAGGCAGCTCCAACAGACTCTGACACATCTGTACTTTTGGGAGTCCAGTTGTCATGCACGTGATGGAAAACCTTTTGGACCAAGGCTGCTCAATCCAAAATGCAGTGATCTCTGTCCAGAGACCTTGGAGCCTTCACCTCACCCACAGATCTCCCTCCTTCTCTGAGTTCTTCTGACCATGCCAATCATATCAGGAAAGGCAGCAAGGCACAAAGAAAGGACTGGGCATCCCTGCTCCTTTCCTGGGTCTGCACCTTGCAGGGCTGGAAGTCCTTCCAGCTGCTGAGCACACCCCAGCAAGTTCAACTAAGAGTGGAGGAGATGTGGATCCATTGTAGGAGCTTTCACTGACTAGAGCCCAGGCGTCCATGTGTTGGGCCAGGCAACTGGGTCAATGGTGGGGAAAATTTTGAAATACAATATAATGGATGTGCACTGTCAGGCATCTAGCAGGACTCGTGGCTGTGGTGGAAGCAGGGGATCAATAGACAGGAAAACAGAGGCCAGTAAGAAACCTAGACAAGAAGTTGCCATCGAACTGATGGCCAGCCCAGCCATGGAAGTGTGGGGTGTCCAGCAGTGGTTGCAAACCTTCCTGTCAAGAACCACAATTGCATGGAGCCCTCTGGGAGGAGCCTGCCCTGAGCCTCAAGTCAGATCGCAGCCAGAAGGGTTACCGTATTTATCCACATCCAAGATGTCTCTGAATTCAGGGTGACCTCCCCTCCAGAATTAGTTTCTATACATGGAAAATATATTTCTTCTTATTTTCCACTTAAATACTCTCATTATTGGAGTGTCTGATTAAATTCATCCCCCACTCTGTAGGCCTCACTGAAACATTTGAGCAATATATACTGCTCACACCAAGGCTTTGCTAAAGCATTGGCCAGAGCCGGCCTGACCAGCAAACCTGACCAAGTCATGAACTCCTGACATAAGCAAAATGTGGCATGTGGGCCAGATGTGCACTCCTGGCAGAACACAGGAGGGGCAAATGGCTGCAAAAGGTATAGGATAGTCCAGTGCCTGCATGATAAGCCAAGAACAGGAATACACAGGTCAGGATGAGGAACGAGCTCACGGTACAGGATGGTTTGAGCTGTTCAGGATACAGATGTATTGCAATACATAATGTGTTTGATCCTTGTACAAAAGAAGGGTTGGAAATCAGGGGAATTTTATAGCAGCCTAAGGGAGCCTGTGTGGTGTGGTCCAGTGACCCTGTCACAGGTACAAATGCTGTAACTCCTGGTTGTGACTTTGTCGATGTAACAGTTCCTGAGACCTCAGCACTGACATAGCCCCTGATGAGGACAACAGCACTTCCCTGTACCTTGTTTCCAGTATCTCAATGCCCCCCTCCCCACACAAACAGTTGCTAACTTAACTTATTAATTAGTAACCTGTTCAAGCAAAAGGGGAGGGTAGACAGATTAGTGATTAGTGAAGCTAAAAGTATCCAGTTTCAACCCATCAGATTTTTATTAATAATAATGGAAGAAAAATATAGCAATAAACACAGTGAGAGGAGCTGAGAATATCCATACATAAATACCTAGAGTTACAGGGTCTTCCTGACCAGTTCCTCCTGGACATTTGAGTGGCGGTCTCCAATGTCCTCACCCCTGGCCTTTGGCCCTGCTAGGTTGGCTTTTTTCTGGGGGTTTTCTCTTGTCTGCAATCTTCTATCCCTCCAACCTCCACAGAACAAAGCCACCAAGTCCTCTCACCATCCACATGCAAGCCGGGACAGTACAAGCTTTGGATGATAGACAGACCCAACTATCCAATCATTCCCACCTTTAACCGATCATCCTTGCTCAGTGACGGCACACGTTGCTCCTTCTAACCATATCATTCTAACCTTCCAACCCATTGCTTTTGCTTGAACCTCTTAAAACAGTTGAGAGTTGTGTGGTGAAGGTACTTGCTGAATGCTCTGTGAGGATTAGACCAGGTGTTTCTTGTTGTTTGTTTGGGCACTGTGAGCTATATATTGCCGCAAAAAATTTAATTAAAGTGGAAAGTTAGTGAGGCCCTGTATGTAGTGAGGCCTCGTAAGATTAGTGAGGCCTTGAAAGTAGTGAGGCCTTGTATGTACTGACACAGTTACACTTAACCTTATCAGAAAATGCAAAGGCTTGTACTGCTATTGGTCAGTCGTAAGAAAAGGTCATAGTGTAAGAGTGTGAGTGGTTGTGAGTCAACAGCATAACTCAGAAGTTATGAATTGGCTAGCACATGCGGAAATCAGCAGAAGGAAGACACAGCATTGTGAAAGAAGCTACTAATTTAAAGATTAGCTGCTGACCTGGATTCGGTGGAGCCTGAGGACTGAATATGTCAGATCTCGAGGAGCCTGACGACTGAATACCAGGGTCGTTCCCAGTACCCTCGGACAGCGCAGATCAGGGACGCCTGACTTCACTGAGCTTTATGCAAGAAAAACTTGTCGTACATCAGGCATCAGAGGACTGCCAATAAGTTGCCAACGCAAATTGTTATTGTCTGTCGATGTTGTCTTCTTATACTACGCGTAGTTGTGTGTTTGTTAAGTCAATACACCTTTCTTTCCTTTTGACTCCCAACCACTCTCTCAATCCCGAGCCCTCCCACCAGCAGCTAAGACACCTCTGTCATGTAACTCCATTTTCTATCACTCATCTCACATTCCTGCCAAAACCAGAACTAGGTTCTGGGCATGCTCGCCCTCCAAAAGTAGGCCAACAGATCAAAAGAGTAAAAGCTTCCTGTGCAGGGAACAGGCTTTGGCGACGATCCCTCGCCTCCCTCCTGCCTGCAGCTTCTTGCCCCCACAGGCTGTGCTCCTGGGTGGCATGGTGCTGGGTCCCTCATTGCTTCCCAGCTGAGCAGGGAGCCAAGGAGCAGTGCAGGGCCAGGGAGAGGTTGTGGAAACAGCACGAAACGAGGGAGAAACACAGCATCCAGTGCAACCTGAAGGTATTCAAGTCTTCTAAAACAAGGCTTCATTTTCCCAATGATGAATGGGGCTGGTGCGGGGACCTCATGATGGAAGCAAATAAATAAAGTAAGATAATCCTAATAGCAACGTACATGTCAGTGCCAAGGTCTGCAGATGCTGCGTACGCAGGGTGAAATAGGATTCACTGCTGAACCCCTAAGGGCAGCTTTAAGAAACAGCCTCCTTGTTCCCTTTCCTGCTATGTCAGAGCACACAGATTGGGGTTGGCTTCACCTCTTCAAGCCCCGATGGTAGATATGACCCTGAGGATCTCAGCACCCACTGAAGCAGGTGTTAGAAAGATTGAAGGTGCAAGAGGAAAAACCTTCCTTTCAAAGCAACATGTGATTTTCTCTCCCTGATTAAATGCTCGGAGCCTCCCTGAGCTGAGTTTTCTGGGGGATCGGGGGTAAAATGTCAATACAGCAATGGACACATCCCACACATTCAGAACAGGAAAAAAAATCAAAATAAAGCTTGTCTGGTTTGAGATCCATGGGCTTTAAGGCCAGAAAGGACCGATGTGTTCATCTAGTCAAGCCTCCTGCATAGCGCAGGCTGCAAAGTTTGAAAACACAGTGGCCTCATCATATAAACTCTTGAACAGTGATAAGTTGCCCCCGTCTGGTAGCAAACTACTTCTGGATGAGGATCAGGCTACCACCACCTGTCACAGGCCAGCTGGGCACTGTGAGTATATCAATTTAGTTGCAGACTGACTGAGCACTGCAACTTTATTAGCCACTGGCCTTTTTGGTTCGGGATCGAGAAGGTGATGTTGAAAAGCGAAGAAGTTTCATTTACAAAAAAGCACGAATTTTACTTATGACAACACAAGATATAGTTTGCACATGTAATAGTTAATAAAAAGGTTAAGTTAATAAGGAGACAACATAACAATAGAGACTAAAATTGACAGTGATAATAAAGCAGATAAAGAAATTACGCAAGAGTTCCCACTTGGCTAGTAACTTATCGGTAGTCCCTGGGTTAGAAGATGCACGGCAAGTTGAATCAGCGAAGTCAGACGTCTCTGAACTGGGCTGCCCGAAGGATACCGGTGGAAGCCCCTCCGTCAGGATCTGGTCTCCTCTCACAGGGAGTAAGAGAGACCCGTGGGGTACGGACAGCAATGACCCTTCTGTTCCCTCCTTCCCCAGGGTTACTATGACGTGTATGGTCTTTGATATTCTAATTATGCTAATTGTTAGTTATGTAGCCATTCATATATTGCTTTATAGCTGTTATCCTATGGGGTTAAAAGGAGTTGGAAATTATTATAATAAGTTACTGCCTAAGCTTGGGTTTATCCAATAAGGAAATTGCAACACAACATCTTCAAGTTTAAAATTAACATTACCCCGCCTAAATCCAGCCCCTTCAAAACTCTCTGACTATGCTGTTTTGAGATGTCCGTTTTTGAAGTGTACTAGATAAACCGGGTAGTTGAATCCAGTTTTTATCATCATCAAGGCTAAATTCTGAGCGAGAAAGAACGATTAGGTCAGCTAATTTCACAGCTAGAGCTTTGTCTTGGAGGCCTAGTCAGTCCCACAGACAGTTACAAGACACATTTGCGGGTTACAAAAATACAAGCTGCATATTAGACAAAAGTACTAAATGCCTCCAAGAAGCCCAGATTTATTGCTTATTAATTTCTTTGGTTCTGGCCATCACAACCACCTCCGTGCCAGTCCTGTCTCCGTCACCATTCAGCCATTGCCACTGGGCTTTTGGAGGTTGGTACAGGAAGAGGTTGGCGTTGTTTCCTGTGGTAGAAACCTGCCCTGACTCAGCTCAGTGTGAGGAAGCTGGTGAATGAAACAGCAACCGCACCAAGCTGGCAAGGCAGAGATCTGGGCCCAGTAGCAAGGGAGAGCCCTAGGCGACAGGAAACCTCCGCTGGGCTGCAGCCTTCTGCTGTCTTTGTAGCCGTTGAGATCCTGATGTCGTCTTCTTCCTGATTCACCCATGAAGACTTGGGGCCGGACCTCCCCTCCAGCCTGTGCGTCACGGGTGGCCCTGCCAGGAGTGGGGGAGACATAGCTCTGAGGATCACGGGGACACACAAGCTTCTCCACCGCTACCAGGTTTCAGTCCATGGAGATGTTGCACAAAGGCAGTTCGTTTCTCTGGAGGCCACCAAAATCACAGACACACACTCATTAGATGGCACAAAAGGTGCATTTACAAATAGGGTCAGAGCAGAGTCAAGAACTCAGATTACTCCGCACCAACAAAGGAATTTTGCAGGCAGAATTTATCCTCTCCCTCCTGGGCACGTGTGCAGAAACAGGAACTCTTACAGCTCACTTCCGTTTCATACAAGCATACATGTGAGTTACATCACTACATACATTGCATGTATAGTATAATTAGCTACTTAAGTATGCAGGGTGGAGAAGTAAATATTCCTCAGCTAATTAAGCATGCCTAGAAACTTCAGCAGGTCACCAAGAGTTTACTTCCCCGCCCCCCAAGGCCACAGTCAGTTGAATTCCAGCTTCTGTAATCTGTATGAGAAAGGCTAGGGAGAAGCTGGGGGAGAGTCTGCAATTTAGCATAAGAAAGGCTGTGGCAAGGCTGGGAAAGAAAAAAGTCCTTGGCAGTGTTTCTTTCTTATCAGGTGCAAGATGCAAGCTGTGCATTTCTAACAATACTCCATTTCTAACAGAGACATGCTCATTGTGTGCACTACAGCGGGGCAGTTACAGCCCATGTAGACAGGTGGGCCTGTCGGCACACACGGACATAGGAGCTACCCACTCCTGGCTCGCAGTGCTTGGGTGGGCTGGTCCCGTGCACTGAGCCCGGGTGCAGTCCTACAGCTGCTCTTCACTTCCCTGCACACAGCTGCTGGGGGAAGAGGAAGGGGCACCCTGGCAGGCACAAGTGAAAACATAGGCCAAAACTGAAAGTACAAGCCAGGGTCACGGGGCTGTCACATTTGGACCAAACCTCCCTCATCACTGCCATCAGGTGCACCAGCCTGCCCATCGCATCCACCTCTCCGGCCTGGTTTTGCCCCTGAGGGCCCCAAAGGTGAGTGCAGGGGCTGCCTTTAGAGCAGAGAAGCAGTGACAGGGCCCAGAGGCTTGCTGCGCTTCTCCTGAATCAGTGCAGAAAACTGCAGCTGGGTGGGACCGTGCAGTGGTTCCCTTTTCTCCTGGCAGCTGCTTGTTGCTTTGTCTCTGCTGCTTCTCTGCCTCAGCACTTGGTCTCAGGCTGCAGGGACAGGGAGGGCTTGGAAAAGCAGATCCCAATGTTTCCATGAGCATATGCATGTGTGTATTTGGGGGTTCTTGCTGCTTTTTCCTTGGGTGGGGAGAATCTTGGAAGCAGCCGAAGCAGGGAGGGGGTACAGCCAGAGCCGGGATTGCACACGAATGTTCAGGGTGCCAAAAACATGTAACTTCGTTGGATGTGATGGTGACCTAAGCTGTTAGGATCACATTAAGGAGATGGTTTCATAGTTTCATAGTTTCTAGGGTCGGAAGAGACCTGAGTAGATCATCTAGTCCAACCCCCTGTCATGGCAAGAAAGAGTACTGGGGTCAAACGACCCCAGCAAGGTGTTCAACTAACCTCCTCTTAAACACCCCCAGGGTAGGAGCCAGCACCACTTCTCTCAGAAGTTGGGTCCAGATCCTAGCCGCCTTGACCGTGAAGTCACACCTCCTGATGTCTAGCCTCAATCTCCCCTCTGCCAGCTTGTGACCATTATTCCTGGTCACTCCTGGCAGTGCTCGGGGGAACAGGGACCCCCCCAATGCCTGCTGATCCCCCCTGACTAGTTTGTAACAGGCCACTAGATCCCCCTCGGCCTTCTCTTGTGGAGGCTGAACAGGTTCAGGTCCCACAGCCTCTCCTCGTAGGGCCTGCCCCGCTGCCCCCTGACTATGCGAGTGCCCTCCTCTGCACCCTCTCCACGTTGTCCACATCCCTCCTGAAGTGCGGTGCCCAGACCTGGAGGCAGTACTCCAGCTGCGGCCTGACCAGTGCCACATAGAGGGGGAGGATCACCTCCTTGGACCTGCTCGAGATGCATCTGTGGATGCATGATAAGGTACGGTTGGACTGCATCCCCACATTGCCGGCCCATGTTCATCTTGGAGTCAATGATGACCCCAAGATCCTTTTCTGCCTCTATGCTGACAAGAAGGGAGTTCCCCAGCCTGTAGGTATGGTGCCAGTTGTTCCTCCCCAGGTGTATCACTTTGCACTTGTCTGTGTTGAATCCCATTCTATTCTCATCTGCCCACCCCTGTAACCTGTCTAGCTCCGATTGTAGCCTATTTCTCCTTTCTAGCGTGCCCACGTCCCCCCACATCTTAGTGTCATCAGCAACTTTGAACAGGTGCTTTTTACCCTCTCATCCAAGTCACTGATGAAGATGTTGAACAGTGCAGGCCTGAGGACCGAGCCCTGGGGGACCCCACTGCCCACATCCCTCCAGGTCGAACATGACCCGTCCACCACCATCCCTCCAGCTAGTTGGTGACCCAATTGATTGTTTAGGTGTTGGCACCACAGTCCCCCAGTTTCTTACTAAGAACAGGGTGAGGGACAGTGGGAAAAGCCTTCCAGAAGTCCAGGAAGACTATATCCACTGCTGCCCCTGCATCTAAGGATTTGGTGACCTGGTCATAGAAGGCCACCAGGTTGGTCTGACAGGACCTGCCTCGAATGAACCCATGTTGGTTGCCCCTAAGCATGAAATCCTCTGCTGGCCCCTCGTGGATGTGTGCCAGCATAATTTTCTCGAACAGCTTGCCTAGGATCTAGGTAAGTCTAACTGGCCTATAGTTTCCTGGGTCCTCCTTTTTGAAGACTGGAACCACACTGGCCTTCTTCCAGTCCTCTGAACCACACCAGAGCACCATGAGTGCTCGTAAAGCTGTGCCCAGGGTCCTGCAATGACCGCAGCCAATTCCTTTAGTACTCTAGGGTGGAAATCGTCCAGACCCGCTGACTTGAATACATCCAGTCCCTCCAGAAGTTCCCTAACTAGTTCCTCACTAACACTTAGCTTAGGTGTGTCTCCCCTGGGGCCTGAGGGGAGCCCAGAGGGTGGGTGACTGTTCCAGTCCCTGCTCAGGAAAATGGAGGCAAAGAAATTGTTAAACATGTTAGCTTTGTCATCTGGTGTGACAACCAGATTTCCTAAGAGTTTTTCTGCAGGGGCCCCACATTACCTGGAACCTTCTTTTTACCCCCTATGTATTTTAAAAAGGACTTCTTATTGTCCTTAATGCAGGAAGCTAGTCCTAATTCCATCTCTGCCTTGGCCTTCCTGACTGCTCCCCTACATCCCCGAGCAACTGCAGTATAGTCATCCCTGGTGATGTCCCCTTCTTTCCATTGGGTGTACACCTCCCTTTTAGCTAGGAGACGCTCCTGGATGCTTTTGGTGAGCCATGGGGGCTTGTGTGCCCTCCTTCTCCCTTTGATCCTCATTGGGATTACCTCCCTTTGGGCTTGGAGGATCATCTCCTTAGGGAGCGAACACTCTCCTTGGACACCTGGCTCCCCTCCCCTCTGGGACCACAGTGCCTCCCTGGCTATTCTCCTTAGCTCACTTAAGCTTGCCCTCCTTAAATCTAGGGCTGCTGCCTTGCTGCAGGCCTTTGCCACCTTGTGCTGGATGGTGAATCCCAGCAGGCAGTGATCACTCTTGCCCAGGTAGTTGAGCACCCGCAGCCCCCTCACCAGGTCATATCCCGTGGCCAGCACTAGGTCCAACAAGGCGTCCCCCCTGGTGGTGCTGTGCACCTCCTGGGTTAGATGGAGGTCCTGCATTCTGGCTAGGAACCTACGTTAGCGGTGAGATCTGGCTGACTGCTCTTCCCAGCAGATGTCCGGGCAGTTCAGGTCCCCCATGACTACCACATCCTTAGACTTCACTACCTCCGTGAGCTGACCTAAGAATTCCTGGTCAAGCTCTTCCCCTTGGTTGGGAGGTCTGTAGTAGACTCCCACTGTTAAGTCTCTTTCCCCTCGACTGCCTGGTATTCTAACCCAGAGCACTTCACAGTGTCCTTCCCCTGCTTCTTTGTTAATTGATGAGGATGTGTATTCCTTCTTAATGTAGAGTGCCACGCCCCCACCTTTCCTTCCTATCTCGTCCCTCCTGTACAGCCTATAACCCTTGACATTCACCGCCCAGTCATGCGTTGATGTCCTAGGTAACAGAGGAAAGTGGGTTTGAGTCTATTCTTATACACCGGCATGGCTCAAGCCTCCAAGAGCCCACAATCTAGGTCAGGGGCAGGCAATTATTTTGGCTTGACGGATGCTTACTGAGTTTTGGTGAGCTGTCAAGGACCACAAGAGTAGTGCTGCCCCTGGATAGGTGCCATGACCCTTGGTTGCTATCTTGGGACCGGAGATCCTGCCCCTAACCCCTGACCTTGACCACTGGAAGTCCCTCCCCTTGCCCCAGAAGTATTCCATTTGGAAAGGGGATTTGCCATCTTGGAACTGGAAAAAAAAAAGATATACTAAAAATCAAACATCTACAATAAAAAATTTTAATTTTAGTTTTAAAAAATACTTTTGTCCCAATGCATGTGCTCGTGTCGTATATATAGAGGTGATTGCATAATAGCTCAGAAGTCTTGCTCAAATATTGCAGGGGGTGTGGAGGGGTGTTGGAGGTATGGAGGAATGGGTGTGGGGTTTGTGGGGGCCTGTGGGTATATGTGTGTGGATGTGTGTATGTGGGGTGTGGGGGAGGGAGAGAGTATGTGTGGATGTGGGTGGGGGGTTTGTGGGGGTTGTGTGTGTGCACGTGTGTATAGCTGGTTGGGTTTGGGGTTTATGGGGTGTGTGGAGGTGGAGAGTGCCTGGAGGTGTGCTTGCTGGGGGGGGGTGGCATGTGCATGGGGGTGTATGAATGTGTGTGAGTGGTGAGGTGTGTGCGCATAGCAGTGAGTGGGGCTCCCCAAGAGGCACATAGGGGTGTGTGTTTCTGTGCATGTGGAGAGGGGTCTGGGGGCTGTAGGGTTTGTTGGGCTGTGGGGGAGGGTGTGGGTAGGTGCAGTGTTTGTGGGGTGTGTGATTGTGTGTGAGGGGGTGTGGTTGTGAGGTTTGCAGGGCAGTGCCTGTGGGTATGGTGGGGTGTGCATGGGACCCCCCCACATAGGCCACTGAGCCAGTCAGCATTTGCCCACACCACACAACAGCCCAGAGCCCATGCACCCTGCGGCACCTCCCTGCCAGCAGCGCGCAGCCCTAACATGCCCCACGCCTGCTCTGGACTCACTCCAGCAGGAGCGGATCAGCAGGTCCTCACTCCACAGCCCTGACCTGGCCCACCCTGTGCCTGGTCCAGATTCACCTGCTCATGCTAAACAGCACTAGGGGCGGCCGGGCAGAAACTTGCTCAGCGCGGGAGAAAAGTGGCCCAATCCCCCCTGCTGCTGCCTGGCCCTCACTGCTGCACCCACCCAGAGCCTACACCTGGGCTGCTGTGTAGGGGAGCATTAGCAGCACAGAGGAGCTGTACGGTAGCCCAGCGTGGGCTCCGGGCAGCTGGTCTAGGCAGAGAGACAGGTAAGACGGTACTACCCTTTTTGTGCCCACATATCCAGGTTTCCAGCTGCCTGATGATGACATTTTTGGCCCGTGGTGGTTCTATTCCCTGAGCAGCATGGACACAGAAGTCTCTCTGGGGCTATGGGGAAGATTCAGTGGGCCTGATCAGACAGATATGTGCATTAACTCCTGACACAAGCAAAATGTGGCATGTGGACCAGATAGGCACTCCTGCCAGGAGATGAGATGGGGAGACAACTACACAAGGTACAAGATAGTCCAGTACCAGGATGATCAGTTGGAACCTCCTTAATTTTTGGTTTCACGTATTTTGCAGAAGCTTCGTGACCCAGGATTATCTTTAAAATCCACAAAATCAACAAAAAAGCCTTAATAAAATTAAAAAGCTGAATTGCCAGCCATCCTCGCTGCCAGGAGGGGAAGGCACAGGCTGGTGGGATGGCATGAAGGGCAGCCAGCAGCAAAGTTGTCAACCACCCCCTTGCCCCTTCTTCCCCCACTGGGGCTAGTTGGGGCTGGTCCTGCTTTGAGCAGGGAGTTGAACTGGATGTGAGCTCCTTGAGTCCCTTCCAACCCTCATTTTCTATGATTCTCTCCAATGACCAGAGCTGAGGTGCGGGGCTGCCATAAAACACCCACAAAATCATCTCTGCATGCTGCAAGCGTGCTGCAAAAAACCCCTTGTCTCACTGTGATTTAAGTAGGTCCCTAAGGATCAGATTAGAACAAGAACATCCAAATCAGAGTGTCAAACAGGGGCGGGCAATTATTTTGGGTAGAGGGCCACTTACTGAGTTTTGGCAAGCCATCGAGGCCGCATGATAGGGCACCAGGGGAAGATAAATATTAATTTTCTAAAATTTGTAGGGGCCCTGCAGGCTGGCTAGAATGGCCTAGTGGGCCGCATCTGGCCCGTGGGCTGCACTTTGCCCACCCCTGATATAGAAAAACCCTGTGGGACAGGATGGCTCCAGATAGTCAAAACACAGTTATTTCTTTTGACCATTGTACAAAATGAGAACAGGAAATGATGGGAATGTGGTCTTGGCCTATTTGAACCATATGGATCCATCATGTGGATTCCTAGATGTCCACACTGTATGGGTAACAGAATTGAAAACAGCCTCTTACACTGCTAGGAAACAGTCACTTAGATTCATAAACGCAGATGGCAGGGCAGGGGACACCTTAAAAACTAACTGGGTCAGAAAGGTGTGAGCTGCTTCATCAGGTGCCAGCATAAAATGCCCTGCTGCCTACAAATCCCAACACCAGGGTCCTCCTCCACTTCCCAGCCCCTTCCATCCCTTCTTGGCCTTCTGGTTTTCTTCCCCTACCCCAAGCCCTGCATCTCCATCCGTCCTCAAAAGCAATGTTCTTCCCCCATCAGCAGCATAGCTACTGCCATCTCTAGGCCCTCTCCTAACCAGCGGAAAGTTTGATGGGGCAGGTAGCGGGCTACCTGTAGCATCTGATGAAGTAGGCGGGTGGGGGGTTGCACTGGGCTGGTATCAAGGTGGCTTCTTCTGTTTTTAGCTTTGCCACTAACTGAGCAAGTCATCATGCATTCTGGGCTAAACTACTTGCACAGGAGCCGGCCTGGGCATGACGGACACAACCAGTGAGCAGTTGTGGGGATGTTGGCTCAGGTGCCATCACTGTGGAAAGAATCATGGCCTCTTTGAATCTGGAGCTGTTCTGGCCATGTCTGCCTGAGGGCGCCTGCAGCCCTGTACCTTGTGGGTGTCCTCTGTGGGAAAGGCAGGGGTTGGGGGAGCAAACCTGGAGGCTGAAGGAGCTGATCAACCTGACACACTGGGAGGGACTGGCTGGAGAAAGCATGAAAAGGAGTTTTTAAAGGTTTAGACCAGTTTTGCAACTGAGATGCAAGCGCTGAAATCCATTTTCTGCAAAGGAACTGGATCCAGAATAGTGAAAAAAGTGACCTTTTTTTTTCTTTCCTCAACATTTCCATTACTGCTACAGCTGGATTTTCCTGAAGCTGCACCATGAAAGTTATACTGGTCTTGGCGATCCTTTATGCATGCTGGAAAATCTGGCAGATACTCAAAAAGGTAAAGTTGTTGCACATCATCCTTCCCCACCCTTTTCAGCCCAAATAGATGGTTGTCACATGCCTAAAGGTTGCTGGAGCAGCACCCTCTAATCTTTCATGTTAAAGAGAACTGTCATTGACTTGGAACTATGTACTGGTGTCAGGGATTAAGACAATAAGAACTGTGCCTAGACCTCAGCCTGGGTCTTAGTACCTGGCTGTCAGCACGTCTACACATTCATTAATGTGCTTTTGGTAATAGGCATTAGAGAAAGCACGTTTTTTGTTATGCTTTAAGCCAAATAGACTAGTGCATGATAAAAAGCATGTGTAGATGCACCCATGGAGGAGTAAATAAGGCTGTCTACACCTTCCAGGAATAGGTGGGTGAGGAGAAGGAAGGATGGAACAGAGCTTTGGCCTCACTGCTACTATCCACTTTCCAGAGTAGCTCATCTGGCTTCACTACTTCTGATTCATTGCTGTTGTGAGGATATGGATCTTAGTAATGTGGTCACATGGGTACATCTACACATGCACTTTAATGTGCATTAGTCTATTTTAATGTTCATTAAAATGTCACCAAAAAACGATGCTCTTTAGCTAATGTGCATGAAAATAGGCTACTGTGCATTTTCCCACTACCTCACAATGGGGGACATATCTATTCATTCATTAGTGCGCTTTTGCTACTGCGCATTAAATTTAGTACCTGTAATGAGAGGTATGAAATGAATGCACATCAGGCTGCCCTAATGCACAGTAGCAGAAGAGCACACTTTTTAGTGATGCTTAATGCTCAGGAGCCTATTTTTACTTTACATTAGCATATTAGCATGGGTTTTGATGTGAATGTGTATAGCAGAGGTGAGGAATTATTTTGAACGGAGGGCCGCTTACTGAGATTTGGTAAGCTATCAAGGGCCACATGCCAGGCAGCCAGGGGCAGATAAATATTCATTTTCTAATTAATATCTAACTCAGAATTGAAGGGTTCCCCCCACAAATTAGCTCCTGCATCTGGGACATCTGTCGGGTTGCAGAACATGACACTTAAAAATAAAATCATCTTGGCTTTATTCTCTCAGGAGACTCGCCCCTTGGACATGATACCCAATGCTTTTGATGACCAGTATATAGGGTGTTCTGACATGGAAATACAAGCAAAAGACCTGCTGGAGGAAGAACTAGAAATGAACACGCTCCTGAAAGATCAGTGGAATAAGGCAGCAAAGAAATGGAATGAAGTGAAAGGAAGCGTCCCAAAAGGCTTTCACGAAAACTATGGAAAAGCAGTCATAGTGTATACTGACTCCATATTTAACAGCCAATTTAATGAGGCAGTGATGACTAGTGGGGAAACTCTAGCTACTTACAAAGATAACTTCAAATTCAAAGGCTTTCATTATTATTTGACAAGAGCTTTGCAGGTCCTCAGTGAGGACTACAATCCGAGGTACCACAAGCAGGTATTCAGGGGAGTTGAAAAAGTTGCATATCAGTACAGCAACTCTGGCCCCGTCAGGTTTGGACGTTTTGCCTCTTCGTCTTTCAGTAGAGCTGTAGCTGAAGAATTTGGCACAACCACGTTCTTCACCATCAACACTGGCTTTGGGGTTAATATCACGAGATTTTCATATAACGTGTCACAACAGGAAGTGCTAATCCCGCCCTGTGAGATATTCAAGGTGGTTCACGTAGATCATGAGAGCAACCACTACTTCCTCCAGAGCACCAGACAGACCTGCAGCTACTTTAACTGTGCATATGAAGGGAGTGAGTACTGCTCTGAGTGTCTGCAATTCTTCTAGGGGTTTGCGTGCCTCGGTGAATTAGAAAATGTCAGCCTAGAGATACAAATACTCAGGACTCAGTAGTTAATAGTCAAACAACAGAGACAAAGATGTACTAATGAGATGCTGCCCTTGGTCTTTCCTCACAGAAGCATTCACCAAAACTGAAGTAAATCTATTTTTATCTAGTGAGAGACAACCCCTGTATGCAATGGAAATTATTGCCACAAGTTTTAATTAAGATCCATATCTCAGCAGCAGTCCAAAAAGGATCGCCGTTCACGTGCACAGTGGACGTGTCTACGCAAGACACTTTACTGTGAAGTAAACTAATCTACTGCAGAGTAAAGCATCACCATCTACACATGCAGATGCTTACTGCACAGTAAATTAGTTTACTGCATGGTAATGATAATTGCATGTGAAGACAGGCCGAGTAAGAAACCTGCTGTTATGTCTTATAGCAGTGGGGACCAATCTTCTTGGCAGGCATGCCTCGAGTTAAGCCCCACACCACCCCATCCCTCCAGTGCTATTCCAATCCCCTTCCCCTGCCCCATCTGCTGCTCAGCTCTCTGCTCCCTGCTCTACCTGTGGCTCTGCAGATTAAGATGGCTTCTGTTGTAAGAGTTGTCCGCATGCTACACCACCCTACCTCAGCGTAAGTCTCTCTTCTCCACGGTACAGTCACCCTTCAGAGAGGCAGGAGTGATTCTCCACAAGTATCAGGGGTTTCCCCTCTCTAAATAAGCCAGATAAAACCTACCACCTTGACACTATTTGCTGCAGCAAGGCCTCCTGGGGACAGTTATACTGAGGGAGCTGGGCCATGTGTTTACTTGTTACTGGCTGCATTGACATAAGATGCTCACTGCTCAGTAGGTCATGACTACTGCGCAGTAGCTTGTTACTACTGTGTGGTGGTGTCACAGGGCATGAACCGCAGTAGTCATGAGCTACTGAGCAGTCAGCATCACCAGGAAGCCGTGCAGGGATGCTACTGCACAGTAACACCAGTTCCTGAGAAGTCATTTAGTTCTTGGGTATGCAAGTACCAAAAGACTGTGCAGTAAGAAATGCACAGCTAACATCTCGTGTAGACGCGGCCACTAGAGAGTCAGTTTGCTACTGGAATGATTAGAATGAGGCTGATGCACTGGCACGGGCAGCCTGCCGTTCACTGTAACCCCTAATTTGAGCCTGTGTTTGCCTTTCAGCTGAGAAGAGTTCGGAGTGTATTGACACGGGTAAGAATCTTCTTGTCTTCACAAGTCCAAATGCTTCTTTCCCTCTTTAAGAATGTGCTGAGCAGAAAGCATCTCACCAGGGCAGATCTCAGTGAAGCGAAACAAGTCGAGTGGATATTAAACACAACCGATGCAGCATCCTTGGCCATTTGTAGACATGCTATACACAGTCTATACACTTGACAGCCCCTTAACAGACGTTGGAAGTAATTAGGAAGGGATAAGAAGCCTGTGTAGGCACTGCTACATTTTTGCTGTTTTCTACGGTACTGTTCCAGAAGCTGTAAATGACCTGATAGATAGCAGAGTGAAGTGATGTTGGCACTTTTAGACTCATAAAATCATAGAAAATGAGGATTAGAAGGGACCTGAGAGCTAAGGACACAAGTTACACATAAACCAGTTTAAGTGACCAGAAATTGGTTTAAACCTGTAACAGAACAGAAGTTCAGTACACATAAACCAGTTTGAAAAAGACTGAAACTGGTTTGAGATAAACCTGGTTGAAAATAGTATCAGACTTACCTGATTTGGCTCAAACTGGTGTATGCAATGCCTGTCCCAGACCCTTTGCTGGTTTAAGATAAATCAGACTCCCCCAGCATCCCAGCATGCTCTGTGGGCTGGGCGTGCTCTCTGCAGAAGAGCTGGCCCCTCCCCTCTGCTCCCTGGCTGCAGGTCCTGCACAGATTTGTGGGCACAAAGCATCTGCCTGGCTTCTCCCTGCTAAGCAGGGGTTATTCCGCCCGCATCTCCTCTGCCCTTTGCAGATGCCTCAGCATCAGCTAGCAGACCACATGCTGGCTATGATCCATACTGTGAGGCAGACAGGATTTTTGGAGCTAATCAACAGGTAGCTTAATGTCCTTCCTTGGAAAAGCTGTTTAAGAATAGATGTTTAAGAGGAGCCCCATTAGTTAGTGGAGAGAGGCTTAGTTATCTTAATGGCTTGATAGACACCGAGTTAGGGGTGATAAACATTCCCTGCTGGGCTGCTTGGGGGTTTGTGGGGAGGGAATAACAAAAGAGTCCTGCTGGCCATGCCCCTCTCAGCTCAGCCCTGTGAAAAGGAAGCGAGGGCTGCTCTAGCCCCCAGCTTCTAGCCTGAGACACTGCAGGCATGTGCCTGCATTTCTGGAATGAAAAGGGAATGTCTATCCACCTCCAAATTAGTTCAAGCTTTGCAGGTTAGACTAGGTTATACCAAGCATGGTCTGTGCACCACCACTCTGGGTAGCATGTTCCAGTGCTTCCCCATCTTCCTAGTGAGAAAGTTTGCCCTAATATCCAAGCTTAACGTCCCCTGATGCAACTTGAGCCCGTTGCTACTTGTTCTGTCATCTGCCCCCTCTAAGAACAGTCCAGCTCCATCCCCTTTGCAGCCCCCCTGCAGGAAGATAAAGGCTGTTTTGATCTTTTCTTGTTCACAGCTACTAGAAGACAAAGCAAGATGAAAACTGTGGTGGCCTGGGCCTGTTACCTTTTACTGTGCCACTTTGTCTACAGGAAGTTCTCGTCCTATATGTCTAGATAATTTTTTTTCAACTTTAAAATAAACCAAGCTGCAAGTGCTCATTAGGTGCAAAACTTCAGGTCTCAGTGCTCCAAGACAAAAGCAGGAACATGGAGAAAACACAGCTGACACCTGCTTCCACCAGCTTTGAAGACACATTATGAATGGAAATGTAACAGCAAGTTCATTTGATTCCACATGCCACTTGCCACAGGCAGCATGGGAGGACAACCAAGCCAGGCTGATCGAGGAGGTGTTTGAGTCACTCCTGGCACAGGGTATTGGTAGAGTGTGGGCACAGCCCAGGGATGCAGAGTGGGAAATTTCTGGTATCGCTGTCTCAGACTTACCTGCAGCCTTGCAGGAATGGGGGCCTGGCCGTAGGTAGACAGAAGTGGGCAGGTTGATTCCTAGTGTGCCCACCAACAGGTTTCATAGTTTTATAGTTTCACAGTTTGTAGGGTCGGAAGGGACCTGAGCATATCATCTAGTCCGACCCCCTGCCATGGCAGGAAAGAGTACTGGGGTCACATGACCCCAGCACGATGTTCATCTACCCTCCCCTTAAACACCCCCAGGGTAGGAGCCTGCACCACTTCTCTTGGAAGTTGGTCCCAGACCCTAGCCGCCCTGACCGTGAAGTCGCCTCCTGATATCTAACCTAAACCTCCCCTCTGCCAGCTTGTGACCGCTATTCCTGGTCACTCCTGGAGGTGCTTGGGGAAACAGTGACTTCCCCAATGCCTGCTGATCCCCCCTGACTAGTTTATAACAGGCCACAAGATCCCCCTCAGCCTTCTCTTGTGGAGGCTGAACAGATTCAGGTCCCACAGCCTATCCTCATAGGGCCTGCTCTGTTGTCCCCTGATCATACGAGTGGCCTCCTCTGGACCCTCTCCATGCTGTCCACATCCCTCTTGAAGTGCGGCGCCCAGACCTGGGGGCAGTACTCCAGCTGCGGCCTGACCAGTGCCGCATAGAGGGGGAGGATCACCTCCCCGGACCTGCTCGAGATGCATCTGTGGATGCAGGACAAGGTGCGGTTGGTCTTCCTGACCGCGTCCCCACACTGGTGGCCCATGTTCATCTTGGAGTCAATGATGACCCCCAGATCCCTTTCTGCCTGTGTGCTGACAAGAGGGGAGTTCCCTAACCTGTAGGTATGGTGGTGGCTCTTCCTCCTGAGGTGCAGCACCTTGCACTTGTCTGTGTTGAAACCCATCCTATTCTTGTCCGCCCAGCCCTGTAACCTGTCGAGGTCTGATTGTAGCCTGTTGGTTCCTTCCAGTGTGCCCACATCCCCCTACATCTTAGTGTCATCATCAGATTTGAACAGGTGCTTTTTACCCTCTCATCCAAATCGCTGATGAAGATGTTGAACTGTGCGGGCCCGAGGACCGAGCCCTGGGGGACCCCACTGCCCACGTCCTTCCAGGTTGGGAAGGACTCATCTACTACCACCCTCTGGGTGCGGCCCTCCAGCCAGTTGGCAACCCGTTTGACTGTGTGGGTGTCTACACCACAGCCCCCCAGTTTCTTAATGAGAAGGGGGTGAGAGACAGTGTCAAAAGCCTTCCGGAAGTCCAGGAAGACTATATCCACTGCTGCCCCCTGCATCTAATGATCTGGTGATCTGATTGTAAAAGGCCGCCAGGTTGGTCTGACAGTACCTGCCACTGATGAACCCGTGTTGGTTGCCCCTAAGCATGTAGTCCCCTGCTGGCCCCTCGTGGATGTGTGCCAGCATAATTTTCTCAAATAGCTTGCCTAGGATCGAGGTGAGACTAACCAGCCTATGGTTTCTGGGTCCTCCTTCCTGCCTTTTTTGAAGATGGGGACCACGTTGGCCCTCTTCCAGTCCTCCGGTACCTCACCAGAGCACCATGAGTGCTCGTAAAGCCGTGCCGGGGGACTTGCAATGACCTCGGCCAGTTCCTTTAGAACTCTAGGGTGGAGATCATCCGGGCCGGCTGACTTGAATATGTCCAGCCCCTCCAGAAGCTCCCTAACTAAATCCTCGCTAACCCGTGGCCCAGGTGTGCCTCCCCCGGGGCCCGAGAGGGGCCCAGCAGGGAGGTGGCTGTTCTGGTCCCTACTTAGGAAGACGGAGGCAAAGAAATCGTTAAACATGTTAGCTTTGCCGTCTGGTGTGATGACCAAGTTTCCCATGGCGTCCTGCAAGGGCCCCACATTACCCGGGACCTTCTTTTTACCTCCTACGTATTTAAAAAAGGACTTCTTATTGTCCTTAATCTGGGAAGCTAGTCCCAGTTCCATCTCTGCCTTGGTCTTCCTAACTACCCCCCTACATCCCCGAGCAACTGCAGAATAGCCCTCCCTGGTGATGACCCCTTCTTTCCACTGGGTGTAAGCCTCCTTTTTAGCAAGGACACATTCCAGGATGCTTTTGATGAGCCATGGGGGCTTGTGTGCTCTCCTGCTCCCTTTGATCCTCGTTGGGATTACTTTCCTTTGGGCTTGGAGGATCGTCTCCTTAAGGAGTGACCACTCTCCTTGGACACCTGGCTCCCCTCCCCCCCAGAACCTCAGCGCTTCCCCAACTATCCTCCTTAGCTCGTTGAACTCTGCCCTCCAAAAATCTAGAGCCACTGCCTGACTGCATGTCTTTTCCACCTTGCGCTGGATGGTGAATCCCAGCGGGCGATGATCGCGCAGCCCCCTTGCATCATCAGGGAAAGGTGGAGCTGTCCCATCCCAGCATGTCTCTCGTCGTGATGTGCCGGTCGTGGCTGAGGAAGCCAAAGCCCTCCTCGAAGCACCATTCCTGTAGCCACCAGTTTGTCTCTGCGATGCACATTTCATGTCGTCTGTCTCGTCCACTCACTGGCAGGATAGAAGAGAAAATCACTTGTGCGCCCATCTCCTTCAGCACGCACCGCAGAGCATGGTAGTCCTCCATCAGGCGATCAGGGCTCCTCCTGGCCGCATCGTTAGTGCCCACATGGACTAGGACCATGGGGTAATAATCGGTGGGCTGGATTACGGTCTGGAGCATCCTTTCACATCCTGAATCCTTGCTCCAGGTAGGCAGTAAACCTCATGTGCCGAGGGGTCCCGGCAACAGATGGGGCCCTCCGTACCTCTCAGGATGGAGTCATCAGTGACAATCACGCGACACTTCTTCCTCCTGGCTATCTTGCCTCCTTCAGCCTGCACGGGACCCGGTGTGTGTGGAGTTGCCTCCTCCCTGGTTTCGTCCTCTCTGTCCTCCTCCTCCAGGGCTGCCAGAGCTTTGTACCTGTTCTTCAGCCGGACTGTAGGAACTGGTGCTGCCGTGGTACGAGCAGCCCTGGCATGGGAGGTGACCATCTGCCACTTAGCAGTGGAGGGCTCATCAAGAGGTGCATCCTCCTTGGTCGTACAACCCTGCAGGGAAAGAAAATAGCTGTCAATTTCCTCCTCTGCCTCCCTGATTCCCCTCCGCCTGCTGACCTCCTCCCGGAGCTCCCTCACCTGCGCCTCCAGGGCCCTAAGGAAGGTGCCTGCAGGACAGGTGTGGGGGTCCCCAGTCCCTGCCCCCCAGGCCTTGCTGGGCAGCTCCCGCAGGCCAGGGGGTTGGGGGACGCCAGCCCCGCCGTGGGCTCTGTCTGGGTGGAGGCCTCAGACAAGCCCCGGGAAGGCCGCACCCCCCGGGCAGAGGCCCTGGCAGCACTCCCTGTCGACACCATCGTAGGAGTTCCTAGCTGAGTTCGGGTCCTCTGGCCCGCACTAACAAGAGTCGGTCTCTCGGCCCCTCCTGCTCCCCCTCCAGTGCAAACTCTGGTGCATACGCCAGCGCACTCTTACACACCACGCAGGTTTGTGAGCTCTGTTCGCGTGGCTCGGGAGCGTGGCTCCCTACCAGCTCAGCTAAGAGGGATCCAGGGGGCTTCCCCTCCAGACCCGGCTCAGCTGCGTTGGCCCCTCTGCCCCACTTAGCTTAGGGGGATCAGCTGCTGCTGCCCCCGCTGCTGCTCCATTTGCCTCTGCTGCTCTTGCTTCTGCTCCGGGTCAGGTAAGGGGGCACACGTGTGTGCAAGACACACGTGTGCCTGTGTCTTTACTCTCCGTGCTGCTCCTAGCTCCCGAGTGCCAGAAGCTACGTCAAACCACGGCTTTTAAAGGCTGCGGTTTTAATTTCCCACCTCCGCTCTATCCACCAGTCAGGCGCTCCAGACTTACCAGAAGTGCCTACCAGTGATCCCGCCCCGCTTCTCTCTCTCGCTAGGTCGCTGATTAGGTCGTCCCCCATAGCCAGTACCAGGTCGAGCAGCGCTTTGCCTCTCGTCGGCCCATAGACTTCTTGAGTCAGGTAGAGGCCATCCACGCACGAGAGAAAGCTTTGCGCCTGCTCAGATTTAGCTGAGTGATCTTCCCACGAGATGTCCGGGTAATTGAAGTCACCCATGACAACCAAGGTCCTGGAGCAAGCGGCCTCAGTCAGTTCCCGGGCGAACTCCTGGTCAAGCTCAGGACTTTGAGTGGGAGGTCTGTAGTAGACTCCCACCGTTGTGTCCCCTGTGCCCTATTCCCCATGAATTTTTACCCAGAGGGTCTCTAGCTGTCCATGCCGGTCGCCAACATCAGCTTGCAGATACATGTAGCTTTCCTTCACATAGAGAGCTACACCCCCGCCCCTTTTGTCAACACGATCCCTCCTGTACAGGGTATAGCCCTCTATACCGGTGGTCCAGTCATGGGTGGAGTCCCACCAGGTCTCCGTTATCCCAATGACGTCATAATTCTTTGCGCTGAGCAGGAGGACGAGCTCGTCCTGCTTGTTGCCCAGGCTCCTGGCATTAGTGTACAGGCAGGCAAGTGAGCCCTTGGGGGCTCTTGCCTTGCCCACAGATTGTGCCAGGGCTGGGGCAGGGGTGGGCTCCCTTAAGTGCCTTGGTCCGCTGGCTTTGCAAGGGCCGTTCAGCGGGCCAGCAGGGGCAGTAGTCCCCCCATCCCCCAGCGGTGGAGCAGGTCAGCCAGCCTGGCTGAGAAGAGCCTCCTCCCCAGGGGGGAGAGGTGGAGGCCATCTCTTCCTAGCAGCTCGCTGCCTCTCTCTCCAAAGAGCGGGCTGTGGTCATGGAAGCGAAAGCCTTCCCGATGACACCAGGGCCGCAGTCTTTGGTTCACTGCGTGGATCCTCCTCTCCCTCCTCAGCCCATAGCCCGAGACTGGGAGGATCGACGAAAACACCACCTGAGCTCCCAGACCCCTAAGCCCCGCTCCCAACTCCCTGTAGCGCCTCATGACCTGGCTGGGGGTGCTCCGAGCCGTGTCATTGGTGCCCACGTGAATAAGGAGCATGGGGTAGTGGTCTGTGGGCCGGAGGAGCTGCGGGATCCTCTCCGCAATGTCTCGGATGCGGGCCCCCGGGAAGCAGCAGACTTCCCGAGCTAAGGGGTCGGGGCGGCACATTGCCCCCTCAGTGCCCACAGGTTGGAGTCTCCCACAACAAACACCTTTCACTTTGTCTTGGGGAGAGCGGGGCCAGTAGCTGCGGTCGAGCCTGGGTTGCCTGCGGGAGCTGGCAACTGCGTGGGCTCTGCCGGGGCTGCAAGAGGTGTGAACCTTTTGCTAAGCTCTAGTGAGGGAAGGAGGGCTGTGAAGCCAGTTAGCAGGCCAGGTGGGGGGGTGACACAGCACAGGAGCCCCTTGGGGACACTCGCAGCCCAGCGAGTGTGAGGACACTCACAACTTGCCATCCCGCACAGACGGCGTGCCAGAGCTGCACACAGGGAGTTAGGGGCGTCCATGTGACAAGAGAACCGCGACCCCAAGCCTGGAGATGCTCGGGGGGGGACGTGAGTGAGGTTCACAAAGCAGTGAAGAAAACGTCACGAGGGGTTTACGACCAACTCTGTCTCACCAGACATGAGACGAGCGGGCCGTCAGTTCAAAACGAACAGCAGGAAGTTGTGTGTCACCTGGCGTGCACTCAAGGGGAAGCTCCTTGCCACCGGATGCGGTGGAAGCTGATCGGTTTGCCCCAAGCGCTGTTTCCCATGCCCGGAGGAAAGGGGCCTCCGCAGCTATTGCACGTGGGAGTGAAGGGCATGGCTTCTGCACCACAATATCTTGGACCGTCAATGCTGGAGACTGCAAGCATGGGCGACTGGTGCCTCCTGAGTCTGGGGGGCACCAGATCACCGACGGCGGGGTCCCCCAGCGGCCGATCACCAAGCCAGTGGCGAAACCGGAAGTGCACTTCCGGTTTCACGGCTGGTGTTTCCAGAGGGTGCAAGACCGATCTCAGGGGTGCAAGTGCACCTGTGTTAGGGCAGCATGTCGCATTTTATGCTTTAAAGCTGCACCTGTTTATCGAGTGGTGAATTATAGTATTGTTTAAAGTTTTCTTTTACATCCAGCCTAAAGGTCTGTACGGCCTCGTTGTTATCTGAACTTTTCGTTTGCTGGCGTTTGCAAGATCAGCTGGCCTTGTTCCTTGCAAGCAGCTCACAGCCTTGAGTTTCTTTCTTTTGTCTATCGCTGTGAGAAGTTTTTCTAACACAACATAGTAATAGTTTTGTTCCTAGCTCAAATGAACTGAACTTGGCACCAACCAACTGAATCAGAGGGCTGAAACGATTGGCTATGTTAATGAAAGTGATAAAGGAGACCAATGGACAATGCTTAAAGTAAGACGCAATTAAGAGGTGTGCTCGTAATGGGGATGTTGAACAAAGGAGTATGTTAACAGGGTAGAATATGAGCAATATGCTGACTGCAGAGAGATCAATCCAAAAGCAAGGAGTCATCAAAGGAGGCAAGTTAAAGCAAAGCATAAAAGGGGGAAGCAAGAAAGTTAAGTGTGTCCTCGTCATCCTCATCATTTACAGCACGAATCCAGCTTTCAACACCTGTCTGCATCATCCCAGCCAACGACGCACCCTTTGCTTCAGGAACTGAGTGGCCGTCTTTTCTGTGAAGCAAAGTAACCTCGGGGATTGGGTGAGAACTTTGTACTAAGTGGTTTTCTCCCTCTGAATATAGAAACTACTGAGATAATACTTGGACTAATAAAGTTAACTTTGATTTTAGGACACGGAGTGATCTCTGTTTGTAGTTCACGTGCCACTGAAGGGTAATTGTGCTTTAGCGATCCCCAAGCACTCTGCTGCCCTGACAGATGTTCCCCACGTTAATAGATCCTGTAGCCTGATGCAAATGGTTTGTGCTTGAGCTTAGCAGGCTTCCTGCCTGTTGCAGTGGGAAAGAGGTCATTGCAGGAAGGCAAAAACCATGGACCGGGAGGCAGGACAAACAAGCCAGCCCCCTTTGCTTCTCATGGCCTCCTTTAAGGGAGAGATGCAGAGCAGGGGACAGTGCTTGGGGTGTCTCCAGTGAGTGGAAACGAGCCAAGAGCCCGATTCAGGGGTCTCCTCCCTGTGGCAGAAAGCCACCTTGGTTTTTCCCCAAATTCTCTGCCCTGCGACAATGAGATCAAGATGGGCCCATCACAGAGGACTCACACCTCAGCCTGTCTCTTTAGGTAACTTGAGCTGGCTGCATTAGGGAGGGAGGGGGGAACCTGCTCCTTCTGCCTACGGGACTAGTATCATCTATCTGGGTGAGGGGCATCTACCTGGTGGGCTGGAACCTGCCCAGCAACTGGTGATGTATTTCAAATCAGTTGGCCGACAGACAACCGGAGCTGGCCTCCACTGGACCAGGTGAATGAGGTCACAGGGGCTAGATAAGTTGGGACTGCCCAGGAGGTGGGGGCAGCAGCCATGCAGGGGGACACAGAGAAGCCTTACTATCTGAAACTGGCTCTCTCTCACCCCAAAACTCAAGAGCTGGAAGCAGCCTGCCTCCAGAGTGGAAACTTCACCAGTCTCTGGAAGATGCTTTTAAGTCAGCTACTCAAGATCTGATTCGATATCTAGCTGGCCATAACTCAGATGCGTGACCAAAAGCCTACCTCAGCCAGACTGTTTGCTCTTTAGGATTTCTAGGATATTGCTCCATCTTGTACCCTATTTTCACCCTACCCTTGTAATCAATACAGTCCTCCTTTGTGACCGGTGTGAGAGACTTATTGAGGGGTGGGTCTAAATTATGCCTAAGAGACCCCTTAGGTCTGCGGACTAAGGGAGACTATACGTTTTGCCCCCGGACGTGGGGAAGTGCCCCAAGTCCTGTACTGGGTCGAGTACCCGTCAGACTATTAGGCCTGTGTTTCCCTGAGGACACAGGGCCGAGACAGTCCCTTCTCGGGGTGGTGGGGACGACGTTACCCCCAGACTAGCGAGTGTGCTCCAGGAGAGGGGTCGGCCAAGCATAAGGCACCCCTAGGAAGGCACTCAGAGCCTGGCAGGTGTCGGGCGCAGGGAGGTGGGCGGCTCAACGCAGGAGCGCCCCCTACTGGCCCTCCACACGTGGTGACAGTGGCGGGATAATACCCTGCTGTTTTACAGGCATAATTTAGGAAGAGTAATAGAGTCACTGAAATCCCTTGAGCAAACCATTTCTAATTTGGCATCAGGTCGACTAGATAGTGTAGATGGCCAGGGTGGGAGACGAGTATGTCCAAATGACCGTGCCTGAACTAAAAGAACGGGCGGAAGAGAGAGGCCTTCATGTGAAGAAAGGGCTAAGGAAGGAGGAACTCATTAAACTCCTGTGTGACAATGACTCAGCCACAGAGCAACCTCCACACACGTCAACTCTTGAGTCCTCCCCAGAATCAGCGCCGCACGCCAAGTCCGCAGTCCTCAGGGAGATCAACCCCTACGGAGGAGCGACAGGGCAAGCTCAAGTATGAGTTGGAGTTGAAAAAGGCTCAGATGGAGGCCCAGCGGGAGAAGGCAAAGATGAAGATGGAGGCCCAGCGTGAGAAGGCGCAGCTGGAGAAGGCAAAGATAGAGATGGAGCTGAAAAAGAGGGAGATGGAAGCCCAGCTGGAGCTGAAAAGGATGGAGCTGGCGGAGAAGACAGCACAGCGAGAGGCACCTAGTCAGCAGCCCAACGGGGGAGGTGAGAGCCCTCCGCGAGCACCTGGGGAACACCCCAAACCGAACTCCTCAGCCTTCACTCGCTACCGACCCGGAGATGACCCCGACATATTCCTCAGCACCTTTGAAAGGCAAGCCCGACGGTTAAAGGTGCCCGAGGAGGAGTACATGCTGCACATAGCCGCTTTGGTAGATGGCGACTTGGCGGTGGTCCTGAACAGCCTGCCCTCAGATGCAGCTGATGACTATAATACCTTCAAACAGGCCGTGTCTTTGAGGTTCAAGTTAGAACTGGGCTATTTTCGGAAAAAATTCCGGAATCTCGTCCCACAGCCCGAGAAGTCAATGACTAATTTTATGGCCGTGTTGTGGGATGCACTCGTTAAATGGGCGGACGGAGCCAAGGCTGACACTAGAGAGAAGCTGCTTCATCTTATGGTGCTGGACCCGTAGGACATTAGGCCTGTGTTTCCCCGAGGACACAGGGCCGAGAGTGAGTCCATTCTTGGGGTGGTGGCAGCTACGTTACCCCCAGGCTAGCGAGTGTGCTCCGGGAAGGGGGTCGGCCGGACATAAGGCGCCCCTAGGGAGGCATTCGGAGCCTGGCAGGGGGTCGGGCGCAGGGAGGTGGGCGACTCAATGCAGGAGCGCCCCCTACTGGCCCGCCACACAGGACACTGTAGGGTGGGAGTTTCTCACAGGCACCTCGCTATTCACCCCTTTTGTTTGAATCTTATGGATTTGAAGAGCTTTATATGACCACCCAGAGCTGCTAAGCCACGACAGGCCCAGATGGAATATGTGCATGTGTGTGTGTGCTTGCACACTCAGGAAGAAAGCCATAAGAATATTATGGGAGGGAAGCTGTGTGGGACCTCAGCCTCGAGCCAGGTCTGAGAGAGCGTGCATGGCCTCCTGGCAGAGCTCGCTGTGCATGCTCAGGTCTGGCATGGGTGCATGATTACGGTCAGGTCGGGTGCATGGTCGAGGCTGGCACATTGCCAAGGTCATGTGAGGTGACATGACCTCAGCAGGACAAAGGAGCTTCTTGCATGTGGGTGTACTGAGGGGCTCAGGAGTGCTCTGCAGTGACCGCAGCACTCAGGGCACTCCGCTGGGCTTGCATTTGGCCGTCCCTCTCTGCTCAGCCACGTGTTAACAAGCCTTCAGGCACAAAACAGCCTTCCTCGGGCCTGGAAAGGGAGCCAAGGCAGCCCAAGGGAGACACACGGTAGAGCCATGACTTGTGTTTGACTGAGTTTGCAAAGGAAACCATGGGTTAAAAAGGGGAAGAGGGCTGCACAGTTGAAGACTGGAGAAGGGTGTAGTGTCCACTTCCCTTTCCCTTGCATAATGAGGTTCAACTCATCGGTCCATCTGACAGGTGTCTTATGCTGTATCTGCTTCTGTCCCAGACCTGAAACTCATCAAATCTCTCTCAACTATAAATCCAAGTTCAGAAAGCAAAATTACCAAACAAATCCTTCATCTCACACATCCCCTGGACGGTCACAGCTCCAAAACCACTACAGGCCTACAAGGATAAAGCCGTGAGATCTTGCCCCAGATTTAGAGACCGGGCAAGGTCTCACTAGGCAGTTGGGAACAGGCCCATTTCTAAGACAGGAGAGCAAAACCCCCTCTATCCAGCCCCGGTGTCTGTCCTCCAGACTGAACATGCCAGATTCAGGCGGCATCGTACAATTCTCCCTGAGCCCAGGAGAGAGCCAGCTATCCCGATCTCCGGTGCTCTGGCACACCTGTGAGCCTTTGACAAAGCATGGGCTGCAGTGACAGGGCAGGGGAGCCTCTACTTTCCCCTTGAGGCAAATGCAATCAGCCAGGTCGTGCACTTTTATCCAGGTGTGTTCTTGAACACCAACCAACCTCAGCCTCACTGGAGAAAAGACCCTGAGCCCCTGTGCAACCCCTAAAACACAAGAGGTGGGTTCACACCAGCCTGACCTCCCCCAGGTTCGTGTCCCCAACCAAACTCCTCCTGATTTCTGGGAAGTTACTTGAAAACCTAGTTCGCAGGCTCCACATGTGGATTGGTGACACTCCTTTTCCATTTGTAAATCGGTGAGTGGATGACACTGTATCATATGAAGTTTATCAGTTTTGACAGAAAGAATATGCTTAATCCTCAAGCAATCCAAGAAATGAAAATCAACGTGTATTACTAAGAGCAATTGAATATATGGAGCCAGATGAACGTAGCTACTTCCTGAGTGACAGATGGGTGTGAAATCCAGACCCAAACCTTCCCAAAGGCTGGAGTGTTTGACTTGAATATTTGGATTTGGCAGTGATGCTTTTTGCTGCTGATTGAACTCTTGAGGACGCCTGCCCAAGGATACAGAGCAGTGAATATGGCTCAGACACGAAGGTGCATCCTTCCCTCCCTCCCGTCAGCCCCATCCAGAACAGAGCCAGCTGCTCCCTGCGGCTCTCCGCTCTAAATGGGGCACACGGTCCTGGTACAGGCTGCTCCTTGCAGAAGCCGTCCATTTTTTCGGTAGCCACATTGAGCATCTGTGCTAGAAGCTGAACTGAAACACCCAAGTCTGTGGCTTAGCCCTTACAGAGTTCAAAAGCCCTTTGTTCTTAGAGGGAAATGGCAAACTGTGCCTCGCACAGAGGTATCCCCATGTCAGACACCAGCCATGCCTCTCGATACAGCAGCAGGAGAGAAAGGTTGAAACAAGCCTGCCCCCAGCATCCTGCTGTACTCAGCAGGCATGTGCATCGACTCCAGGCAGCGACCGACTGCCGGGTGGGCTCTTGCCTTCTGGCTGCTTTATCGTCTTGGCACCGTTACTGGAAGGGAGGAAAGAAATGGTGCCAGAGGGTCCCCTCACCCCATCCTAGACCGAGATGGGAGTCTGTGTACTGCAGAAACAGGCCGGCGAGGTGAGTCCGCATAAACAAGTACTACATCAACGCACAGCCACTGGCGACACTGCGCAGCAGCACAGGAGCATGTGTGGGGCATGTATTTGTCAGGCACCTGCTGATGCACGAGAAAGTGCACTTAGCTTTGCTGGTGATATCGTCGCACCGACGACTCGTGCTCATCCTGGAGTCCGCGAGGACTCCGAGGTCCCTTGCCGCTTCCGTGCTACCGAGCAGGTCATTTCCTAGCCAGGAGGTGTGCTGGGTAGTTTTGAGCCCTAGATACGCTGCACTGGTCCTTGTTGTGCTGCATCCTCTTGTGCCCTGCCCACTTTTCTAACCTGTCCAAGTCTGCCTGCAATTGTTCCCTACCCTCCAGAGTGTGCACTTCACCCCACAGTTTAGGATTGTCTGCAGACTTGGACAGAGGACACTTCACACCCACATCCAAGTCACTGATGAAGATATTGAAGAGTACCGATCCAAGGACTGAACCCTGGAGGACCCCACTACCCACACCCTTCCAGGTCGGTACCATCCGTCTGCTACCACTCTCTGGGTGTGACAGCTAAGCCAATTTGCCACCCACCAGACCGTGTAAACATCTGTGTCATAGCTTCTTAATTTAGTTATGAGAATGGGCAGAGACACTGTATCAAAGGCCTTGCTAAAATCCAAGAAAACAACATCCACCTCTATTCCTGCACCTAAGCGTTGTGTGACCCTGTCATAAAATGAAACCAGAGTGCTCTGGCATGTTCTGCCCGCTACGAATCCATGCTGGTTGCCCTGCTGCATTGTTTTTCCCACTAGACTCCCACAGATAGATTGCCTCTTGGGGTAACAAGCTCTGGGGGGGCTCGCTCATGGTGGAAACCACTCTCTGGTCTCCCTAAAGGTCCCCCCGGTCCTGTATGCCCAGGTGCCCCTGTTCCCCTCCCAGGCTTGGCCCTGCTTCCCTTCCAGACGGGGGCCCTTCACCCAGTCCATACAGCTAACCTGCATACCCAGAGTCGAATTGCAGCCGGTCTCCCTGCCATCCCATCACAGCCCCTCTCAGCACTGCCCGAGTGCACCCTCCAGCCAGCCACAGCCCTGAGGCCTCCTCTCGTGGTGCTGGGGGCAGTGAAGCAGCCCAGCAGACATCAGTCCTCCATGGGCCAGCTGGAGACGTGGCTTCTGGGGGGAGCAGCTTCCCAGAGTGAGGAAGGGGGCAAAGAACCAGCCAGGGCTGCAGGAGCGCCTCCTTCCTCTGTCACCCCTGAGCACCCCTTGGCTTGGTCTGCAGAATTCACCCCCGGCTGAGGGTCCTGGGGGTGGGAACCGCTGCTGTGTTCATGTAGCCGCAGGCAAGAGGGCACGGCCCCTCCCAGATCCAGAGAGCCCCCCATGTGTGCACTGCCGTCCTGCTGGCTCCGGTCCCCCTTGCAATGTAGCCGGGGTGCTGCAGCCGGCCCCAATCCCGCTGCATGTGCTTCATGGCTGGATCCCTGCTGCCCTCGCTGACTATTGGACGGCCAGGCTGGGCCTGTCTGCACACAGCCATCAGACCTCCCTGATCCTGGGCTCCTCGGTGCCTGGGCAGGCTGGTCCTGTGCACTGAGCCCAGGTGCTGCTCTTCACTTCCCTGCCCACAGCTGCTGGGGGAAGAGAGCGGTGCACCCTGGCAGGTGAAAGTGAAAGCACAGGACAGAAATGAAAGTACAAGCCAGGGTCTCGGGGCTGTTATATTCTGACTGAACCTCCCAGACCACTTCCATCCTGCGCACCAGCCTGCTCGGAGCATCTGTCTTTCTGGCCCGGCTTCTCCTTGGAAACCCCACAGGTGAGTGCAGGGGCTGTATTCAGAGCGGAGAGACAGTGACAGGGCCCAGATGCTTGCTGCACATCTCCTGGACCGGTGCAGAAGGCTGCCCCTGGGTGGGACCATGCAATGATAGATTTCATAGATTTCATAGACATTAGGGCTGGAAGGGACCTCGGGAGATCGTCGAGTCCAGCCCCCTGCCCAAAGGGCAGGAAATCAGCTGGGGTCACAGGATCCCAGCAAGATAAGCCTCCAATTTGCTCTTGAAGGTGTTCAATGTAGGTGCTTGAACCACCTCCGCTGGCAGACTGTTCCAGACCTTGGGGGCTCGGACAGGAAAGAAATTCTTCCTTATGTCCAGCCTGAAACGGTCTTGCAGGAGTTTGTGACCGTTCGACCTCGTCATCCCTTGGGGCGCTCTGGTGAACAAACGTCCCCCCAGATCCTGGTGGTCACCCCGATAAACTTATAGGTGGCCATCAGATCACCCCTGAGCCTGCGCTTTTCCAGCCTAAAGAGTCCCATGGCTCTCAGCCTGTCGTCGTAAGGTCTGTTTTCCTGACCTCTGATCATGCGCGTGGCTCTCCTCTGGCCTCTCTCAAGCTTCTCCACATCCTTTTTGAATTGTGGAGCCCAAAACTGGACGCAGCACTCCAGCAGGCTCATGTTCATCTTGTGGTCAGTGATGACCCCCAAGTCTCTTTCTTCTGTAGTGCTAGCCAGCATAGCGCTGCCGAGCCTATAAGGGTGCTGCAGGGTTTTCCTCCCAAGGTGGAGGACCTTGCATTTTTTGGTGTTAAACACCATGAGGTTCTCGTCTGCCCATTTGCTGAGCCTGTCCAGGTCAGCCTGGATCACCCACCTATCTTCTGGCGTGGATGCTTTGCCCCAAAGTTTGGTGTCATCGGTGAACTTGGCCAGTCCACTCCTGACTCCAATGTCCACATCGTTAATGAAGATGTTGAACAGTATGGGTCCAAGGAGAGATCATTTCCTCTTCTCCTGGACGGTGCTTGTGGCTTTGGCCCTGCTGCTTCCCTGCCTGTGAGTGCACCCAGCCAGCCTGGGAGGCTCAAAGATTGGGGACAGCAGCCCCCATCTAGCCCCGCGGTGTTTTCAGGCTAGTAACGCACACCAAAGGTCTCAGTCTGCCGGGACAGTGAGGGCACGGAAAGGTGACACTGGGTGCTGTACCTGGGGTGGGGGGGTCAGTTCCTTGTGTTTCTGTGAGGGTCTCTGGCAAGCAGGTGAAGCAGGAGAGGTGGCGCAGCCAGTGTGGGGGGAGCTGGTGGACGGTCGGTCTGAATGCAGACCTTAGCGCAAAGCTGCCGGGAGATGGGGAAATGCCCCTGCCACATGCACAGCTGTGCTCCCCAGAGCTTGGGCTGGAAACAGTTTCCAGTTACTACATTCCTGTTCGCACACAACACTGGGCCACTCGGGGCACATTGGGTGGTGGCCAAGGGGCACCAAGGTCCCAGCAGGAGACAAGTCTCCAAAGCCCCACCTGCATTGCCCGTGCCTGCCTGAACCTCTTGCAATCCTCCCTTGCAACACACCATTGCACGAGCACTCAAGGGGGTTCCAGTTTGCAGTGCACATACAACTGGACAGTACCAAAACTTACATGTACAGATCTTAAGGTGCAACAAAGAAACAACAGCGGTCATGAAATAATCAACCCCAAAAGAATAGCCCCACATCCAATAACTCAAAAAGAAAAAGGGGAAATTGTGACAATGCCTCCTGAGTAGCATACCGTGCTGCTTTCTGTAAAAGGAAGGAAGAATTAAAGAAATTTTGCTTTCTTTTCACCCAAGCTTCTGGCGTAATTGGATTTCCACAGCTCTTCCCTATAAAATACCTAAGCAGTCACTGTCACTGTCCTGACTGATAGTAATGAGAAGCAGAGTGCTGGACATGGGTAGGTTTCCTGGTTGTGGGGTACATTGCAAGGCAGGGACCATGAACCTGGAGCCTCTCTAGCTAGGGGAGTGCAGCCCAGGCTCTTCCTCCTCCTCATGTTCATCCTCCCCGTGTTGCTGGCTGGGGCTTCCTTTTCCCAGCACCCCACACCAGGCTCTTCTCTCCTCCGGGACCTTGGTGCTCCCCTGGACACCCCCACACTCCCCAAGACATGGAAGGCACAGCTTTGCACCCCTATGGGGTTGTACCCAGCCATGGAAAGTCAGCAAAACTTTGCCAACTCTTGAAGTCGGGGCTTTTTTGCCTTTCCCAACCACCAACCTTTTGCCAAGTGCCTCTTGGAAAGCAAAGAAAAAGCTGCTCTCAGAGCTAGACAATCTTTTTCCGTCACTGTTGTAAGGTTTCCCATGGGGTGCCTACAATGTTGACTGCAATGTGGGAAAGCTGCCCCTTGGCAGCACTGGTCCTGCAAGGCATCACGTGCTTTGCCACCCCTCAGCCCCGCTTTTCTGCCCCCCAGATGTCTGACAGTGGGCTGCCCCCAGTGCTGCACACTCTTCAACTGGCTGCAAATTCAGGGTTCCCGGGGGTCCCCTCCAAGCTACAGATGAGGACTCAGCAAGCCAGACTTTCATGTTTTCCCAAAGCAGCACCCCACCTTTGTCACCCCGGTCCCTGAGGTCCCCCTAGCATCCACCCCAACTTCCTCTGGACAGAGTGATCGTTGCAAGCATCCAAAGGTGCTTTTTTCCAGCAGCCAAAAATTTCTTTCAATTTTCAAATTAGGGGCTCCCCGGCCACCCCAACAGTCCCCCAAGTGATGGGAGCAGGAAAAAGTGGGTATGCCGAGGGGGTGGGAGGTTATGGTTAGGCTCTGAATTAATGCCCGCGAAGGAAAAGCTAAGCTGCTTAAGTGTTTCCATGATTTCCAGTTGTGTTCCCTGAGCGGAAATGGCAAGCCTCCGACAGTTGTTCTGTAAATAAGGAACTCTGCAGCGTGCACAAGCGGGTTGGCTAGATGTCTGGCTGGGGTACTGTGATCGCAGCACTCGTTCCTGCCCAGGGCAGGCGGCACACTTGATGGTCTGTTCAGGTCCCTTCCGACCCTAGAAGCTAACAGTGAAACTCGGTTAAACAAGCAAACAAACAAAAACCTTGAAAGCCCCATTGCTGCCAGTACCTGTCTCTGGAGAGCCTGTGATGCTCCTGGTGTCTCGGGGGAGGAAGCTGAGGGGAAAGCAGACCCTGCCAATGCACAGGGCCTGAGAGATCAGCCAGGGTGACGGGGACGTACCAGAGCCGTCCCGTGTGGGGCAGAGCAGGGTGGAGGGAAGATGAAGTCTTGAGAGCTACCATCGTGGGCCCTGGCCGCTGGCTCCAGGGCGGGTGAGATCAGCACAACCATGCTGCTGCCGTGTCTGTGGGAGGAGGGGGTGGTCCAGGCAGGGCAGCCATAAGGGCCACGTGCTCTTGGCATCTTCCTTGGCCTCTGAGTGCTCTGGCACGTGGCTGGGCCCTGAGGACCGAGATGGTCCTGCCACTTCATGGGTGCGGGACTGAGATTCCCTCTCACGGGATAAGCCACTCTCCATCTTCCCTCAAGACAGCCACAGGGGCACAGCCACATGCATGCTACTTTCAGTGCCATTTTCTGCAGCTCTGGGTGTGCCTACACACCGTTCGGTAGCTGGGGCATCATGGGACCCCTTAGAGGAGGCACAGCCTGGTGATACCTGGAGCAGCCCCCGTTCCCCAGGCTGCCCCACAGCAGAACAGAGTCCAGGCCGGTCTGCTGACTAGTGTAACTCAGGCTGGACACCGACTTTGTCTTCGGGACGCTACAAAAGCCCAGAATCTGTGGCCACAACAGAGCCGGTATAAATTAATGCTGCTGTTTTGCCATGGCCTTGTGTTTGCTTCAGGGTGGGGGAGTGTGGAGAGCCCACCACAGGCATCTCTAAGGCCAGCACACCAGTGAGCGTGTGCAGCAGTGAGCCGGGCGCAGCGAAACTGCCCAGGCAATGGTAACAGCGCAGTACAGGCCGCCCAAGGTCACACTCCCCTAGGTCACTAGAAGAGGGTGAGTCTCACTGCAGCTGTGTTTATAGTTAAGATGCCCCTGCCCTGGGCAAAACCTTACCTCTCCGTGTCCAACTGCCCCTTGCACTTGTCTCCTTGCCACGAGCAGACACCTGCAGCTCACCCCCCACTAGGTTTGGACATCTACAGCTCACCCCCTGCTGAGCACAGCTTGCCTCTTGCTATCTCAACTTTACTAGCCAGTTCCTACTTTGCACATCTCCACTTGCTCAGCTGCCACTGGTTTCAGTTCTCCTTGAATCGACCTATTCCCTCTTTGACCCCTGGATCAGGTCATTCAGCTTTCAGTGAAGCCCGCTACTCCCTAGCTCTTTTGCCCTGCCTGAGCTTAACTGGAGCTTAATGTAACTGTGGCGCAGCATGACTCTCACAGCAAATAAAAGGCATCTATTGAGCCTCCCTATGGAGGCAGAGCAATGAGAGCATGTGTTACCAGATTTGCCCATCACTTTGGGGTGCACTCATTTTTTAGGCGTACATTTCTGGGGTCTCTGTATTTCTATCAGTGTGCTGCTCCTGTTTCTATACGGAGCTGCATGTCTCCCTTCTGCAAGTCCTCACCCCCAGTGGAGCTATCTTGCAGGACTCGGTTTCGGTGTGGCTGGGTTCCTCCAGCCACCAAATCAGTCAAACACGTATACGCACATTCACACACAGCGTACCAGGGCATGCCTGAGCCAGGCCAGGTTATGCAGCACTGATAGTCTAACACCCTCACCCTTGAATTCAGTTCATCAGGGCAACAATACCATGCAGTCAGACACAAGCACACGGGTTAACAGAGCGCAGCTGAGTCAGGCCAGGATATTCAGCAGTGACAGGATAACATCCTCACGTGCCTTGAACTCAATTCTTCCCCTATTTCAGCAGGATAATAGTAAATGCAATTAGACCCACATACACACACGCTAACAGAGTACGTCTAAGCAGGCTGGGTCCCATCAGCACGTGTAGCTGATCCCCTCAAGTGCCTCAAAACTCAGCACATCCCAAGCTCTTGTCACAATGCTCCTAGTAGGAACTCCCTTGATGAGCAGAGCCCACTGTAGTATGGCCATTACAGGGATCTTTGGCTTAGGTAAAAGAAGTGTTGCTGCAGAGCAAATGGGGAGGTCAAGGGGAAGGAAGCGTAAGTGAGGTTCAGAGAGAGAGTACAGCAACCAGCTTGACCATGGAAGTTATTTATTGCCGGGTATATGGACTTCTGATGATACCGGTAGTAATAGCCATACAAGAGAGACAAATAAAACACTTCCAGTATTTTGTAGTTTCAGTTAGGTATCTGGGGAGGTCTAGCTCAAGTTGATTAGCGAAAGTCAGGTTGAGGAAGCTGTGCCTGGAGTAAGAAAGCAGAAGTCACGATCCTGGAGTCCGAGAGAGAGAGCGGGGACCTCACCACTCGGATCCAAGCGCCAGAACAGCACCTTGAGCTTGGGTCGGGGTTTTTGTCGAGAACTAACACTGGCTCAAGGGAGAACACGAGGTTTGTTCCTGGGCAAAGGATGGCTCCTGCTGGATAATAGGAGCTGGTCACTCCTGGCTGCGGGTGGCATTTCTCTGAGGGAGCTCACGACACAGACAGGCAGGTTCAGTGTTTTGGGTACCAGTAAAGGAGTCATGACTAGAATAGGTCTGAGAAGTGCTGACCTGGGTGTGCGCAGGTGTGGGTTGATTAGCATTTGGCGCTAATCCATTCTGAATGCTAATGAAGGTGCTTTCCTGCCCATCTCCCATGACAGTGAGTTGTCATCCGGTTCCATCTCTGACGTCAGTGAGACCGGGCAGTTGCTTCCCTCCTATCACCCTTGTCTGGAGGGCTTTCGGTGCGTCTCCCACTGCATCTTCGCTGTCATTTGTAAGGCCTTCCTCTAATCAGTTGTGGTTCAGGCAGAGGTGGGGGGGGTGAGTCCCTTGTGAGTCAGACAGGCTGCGTTGTGCCAGGGCTCCCCAACAACACGGAGCTGAGGGGTAACACATGGGCGGGTCTAGGATTTTGAAAAGCGGGGTGCAAGTGCTGCAGTGCATCAGCACGCTGGAAAGAACACATTTTACGCCAGGTAAAAAGCAACTCTAGAAACTTTATTTATTCAAAGGGAACAGCTTCAACAAGAGACACTCCCATGGGCTGGCCAGGAGAGCCTTGTCTTGGTGTCAGCCAGCAGCTGAAAGGGCCCCGAGGTCCTTGCGGTCTGGATGCTGGCACGAGGTTCCCAAGCCCCATGGACACAAAGGAGGCAGGACAAGGACCCTGTATTTCCAGAGTCCCAGGCCAGTGCCCAGACTGCTGGGCCACAAATATTCCTGTCTGCAAATGAGTGCCCAGACAGCCCCTGAATGAAACCAAATCAACCAACTGCCCAGGGAGCCCTGGCATTTGCATGGCACTGTCTCCAGAACAGTTTACATTAGCAAGAAACAGAAGATCAATGACGGGGGAATGTGAGCATCCGTCCACACCCCAAACACAACAGAAGAAAAGTTCCTGTCCGCATTTACCCGCTCGGGGCTCCCCGTCACGTGATCTTATTCATGAATGGGCCCGGCTTCATCCGAACCCCACTATGGCTCCTTGCCCCTATTGGGAGTCTCTTCCAGGACTTCCCTGCCCTGCTGGTTAGGAGCTGGTTCCCCATTTCCAGTTTAAATGTATTCAGGTTCAGTCTCTCCCCATTTCTTCTAGTGCCAACACTGCCCTCCAGCTTCCTTGGCTGTCCTCCCCCCGGTTTCCGCCGCTGGAAGGCACAGGAGAAGAAAACCCTCTCCCCTCCCAGCCTTCACTTCCCCAGGCTGGCCAAGCCCAGTTCTCTTCGCCTCTTCTCACCTATGCTTTCTGACTCTCTGGGGACAAACAGGATGTTGTGTTGAAACGCTCAGACCACAACGTCCGGGGTTCTCGGGTGAAACGACTGTGAGGAGGGTGAGCAAAAAGCCTTAAAAGGCAATGGCAAGAATAACTTTGTGAGAAAACCAGAACCCAGGGCACAGGGGAAAGAAACAAGAGGTGAAGCCTGCTGCGCCCCGCTCCCCCGAAGCCCCCCAGACACCCCCCCAGACGCCGCAGAGCCCCCTGCCGACCCCCACCACAGCAAAGCAGAGGCAGGCCACCCTGGACCAGTGGGGGAAAGGTGGCCAGAAAGGGGGGAGCATACCCAAGGCGCGCAAGATCACCCAGAGCACTGGGGAGATGCTTGCTGTGGATAGCCAGCCCTTCTCCCTAGTTGAGCAACCAGGGTTCAGGCCGTTTGTAGCAATTCTGGCCCCACTTTACAAAGTGCCCACACGCACAACCCTTAGCAGGCGGTGGTGCCCTCCCTGTATGAGGCATGCAGGGAGTACTTGAGGGAGGAGCCGCGCAAGGCAGGGCCGCAGGTAGCCTCGCACCTCACCTCCAACATCTGGAGCAGCTGGGGTGGCGATCACGCCTACCTGACCCTCACAGGCACTGGTGCTATCAGTCAGGCCGCTGGTGGGCTCTACTGCCAGCCGAGGGGCTGGATGAGTCCCACGTGGCAAGGGAGATCATGGGGGCCATGGGTCGCATGGTGCAGGGGTGGCTCATTGGGCAGGCCGAGCTCAGCCGCGGATTCATGGTCGCCGACAATGGGGCCAATATGGTGAAGGCTGTCCGTGATGCCAACTTTGTTGGCATCTTCTGTGTGGCACACAGGCTTCACCTCGGAGGGGGACAGGGCTGCCGGTGATGGTGCTGCCACTTGTGCTGCTACAAGCCAGCTGACTGCGAAATGCAGGAAGGTGGTGGGCTACTTCCGCCACAGCATCAAGGAGGCAAGATGCTGCGGGAGAAACAGGCAGAGCTCAGCATCCCGCAGCACAGAATCATGCAGGCTGTGGAGACGCGGTGGGACGCCACATCCCTGGTGCTCGAGAGGCTGGTGGAGCAACAGAAGGCCATCCATGAGCTGGCCTTGCTTGGGGGGATTGGGATCAGCGCCCCCCTGAACAGAGCTGAGCGGGGCACCATCTCCCAGAGCTTGGTGGTCCTATGTCACAGGCCAGCTGGGCACTGTGAGTATGTTAATTTAGTTGCAGGCTGACTGAGCACTGCAACTGTATTAGCCACTGGACTTTTTGGTCTGGGATCGAGGAGGTGATGTTGGAAGGAAAGCAATGACAAGTTTCACTTATAAAAAAGAATGAATTTTATAACAACAAAAATATAGCTTGTATATATGACAGTTAATAAAAAGGTTAAGCTAATAAACAGACAATATAACAATACAAGTTAAAATTGACAGTGATAATGGACAAAGACATTCACTACGAGTTCCCACTTGGTTAGTAACTTAGCGATAGTCCCTCAGTCAGATAAATGTCAAGTTGATTCAGCAAAGTCAGGCGTCCTCGATCTACGCTTTCGGAGGGCTGTACCACCGGGGGAAGGTCCCTCAGTCAGGATCTGGTCCTCGCTCAGCGATCCGGGGAAAGGGACAGCAATGACTTTTCTGTTCCATCCTTCCCGAAGGTTACTTAACGTGCGTGTGCTTTTATATCTTGTTTCTGTTCATGTTTCGGTTTTATAGCTATTCCTAGTGTTGCTTTATAGCTGATATCCTATGGGGTTAAAAGGTGTTAGAAATCATTACAATAAGTTACTGCCCAAGCTTGGGTTTATCCGATAAGCAAATTACACCACATTACTTTGGGGTCAGAGATTAATATGTCCCCACCTAAGTTCAACCCACTACATTAATTACACTTTGTGATTATATTCATTAGGTTTTACTGACTCTAAGTGAAAATCAACTACATTTGCAGTTTTATTCTTCAGTTCTGCTTTTCAAAAGTCATGCTGTTTGAAGACAAAGGCAAAACAGCTATAAGTATTCTTGTGGGTTATACTCCAGACACACAGGAAACTGTTTTATAAGCTCTATTTCAGATATCTTCAAAAAGCATTTTCTTTTTGCTATAAATTGCTTGTTAACCCTTCTGGTTCTAGCCATCACAGCCCTCAAGCCCTTCATCGAGGCCACTGAGACCCTTAGCACTTAGGTGATCCTCCTAGTGAGGGAACTTCAGAGCCAAATGGAGAGCTTCCAGGGTATCAGTGTTCCTGGCTGGGGCAGGCCGCTGTCACCAGATGTGCAGGCACTGGTGAGGCGGCTGAAGGAGGGCATCAGGAGATGGCTGGATCCCTTGCGGTTCACATGATGGCAGGCATGTGCGACCTGAGGGTGAAGGGGAGCATGTGCACTGGCAGCCCCAAAACCCTTGATCACTGGAAGCAGGTGCTGGTGAACAAAGTCAGGGAAGCCGAAGTGCAGAGGCGAGGGCATGTGGAAGAGAGGCATCCACTTTCCCGTGCCAGCACTCCCAGCATCGGTGCCAGCACCAGCACCAGCCAGTCTCCTCCATGCCAGCCACTGCCATTGTGGGCCATGGGCATGGCTTCGATGCTGGGGTCCAAACGCACCAGACCCCAGCCTCGGGCAGGTAGCGCCGAGACTTCATTGGCTACCTATCTCACTGAGGATGTGGAGCCACTGGACTGCAACCCCTTGGCCTACTGGGCAAGCTGCAGCCACATGTGGCAGGATCTGGCCACAGTTGCCAGCAACACCTGTCCTGTCCACTGACAAGTGTGCCAAGTGAGAGGGTGTTCAGCATTGCTGGGGATGTTGTGACACCCCGCCACACCTGCTTGCATCCTATGTTGGTGGAGCAGCTGGTGTTCCTAAAGGTGAACCTCCCGCTGCTGGGGCTCCCCAAGCTCCACCTGCAGACCCTCCTCACTCTGTCTGCACCAATTTCCTTTTCTGAGGTTTTTAAAAGCTGAGTAATGCCCCACTCTCAGCTGGAGGGGGCACTAACTGCATCACCAGCCAGCAGAGGAAGAACATGTCCCTGCTGAGCTCATTCCCCTGCCAGGACGAACTTGGAGGTATGGGACTGGGGCTATTGGGAAGCAGGAGGCCCCAGGTCCTGGGCATGACCACAAAACTGCACCCTTCCAGGGTAGGGAGGCCTGGGGACTGCTGGCAGCGTGGCAGCCTCGTAAATGCCAGGACCAATGATCCCCTGGTGAAAGGCAGGAAGGAGGCACCGTAACCTCCAGCTAATGCACGCACACAGGAAGTTCTGACTGGGGAAAGCCCAGACCTGTCACGTCTTCGACAGGCCTGACACTTGCTGGTTGCAGTGCAGTTGTGAGGCTCCCAGTGAGCTCAGCTTCGCTGCCCGGGATGCCCGCGTTAGGGTTGAAAACCCCTTTGTCAGGCTGAGGAAGTACCTGTAGGTGGTCCTGGATGGAGGGAATAGTAAAGAAGCCAGAGGCTGGCCTGGCCCGCAATGCAGGCCAGAAAGCCAGTCAGTGCAAATGGAACCACTTTTCAGAGCTGGGCCTATGAACTGCACTTCATCAGCCTCCGAGGTAGTAGGTACAGGAACTCATGGACTCAATATACACAGTGGAGCTCTGGCACACTGCGACCGGCCGGACATCTGACACCCCAGGCACCCCTGCACTGCTACATCCCCCTTTCCTCCCTACTCCCCACCCCAGCATGTCCCCCCACCCCACCCCAGTGCCTCCATTTCCATTTTCACTGACAGGCGTTCTTCTTTCCTGCATCATGGCCATCCCAAGCGGCTGGATCTGAAGCCGGATCAGATTGCTGCTGACTCGCACAGCCCTAGAAGACACAGCCATTGTGGCATCACACACCAAGCATTTGCAGACCTCAATGAGCTAGATGTAGGAAAAAAGGAGTAAATGAGACAGACAAGAGAAGCCCAAGGAAGTGGAGGCACCATGGTCCAGTGGCCCGGTGGGGAGGGCAGGGTCCTGCTCTGGCAGCTCCCCATCAGTTGGGAGTTAAGCAGCTTCTCCCATGCACCTTCCTGCATGCATGCACCTGCCCACAATTGGGGAATTTACTGCTCACTTGTTGCACCCACAGACTGCGTAGCCTGGGGTGAGCAATTACTTCAGGTGGAGGGCCACTTAACAAGGTCTAGTGAGACCTGCCCCTTTTCAGTTGCCCCTCCCCCTAGTCACCATCTTGGGACCTGAAGTCCTGCCCCTAACCCCAACCTTTGCCACCACATGTCCCTCCCCTTGCCACCCAGAAATAGTCCTTTCGGGAAGGGGGTTGTCATCTTAGAACCAGAAAAAAACCTCAAATCAAACACTAAAGATCTAATGTCTACTATAAAATATTTGAATTTTATTAAAAAATATATTTTGGTCATGATTTGTGTTTACATTGTGAATATAGAGGTAATAGCGTAATAACTCAAAAATAAGTTTGTAGTCTTGCAGATTGGGTTGGGGGTATGGTTGGCCACGTGCATGTGTGTATGCTGGGCTGTGAGAGGGTTTCCCCCAGATCCTGGTGGTCATGAGAGGGTGTGGCTGTGGGTCGTAAGATCTGTTTTCCTGACCTCTGGCGCGTGGCTCTCCTCTGGACATGAGAGGGTGTGGCTGTGGGTATGTGGGATTTGGGGGTATGAGGAACTCGGCCAGGGCCCATAGGGGATACTGTTGGGAATGTGAAGGCAGACCTACGCTGGGGAGGGGCTTCCTAAGATCTTCCCCAGTGGTAGCACAGTTAGCCGGAAGTGTGGGGGGCTGCGCCAGGAGTTTTCAAAGATCTGTGCCAGGGGCTGGGCTATGACGCTCGCCAGCTCCTTGATTACCCTGGGGTGCAGGTTGTCAGGGTCAGCTGACTTAAAGGTATCCAGCTTCTCAAGGTGTTCGTTCACGAGGTCAGCATTGATGGAGGGTAGGGGATTCCCCTCACCCAGATCTCCCTGTCCCATAGCACAGGGGACTTTTTGGTGTCCTTGATGCCTGAAGCTAGTTGGAGTTCAGTTGCAGCCTTGGCTTTCCTGGTTTGCTCCCTGCAGGACCGGACCAGAGCGGAGTAATCCTCCTTAGAGGTGAATCCCATCCTCCATCCTTTGTAGGCTTTCCTTTTTAGCCACAGTAGGTCGGCTAGGTCCCTGGAGAGCCGGGGGGCTGCTGTGCCTTCTTGCTGCCTTTCCTCCGTGTTGGAATAGATTTAGCTTGTGCACTGAGGATGAAGCAAGCACTGGGTATGTGGGATTTGTGGGGTATGAGGAAGGGCCCAGGTCTCCATGGGGATCTCCTCCACTTCTGGCAGAGTCCTGGGACCTGCATGGCAGGGAACTGAAGTGAAGGCAGCTGGCTTCAGGACATGGGGCTTCCCGTGGTAGCACATCAAGTGTGGGGGGCTGCGTGTGTGGGGATCTCCTCCACTTCTGGCAGAGTCCTGGGACCTGCATGGCAGGGAACGGTGAAGGCAGCTGTCTTCAGGACACTTCCCAGGTAGCACACAAGTGTGGGGGGCTGTGTGTGCAGCGAGGAGCACCAGCAATAGAGATGGCCTGGCCAGGCTGCGCTCCTCACCACAATATGCAGTGCTGGCCGGAGCCATGTGCCACCAGGCAGCAGTGCCTACACCTGGCATGAGCACCCCAAGTGCCCCTGTTTGCTGCTGCTGCAGCTGCCAACACTGCCCCTGGAGCTGTGCATAGGGTGGCCATTGAGGTACCTCAATAATA